>NC_088402.1:56553273-57153273 GCF_034236695.1 Oncorhynchus nerka
GCCACTCAGGGAGAACCCCTGGCCTGGCTGGTGCGGCGCTGGTGTCTCCAATCCCGACTATAACAGTGACAGCAGTGAGGACAGCCTCTGTAAGATCGAACACGACTCCCTGGATCGCTTCCCTTTCCCTCTTCAACCCAGACGTCAAAAGATGATGCCAGAGAAGGTAACTGATGAAAGTGCCACTTTGGAGCTGTCCAAACTGACTGTTACTGCTGACATCAACTTTGCGGAGTCTAGGGATGTTACTGTTGTATGACACTATGGAATGGACTGTCCTGGAATCTCCTAACAGGAGAGCAACATGGGTCACCTCCAGGAAATGGAAGAGAGACACCACACCGCTTGAGGTAGTACCTTGCCCAGTTTTTATTTTTATGTATATTGAGATCATGCATTTATTCATTCCTCAGCTGAATGAAGATGGTAGCTAATGGTGTGGTAGGATATTTTTGTTCTACTCATAATTTCTTGCCTACATTTTATATTGAGCATGCTCAGTACATTTTGTTTTGCAATGTTATCTCAAAAAGCCAATACATTTTTTTAAAGCCTATTACACAATACTTTCAGAGGTATTCATCAGTCTCTCATGCCTTCTCTCAAAACTTACAATAAACCTTTGGAGTTTGAAATGAATTTGATTACCTTAATGGGTACATTTCATGTAATATTGAATACAAAGTAAACACTAATAGAATCTGTTCCTTGGAGTAGATGGTATTTGCTCCATGAGCTTCTCAAACCACACACACAGTATGCCTCTGGCCTAGCCTTCCCTCTGAAGTACATTGATACCAAAGATAAGTCTCATATTATCAACTAAAACGTAAAAAATATTTTAAGTAGTTAACTCTGGCTCGGTGCTCGACTTGGGCCGGAGCGCTGTACCGGCACTACTAATTTTTGGGGAATTGCATACCGGATCTGCATTGAATAAAAATAGAGTACTACAGTATGAGTCATAATACCCATATCCACGGGAAGTAGGGGTGCTGAGGGTGCCCCCCCCCTCACTTTGATAACATTTGCAGAACCCCTATCCCCCAAACTAAACTCAACAAAAAAAGAAATGTCCCTTTTTCAGGACCCTGTCTTTCAAAGATAATTCATAAAAATCCAAATAACTTCACAGATCTTGATTGTAAAGGGTTTAAACACTGTTTCCTATGCTTGTTTAATGAACCATAAACAATTAATGAACATCCAATTTGTAAGTCGCTCTGGATAAGAGCGTCTGCTAAATGACTTAAATGTAAATGTAAATGCACCTGTGGAACAGTTGTTAATTAAGACACTAACAGTTTACAGACAGTAGGCAATTAAGGTCACAATTATGAAAACTTAGGACACTAAAGAGGCCTTTCTACTGACTCTGAAAAACACCAAAAGAAAGTTGCCCAGGGTCCATGCTCATCTGCGTGAACCTGCCTTAGGCATGCTGCAAGGAGGAATGAGGACTGCAGATGTGGCCAGGGCAATAAATTGCAATGTCTGTACTGTGAGACGCCTAAGACAGCACTACAGGGAGACAGGACGGACAGCTGATCATCCTCGCAGTGGCAGACCACACGTAACAACACCTGCACAGGATCGGTACATCCGAACATCACATCTGTGGGACAGGTACAGGATGGCAACAACAACTGCCCAAGTTACACCAGGAATGCACAATCCCTCCATCAGTACTCAGACTGTCCGCAATAGGCTGATAGAAGCTGGACTGATGTCTTGTAGGCCTGTTGTAAGGCAGGTCCTCACCAGACATCACCGGCAACAACGTCGCCTATGGGCACAAACCCACCGTCGCTGGACCAGACAGGACTGGCAAAAAGTGCTCTTTGCTGACGAGTCGCGGTTCTGTCTCACCAGGGGTGATAGTCGGATTTGCGTTTATCGTCGAGGGAATGAGCGCTACACCGAGGCCTGTACTCTGGAGCGGGATCGAGGTGGAGGGTCCGTCATGGTCTGGGGTGGTGTGTCACAGCATCGTCGGACTGAGCTTTTCGTCATTGCAGGCAATCTCAACGCTGTGCATTACAGGGAAGACATCCTCCTCCCTCATGTGGTACGCTTCCTGCAGGCTCATCCTGACGTGACCCTCCAGCATGACAATGCCACCAGCCATACTGCTCGTTCTATGCATGATTTCCTGAAAGACAGGAATGTCAGTGTTCTGCCATGGCCAGCGAAGAGCCCGGATCTCAATCCCATTGAGCATGTCTGGGACCTGTTGGATCGGAGGGTGAGGGCTAGGGCCATTCCCCCCAGAAATGTCCGGGAACTTGCAGGTGCCTTGGTGGAAGTGGGGTAACATCTCACAGCAGGAACTGGCAAATCTGGTGCAGTCCATAAGGAGATACACTGCAGTACTTAATGCAGTTGGTGGCCACACCAGATACGGACTTACTTCTGATTTTGATCCCCCCTTTGTTCAGGGACACATTATTCCATTTCTGTTAGTCACATGTCTGTGGAACTTGTTCAGTTTGTCTCAGTTGTTGACTCTTGTTATGTTCATACAAATATTTACACGTTTGCTGAAAATAAACGTAGTTGACAGCGAGGACGTTTCTTTTTTTGTTGAGTTTAGTTCTCGCGGCTATGATAATACCCATAAAACCTAGCGGTCAAACAGGGAAATGGTTCCAATCAATTTTCCACCATTTGTTTTATGGGACACCTCCACTCTGGGGCACTATGGGGAGTGGGCATTCATTTTCTGATTCGGCATTGTTCAAGTTTATTTGCTGCGAGGCTGTGAATCTGTGCATGACAGTAGGCTGTTCGAGATTGTGCATATTGAAAAGGCGCCAACCTGAATGGGCATGATGTGCTGTTCCAAGTTGTCAAATTAGGGTTTGTAAGGTTATGAAAAGTAATGGAAATTAGTGTCATACTCTTGTTAATGTAATTCATTTAGACACATTTAAATATGATCAATCACTTAAAAATCTACATATCAACCGTTATCGGAATGACTCTTCAGTGCGTATCTGTGTGTGCCAGTGCAAGTGGGCCGTTGCCTAAGAGGAGAGTTCAACATTTCAGCTGCAGGTGTAAAATAATGACAGTATCTAGATAGCCAATTCAAAACATAACTTGTAGCAGCTGACCAATCATTAAAGTAGTTGTCGCCTTTCCACTGACCTAAATAAATCTGCGCCATTGGAAAGCTGTGATTCCCCTCTAAACAATAGTCATAATTGCGACAATGTTAAAAATATTCAACAAATATCATAATTGACAAATAACGTGCCGTGCATAGATCTCCCCTGAAACATTAATATTTTTTGCCTTATATATAAACAATGAGTGAATCATTTTATAAAGATAGCCAAAAATATTGATGTTGTAATGCAATATTTTATGTCAAGGGTGGCAACCATCTTCCAGGATAGCTACTGGGTGTGCAGGCTTTTGTTCTAGCCCTGCTCTAACGACATTGTAGCCTAAACATAATCTGCTCAACACGACCTTGATAAGCGAACTTGGGTATTTCAGGGCTGGATCAAAAGCCAAGCCTGCACACCCAGGAGCTATCCAGATGGAGGGTTGACAACATGTGACTAACAGTGCAGTTCTACTTTGTGGGGGGGTTAAGTGCCTTGCCTTGATCAAGGGCACAACAGCAGGAGATGGTAGGCCTACATGGGATCAGACGCTGTAGGCTATAATAGTCATGAACATTTGGTTAAAAGTCATAAAATGTGTATGAACCCTTTAACATTGAATAATCAGAGGTCTCTATAGCATAATGTAAGCTGCGAATTTCAGTGAACATAGTCTAGACAGACAGACTTGGAAAAAGACAGCTCTTGCACTACTTTCATCCTAAATCAAGCACTGCTTTGGCTACAAACTGAAATGGTCCACCCACACAGAAAGTGTGGTAAAGAAGGTGCAACAGCGCCTCTTCAACCTCAGGAGGCTGAAGAACTTTGGCTTGTCACCTAAAACCCTCAGACTTCTACAGATGCACAATTGAGAGCATCCTGTCGGGCTGTATCACCGCCTGGTACGGTAACATCACCGCCCACAACCGCAGGGCTCTCCAAAGGGTTGTGCGGTCTGCACAACGCATCACCGGGGGCAAACTACCTGCCCTCCAGAACACCTAGAGCACCCGATGTCACAGGAAGGCCAAAAAGATCTTCAAGGACAACAACCACCCGAGCCACTGCTTGTTAAACAGCCATCACTAACAGAGAGGCTGCTGCCTACGTACAGACTTGAAATCATTGGCCACTTTAATAAATGTATCACTAGTCACTTTAATAATGTTTACTTATATTGCATTATTCATCTCATATGTATATTTTATTCCTTCTATTGCATCTTGCCTAAGCCGCTCAGGCATTGCTCATTCATATATTTATATATTCCTATTCCATTCCTTTACTTAGATTTGCGTATATTAGATAATTGTTGTGAAATTGTTAGATTACTTGTTATATATTGCTGCACTATCGGAACTAGAGGCACAAGTGATTCGCTACTCTCGCATTACATCTAACAATGTGTACATGACCAATACACTTTGATTTGATTTTCAACTCCCATGCATGTAGTAGAGCCAATTTTGAAATTGTGTGTCTACTGCACCCTCTAGTGTTACACATTTCAAATGATTTAATTAATAAATAAGGATATGTTTTATTTTTTCCACCAATATTCGCTGAACATGTGTGAATGACTATTATTTTTTCCATACCTTGCTGATCTTGCAAAACGATTACATATTTGCAAAGTTTTGCAGTCGCAGAGCTTTTTCTGCTCCAATAGAAATACCGCTAGAATATTCTGCATCCAATCAACAGCATAGAACAGCTGCTTCCTCGAAAGAATTTTCCCCCAATCGAAGGATTGTTCAATTTTGGCGGCGCAGTAAAACATGGCGGAAGAGTTGGAAGGTAAGGAGAGTGGGAAGTTAATACTTATATGTGTTGTGTTTCTTGCATGTTGTTGCTGTTTGAAATTAAAATATTACACTTAATTCCGCGACCTTTATCGCACGCTTGTCGTAGATTACCTAGCAAGGTTAAAGCAAGAACGATGTTTGAGTAGGCAGAACTATCTGCACATGTGGATTGTGTGGTCTTTTTTTTTTTTTTAGTACTAACAGCTTGAAGTTGATACCGTTAACTTTTAAAAAGCCAAACGAATGCAAGCGGATATGGAGTAATTACTAGCTAACTAAAGTAGCCCAAGAACTAGCTAGTTAGCAAGCTGTGTGTCATTAGGACGCGTCAATTTTATGAAAATTCGCGTGTTTTTCTGACAGCCCTATTTGCTTGCAAACATCATTTAGCGCGCCAAAACACAGACCTTGTTCTGTAGAACCACAGTTTCTGAAACCAGAGGCGCAACATCGCGAGACTTCCAGGCACGCTAGCGAAACAGACCAAGTAGACCAGGCTGGGGTTTGAGAAGTGAAGAATTCTTCCTTCGTAGTTAATTGTCTCAATCTAAAGACACAACCTAGATTCGAAGGAATGTCTTAAGTGGTTGAACATTTTATTAATCCAATCGTGACACTGACACGCTTTCATTTTCCGCGCAGTTCTGCACGAAACAACCGTTATACCCGGTGACGTGTTTCTGCGCATGAGTTTAACTAGCTACCTTCGCCATGACATCGCCTACAAGCGATATCAGGGATTTCTATTGGATGAGCCGTTTCTGCCTGTCTTCAAACTTTCTTTATTGTGGAACTGTCTGGCAGTGTCTGCAATTACAAATAAGAATACTCAAGCTGAATGTCTTTTTTTCTCGTTTATTTGGTGGCTACAATTGCAGGTTGTAGCGTATCCTGCAAGCTGTCTTTGGACGATCTGCAGGCTGTCTGCCGCAGGGAAAGACTCCATTGTAAACAGCTACGGGTGAACAAGCATAACATCGATGACTATGAGGTTGAGTACCTCTGTGACTACAAGAAGTCTAAGGTGAGTGAATTCATTCTCTAAGGGACTATGAAGGCTGAGGCAAGTCCTGGAGTTATCTCAAGAATTGCAACCTTCAGTTGGTGATTAATTTAAACTTTTGTTTTTTTAAAGCCACAGTCCATAAAGCAGTCCATGGAAACAGATCATCAGCCAGAATTGACAGCTACAGGCATGTGACCATATAATGATGTAATTTAATATGATCTCTATTAGCGATGAGGGAAAAAAATCGATAGTTACAAATCGGGATATTATTTTTGATATCATTTTGACAACATTGCAATATTATTTCTGTGCTAGTTGGCTGTACCTGCACCAAAACACCAGTATTTTTTTTGTTCTCAATCTTCTTTTTAAATAGGGAGCCAATTTGTTTTCAACACTTATTGCCATGACTGAGCCAAACTCGTTTTTATCATGTCTCTCTCTTGTGCCTCTGCAGCAGACATGGTGAGTAATATGTTTGGAACATTGTATCGCAATAAAATAACAATATCGAATCGCAATACATATCGTATCGGCACCTAAGTATCGTGATAATATTGTATTGAGAGTTCCATGGCAATTCCCAGCCCTAATCTGTGTTTGTGTGTGGCCAACTGTTAGCCCATTCATAGACAGTAGCCTAATACTAAACATATATCGTCTATTAACATATCTGCAGTCCGGGGGATATTCCCACATGCTGTCCCGACGCTCTGTCTACTAATTACTATTCACCTTTTAACACGGCCCACCACACGGTCATATTTCCAACCTGTTTTAATTAGCTATCTAGGGTCTCTGAACACCTGGGTGTAATGGAAGAAGGATGCCAGAAAAGTGATGTCCTGTTGGCTGCAACTGTGTTAAAACAGTGTACAATACGTATATATTTTATAAACTATTTTGATGTGTCATGAAAGTAGAGGGCTTTATGGTTCTAGAACAGTATCGCAATTGAGAATTGTTTCACATTTAGATGGAGTTGTTTTGGCTGCCAGACCCAGTTTACCTTTGAACATAACATGTATAAAGGTCCTTGGACATTAAAGGAGTCGGTTAGCCTACACTCCTTTGGCTAACCAACTGTTAGCAACTTGGGTAACTGTATATGCAAAAAGCACTTTCAGACCTGTCAAGACATTTTGTGTACCAACTACGGAATTAGTCCATGTACGCAGGTAACAAGATCTGAGTTAAAAGTGCGCAGAAATGAATAGGGCCTGATTTATTTTTCAACATTTTAATAAAAAATAAATTCACTGAGTAAATCTAACATCCTGATTCTCGAGCTGCAACACACAGACATGTATGGAGTTTGTGTCAACAGACATGGAGATGAATACGTCATTATTCGACGTAGCTACCCCGTGTCTGCCCCTCCCGTTTGTTGTGATGCTGAGTTTGCTGACTGTCAGCTGTACGTAAACACATGGCCTAATCCCTTTTCAACGCCGTGTGTTGTGGAAAGGTAAACACTGATTGTTTAATGCTAACGTTAGCGAACATAAAATGGACATTCAGTGGGCTCTAAAGTGCCAGCAGTTCACTCGCATTTGCTAGTGAAAGAAATTCAATGCAAATACAAAAAATAACAAGTCGCATATTTACGTGTGATTTACATTTAATTCTGTGTCCCATTAATTGTATTTTCCACGTAACGTTACGATGACCTGAGACTAACTGTAATTATGATCCACGTCACAAAAAGCATAATCAAAAATAAATATAAACATCTTGGCATTAAATGGAGTTTAGAAGACTGCGATAAAGAATGAGTGTCTGGTATTAGCTATAGAGGCAATGCTTCTAAAATGCCTTTGCGCTAGATTTAAGATTTGATCAATTTTGAAAATCTGAAAATATGTGTGCGCTGCAAAGAAATACAATAGGCATATTTACATATGCTGAAACATCACTCTTCTAGCGAACAAAGACTTGAATCTCCAATTTGCTGCTCTGGTCTGGTACTCTAAAAAGTTGGACAGGGTTGGCAGGTCTGCTCTTTTATGAAATATGAATGTATATACAGTACCAGTCAAATATGGACAGACATAGTAATTAAAGGGTTTGCTTTATTTTTACTATTTTCTGCATTGTAGAATAATAGTGGACATCAAAACAAGTAACACATATGGAATCATGTTAAGCAAATCAAAATATATTTTATATTCTTCAAAGTAGCCACCCTTTGCCTTGATGACTGCTTTGCACATTCTTGGCATTCTCTCAACCACCTTCACATGAAATACTTTTCCAACAGTCTTGAAGGAGTTCCCACATATGCTGAGCACTTGTTGGCTGCTTTTCCTTCACTTTGCGGTCCAACTCATCCCAAACCATCTCAATTGGGTTGAGGTCGGGTGTTCTGATGCAGCACTCCATCACTCTTCTTCTTGGTCAAATAGCCCTTACACAGCCCGGAGGGGTGTTGGGTCGTTGTCCTGTTGAAAAACAAATGATAGTCCCACTAAGTGCAAACCAGATGGGATAGCGTATTGCTGCAGAATGCTCCGGTAGCCATTCTGTTTAAAGGTGCCTTGAATTCTAAATAAATCAGTGTCACCAGCCAGCTCCATCACACCTCCTCCTCTATATTTCACGGTGGAAACCGCACATGCAGAGATCATCCGTTTACCTACTCTGCATCTCACAAAGACAGAGGTTGCAACCAAAAATCTCAAATTTGGACTCATCAGACCAAAGGACAGATTTCCACCAGTCTAATGTCCATTGCTCGTATTTCTTGGCCCAAGCTAAGTCTCTTCTTATTGGTGTCCTTTAGTAGTGGTTTCTTTGCAGCTATTCAACCACGAAGGCCTGATTCATGCAGTCTTTTCTGAACAGTTGATGTTGAGATATGTCTTTCTTGAACTGTGAAGCATTTATTTGGGCTGCAATCGGAGGTGCAGCAGATGTAACTCTGTGGCGGTCCTCATGAGAGCCAGTTTCATCATAGCACTTGATGGTTTTTGCGACTGCACTTGAAGAAACTTTCCAAGTTCTTGAAATGTTCCTGATTGACTGACATTCATGTCTTAAAGTAATGATGGTCTGTCATTTCTCATTGCTTATTTCATATGTTCTTGCCATAATATAGACTTGATCTTTTACCAAATAGGGCTATCTTCTGTATACCACACCTACCTTGTCACAACACAACTGGCTGAAATGCATTCAGAAGCAAAGAAATTCCACAAATGAACTTTTAACCAGGCACACCTGTTAATTGAAATGCATTCCAGGTGACTACCTCAAGGAGCTGGTTGAGAGAATGCCAAGAGTGTGCAAAGCTGTCATGTTTAGCATGTTTCAGTGCAAAGCAAAGTAACTTTTTTGGGTCCTCACCAAGCGTGCTCTTGACTTTTTCCACATTTTTGTTAGGTTACAGCCTTATTCTAAAATGGATAAAATAATTTTAAAAAAGTAAATCTACACACAATACCCCATAATGACAAAGAGAAAACACGTTTCTAGATTATTTTTTTGCAAATGTATTAAAAACAAAATACTTTATTTTTGTAAGTATTCAGACCCTTTGCTATGAGACTCAATCGGGTAAGCTCCGGTGCCTTCTGTTTCCATTGATCATCCTTGAGATGTTTCTACAACTTGATTGGGAGTCCACCTGTGGTAAATTCAATTAATTGGACATGGTTCGGAAAGGCTCACAACTTTCTATTTAAGGTCTCACAGTTGACCGTGCATGTCAGCGCAAAAACCAAGCCATGAGGTTGAAGGAATTGTCTGTAGAGCAGCACAGATCTGGGGAAGGGTACCAAAACATTTCTGCAGCATTGAAGGTCCCTAAGAACACAGTGGTCTCCTCATTCTTAAATGGAAAAAGTTTGGAACCACGAATACTCTGCTCATTTTGGCTGGGTGGTCAGCTCAGGGAAATCGGGGGAAAGTTGCCTTGGTCAGGGAGGTAACCAAGAACCCAATGGTCACTCTGACAGAGCTCAAGAGTTCATCTGTTGAGATGGGAGAGCCTTTCAGAAGGACAACCAGCTCTGCACCACTCCACCAATCAGGCCTTTTATGGTAGAGTGGCCAGACTGAAGCCACTCATCAGTGAAAGGCATATGACAGCCTGCTTGGAGTTTGCCAAAAGGCACCTAAAGGACTCTCAGAACACAAGAGATACAATTTTCTGGTCTGATGAAACCAAGATTGAACTCTTTGGCCTGAATGCCAAGTGTCATGTCTGGAGGAAATCTGGCACCATCCCTGCGGTGAAGCATATTGGTGGGAGCATCATCCCATGGGGATGTTTTTCAGCAGCAGGGATTAGGAGACTAGTCAGGAAAGAGGAACGAAGCAAAGTACCCAGTGCCCGGACTTGAAACACCTGAAAATAGACTTGGCAAAAAAAGAAACGCCCCTTTTTCAGGACCCTGTCTCAAAGAATTCGTAAAAATCCAAATAACTTCACAGATCTTCATTGTAAATGGTTTAAACACTGTTTCCCATGCTTGTTCAATGACCCATAAACAATTAATGAACATGCACCTGTGGAACAGTCGTTAATTAAGACACTAACAGCTTACAGACGATAGGCAATTAAGGTCACAGTTATGAAAACATAGGACACTAAAGAGACCTTTCAACTGACTGAAACACCAAAAGAAAGATGCCCAGGGTCCCTGCTCATCTGCGTGAACGTGCCTTAGGCATGCTGCAAGGATGCATTAGGACGGCAGATGTGGCCAGGGCAATAAATTGCAATGCCCGTACTGTGAGACACCTAAGACAGCGCTACAGGGAAACAGAACGGACAGCTGATCGTCCTTCACAGGATCGGAACATCACACACCTGCAGGACAGGTACAGGATGGCAACAACAACTGCCCGAGTTACACCAGGAACGCACAATCCCTCCATCAGTGCTCAGACTGTCCGCAATGGGCTGAGAGAGGCTGGACTGAGGGCTTGTAGGCCTGTTGTAAGGCAGGTCCTCGCCAAACATCACCGGCAACAATGTCTCCTATGGGCACAAACCCACTGTCGCTGGACCAGACAGGACTGGCAAAAAGTGCTCTTCACTGATGATTTGCGGTTCTGTCTCAGATTTGTTTTTATTGTCGACGGAATGAGCGTTACACCGAGGCCTGTACTCTGGAGCGGGATCGATTTGGAGGTGGAGGGTCCGTCATGGTCTGGGGCAGTGTGTCACAGCATCATCGGACTGAGCTTGTTGTCATTGCAGGCAATCTCAATGCTGTGCGTTACAGGGAAGACCTCCTCCGTCATGTGGTACCCTTCCTGCAGGCTCATCCTGACGTGACCCTCCAGCATGACAATGCCATTATCTGCACTGCTCGCTCTGTGTGTGATTTCCTGCTAGACAGGAATGTCAGTGTTCTGCCATGGCCAGCGACGAGCCCGGTTCTCAATCCCATTGAGCACGTCTGGGAACTGTTGGATCAGAGGGTGGGGGCTGACTTTACATGTTAAGTTTGCTCAAAATAAACACAGTTGACAGTGAGCGGACGTTTCTTTTATTTTGCTGAGTTTAGCTCTGCACCATCACTCCCCATCAAACCTGACAAAGCTTGAGCGGATCTGCAGAGAAGATTGGGATAAACTCCCCAAATACAGGTGTGCCAGGCTTCGGTACGATGCTAAAATAAGACTCGAGGCTGTAATCGCTGCCAAAGGTGTTCCAACAAAGTACTGAGTAAAGGGTCTGAATACTTATGTAAATGTGATATCAGTTTTTTTATTTTATGAATTTGCAAACAATTCTAAAAATATGGTTTTGCTTTGTCATTATGAGATCTTGTGTGTAGATTGAGGAATAAGACAAATTTCATCCATTTTAGAATAAGGCTGTAACATAACAATGTGGAAGAAGTCAAGGAGTCTGAATACTTTTCGAATGGACTACATGTGTGCATAATGTATAAAATGTTTATTTTGTGCCATATTATGCAACCCAAGTCATGTCTCCTTTTGTGAATCAGGAGCAGGAGTCCTACCTGGTTAAATGGAAGGGCTACCCCGAGTCGAGCAACACCTGGGAGCCCCGCAAAAACCTCAAGTGCAGGAAGCTAATGACGCAGTTCCACGAGGACATGGAGCACGAGCTGAGGCAGAAGAAGAGACGCACCACCTGCCCCAAGCGGCTGGACAAGGACGTGGCCTGGACCCTGGTGCAGAAAGCCAAGCTCCGCAAGAGGCTCCAGTGCTGGGAAGCCGACCTGAACAAGACTCGTAACCACCCGGGGCGCATCTTTGTCCTGAACGAGGTGGACCTGGACGGTCCGCCCAGGGACTTCACCTACATCACTAACTATAAGGTGGGCGAGGGCATCGTGCTCAACGAGATGGCCGTCGGCTGTGAGTGTAAGGACTGCTTTAGTGATCCGGTCGGCGGCTGCTGCCCCGGGGCCTCCCTCCACCGCCTGGCCTACACTGACAAGGGCCAGGTGCGAGTGCGGGCTGGGGAGCCCATCTACGAGTGTAACGCCCGCTGTAGCTGCGGGCCTGACTGCTCCAACCGCTTGGTCCAGAAGGGCATTCAGTTCGACCTGTGCATCTTCAAGACTGGGAATGGCCGAGGCTGGGGCGTGCGCGCACTACAGCACATCAAAAAGAACACCTTTGTCATGGAGTATGTTGGAGAGGTAAGTAGTATAAAGTATTGGCCAATATTTGGGGTAAAAACTATTGGCCGATCATGTCCGCTGCATTTACCAGAATGAGCTATTCTGTCACAAAAAGAAATTGGATTCAAGTGTGAGGCGTGCCTCTCTAGGGAAGCACTAGCATTTAATATATTTTTAAGGGTTATTAGGTTATTTATATATTTGTCATTTAAAAGAAGTTTTGATTGCTACATATAAAATAAAAAAATTAATTGATCCCAGCTTTCCAGTGCTACAATGTTTATTTCTCAACTCCTAAAATTACACTTGTGGTGCAGTAAAAAAAAAAAAAAAAAAGAGTTTGGTGCAACTGCGTAACAGATGTCTTAAAGGGGCAATGACATGCCTTGTAATAGAATGGAAAATAAATCAGATAGCTAGCTATTATAAAGAGGGGATGGAGTGGCCAAAAATAGTGGTTCCCTAACAGATTCATTACAACTATTTACAACTGAAAAATAAATATGGGGGGGGTGTTGTCTTGATGTTCTCTGAAGGGTGGGCCACAGTCTCAGACGCCTGGATTAGAGTAATGGACAAAGGACATTAGACTAATGTTTGTGTCGGAGTCTGCCTTTTTAACAGAAGATTACTTTAACTTTCCATTCAGGGTGTTTGTGAGCAGTTGCTAAAGTGGTGTGTTCGTCTGCCTCCGTCAGATCATCACATCGGATGAGGCGGAGAAGAGAGGACACCTGTATGACCGGCAAGGCGCCACCTACCTGTTTGACCTGGACTACGTGGAGGACGTTTATACGGTGGATGCCGCTAACCATGGCAACATCTCCCACTTTGTCAACCACAGTGTGAGTGGCACATTATCATGCGAGTTAACCTTTCAATAAACATACCTGCAGAATAGCCAAAGCCCAATGTCGTACCTTTCGGTAGTAGTATACTTTGGTATTCTATGTGCAAGTGAAAGCAGACACATCGTAGACACAGCAGAATAGAAGCTGTTAAAAATGCCACTTGAGTTCCCATGGACGTTTTCTAGTATTGCAGTGTAATATGCTTTCGCATACAGAACAAGAAGTGCACCAAATTTTTCTAACTGAATAAGATTTATAGTGAACAAAGTTTTTTTTTTTTTTTTTTTTTTTTCTCAATGAAAATCATAGTATAATTGTTTTTTTCTGAAATGTATTATAAGCTTTGGCTATTCTGAAATATAGCATTGATTGCTGTAGATATGCTTTGACCTTAAAGGCCCAGTGCAGTAAAAATGGGAATTTTCGTGTTTTTATATATATTTCCACACTGAGGTTGGAATAATACAGTGAAAATTATTATTAATGCCCTTTTAGTGTAAAAGCTGTTTAGTGGGGTCGAGTTTTGGCCTTCCATGCTGACAACACCGTGTGGTAAATTAGTTTAATAAACCAATAAGAAAGCGTTCTAAACCGCTCTGCCAATAATGGCAAATTATCAGTTTTCCCCTCCCAACTCAGACCACTCCCAGAAAGTCTACGCTAAATTATTGCTTGAGAAATTGCCCTTTGCTAAGAAACTATTTTGGTTTATTTTTTGCTGTTTTTTTATTGAAAACAATCACAGTGAGATACTTAATTGTTACCCAGAAAATATTTGATATTGCTACATTGGACCTTTCTTAAATGGTTTACCTTTAAGTTGTCTTCTCTCTGTTTTGCAGTGCAACCCCAACCTGCAAGTATACAATGTGTTTATAGACAACCTGGATGAGAGGCTCCCGAGGATAGCATTATTTTCAACACGCTCCATCAGGGCAGGAGAAGAGCTCACTTTTGACTACAAGATGCAAAGTAAGTGTAATGTTCCACTGCCTAATATGACCCCAATGTGACATTTTAAACTTTAAAGGGATACTGAGAGATATTGGCAATGAAGCTGTTTTTCTTTTTTACCCAGAGTCGGATTAACTCCTGGATACCGTATTTTTTGTCTCTGATAGCGTATGCTACCGTACCTGTGTACTTTGAAGTCATTGCGCTAACGCTAGTTTGCATTGGCTCAAGAAACCAGCTCTAACTTTCTTCATACTACACTCAAAGACCTATAAACGGTATCCACAAGTTAATTTGTCCCTTTAAAGGTGGATAATACAGCTGTATTATGCTGTTACTAATAGTGACTAACAGTTGATATCAACTGAAAGTCACTTGATTTTCAACAGTTGATCACCATGTAAGTGTTTCTTTCGAGCAGCAGGCCCACAGCGTGATAGGTAGTGAATTTATCAACCTCCGATACAGCACCGGCAGGACGCTATTGTGAGCATCAATTGTCAATCTTGCCTCAATATCGCTGGAGTCCAGCTTTCCAAAACATATGTGCATCGCTTTCTTTGATTTGCACATTTCACCTGGCTCATTTAGGCGTGTCATTTTCCTTCCATTGAAAATGAATGGGCTCCGTCATTTTGCCATCACCCATTGCTGCTAGTAGAAATTGCCGTTAACTTACTAGCTACATTGACTAACTACATAGGTGGGTGTGGGCAGTGGACACCAAATGTGTCAAATTACCTACCTTTTCAGGGCTAGGTAGGCAAGCGCAATTGGGTAAACCCTCTTTTGTCTTTTTAGTAACACACCTTGAAATTGTATAATGCAATGGAATCCGTGAGCACTGGAAATTCCAACATTAAACTTTGTTTTTGCTTTTTAGTGTTTGATGCTTGGGCAATACTGCTTTTCATATCTGGCTTGTTAAACAGTTTGGCAATTATGTGGTGCAGGTGAGAACCATGACACGTTTCTCAGTTGTGTTGGCTATCTTGGCTGAATTTGGCTCTTGACATTGTCGTTGCAGTTGATCCAGTTGATGCAGAGAGCACAAGGATGGACTCAAATTTCAGTTTAGCGGGACTCCCAAGCTCTCCCAAAAAGCGGATTCGGGTGGAGTGCAGGTGTGGATCTGACACATGTCGAAAGTATCTCTTCTGATATAGATTGGAAGCGGAACGTCAAAGCTAGAACAGACACATCATATATTTTGGGGAATTCTGAAAGTTGTACAGCGTTTACATGACTTTATATTTGTCTCCTTTTACTTTCATGAACTTTTAAGCCACATTGGCACATGGGTGATATCAAAACTGATATGTTTGGGGACATACAAAATAAATCACCATATCTAGTATGTTGGTAAACGATTTTAGTGAAACAATGAACAATATGATCTACATTCACAAATCTGCGTTTTTAAGAATTTCTTCAGAGATTATACACTGCGTGTACAAAACATTAACAACACCTGCTCTTTCCATGACAGACAGACTGACCTGGTAAAAGCTATGATCCCTTATTCGTGTCAATTGTTAAATCCACTGCAATCAGTGTAGATGAAGGGGAGGAGACGGGTTAAAGAAATAGTTTTTTAAGCCTTGAAACAATTGAGATGTGTTTGTGTGCCATTCAGAGGATGAATGGGCAGGACAAAAGATTGAAGTGCCTTTGAACGGGGTATGGTAGTAGCTGCCAGTGTTTTATGCGAAACAGTTTCCTCTGTATATCAAGAATGGTCCACCACACAAAGGACACCCAGCAAACTTGACACAACGGTGGGAAGCAATGGAGTCAACATGGGCCATCATCCCTGTGGAACATGTTTGACATCTTGTAGAGTCCCTGCCCCGACGAATTGAGGGGTGCAACTCAATATTAGGAATGTTCTTAATGTTTTGTTCACTCAGTGTATATCTGTTGTCAGTTTGTCAATTTTCTCAATGTTTGAGATTTCAAAAGTTTGTAGGCTGTGTACACAGGCAGACAAATTCTGATATTTTCCCACTTATTGGTCTTTTGGCCAGTCGGGTCAGCTCTTTTAACGACAATTGGGCAAAAGATCAGAATTAGACTGCCTGTGTAAAAGCAGCCATTGAGCTTCAAGCCCTGTTGGTGGAAAGTCATGTAATTAAGAGGTGTACTTATACTTTTTATACTAATATGCTTTCAGTTGCACTTACAATTACCGGTAAGTGCAGTTCTTCCACACTTCTTGCAAGTAGTGCTGTATATTCTTGTCTTAAAATAAGGTAAGAATTAGTTTACCCCCAAACTGTCCCGGTGCTTGTTGGTTTTCAATCTGCCTGCTTTTTCTTAAATGTGAATGACTCCATTCCGACGCTCCCATTTTGTTGTCCTGCAATTCACGGCAAGCAAGCAGTACCATGAATCCGCTCTCCATGCTTTTAACCTATTTTTGTGTGAAGCAGTTGGAAAATATCCTTTGTGTAGTTAGTCATTTTACTTTTCATGTAGCTCTGATAGCCAAAGTAAACACCGTTTTTTCACGAAACATTATTACGTTTGATACGTTGTTTTTGCTGGCTGCAAACCTTCACATTTTAAGTAAATGTTTTAATCAGATGTATTGTTCTGGAAAATGTAATGAAAATTTACCTGACAAAATGTAGTTGTACTAAAATTAATTTTAGTACAACCACAACACCACTAGATGGTGTAACTGCATTCCTATGACTTCAGATCAACAACTGAAAATGTACACTTTCCTTTAATACTTGTCCTGACGTTATGGCTGCGTTTTATAAAATAAATTCCCATGCTGATATTTTTTTCTCACTAATTGGACTTTTGACCATTCAGATTAGCTATTTTACCAATAATTGAGCAAAATTTTAGAATTGGGCTGCCTGTGGAAATGCAGCGTAACTATTTGCGTCAGCTCAAATGGCAAAAATAAGACTAGTCTCTGGGTAGATATTTAGACAGCAATACCTGTATTGTCTTTCAGTTAAGAGTAGTGCTTGTTACTCACTGTGTTACCGACACACACTGTCCTTGTCCCCTCCACTCTGCCTGTTCTCACCTCCCACTCTCTCCGATGAAATCACCAGGCCACAGCTGCCTCTGCTCTTGGCTCAAGGATATGTACTGGAGCTTTTTAGTCATGGCTGCATATGCAGTAACTGGCATTAGTGAGCACAACACATGCACCCCCCCCCAACGTCAATGCAATTTTACCAAAACACTTCTCTTTCCTTTTTTTTTTACATGTTAAAAGTCAGGATGCTGCTCCCTGTTAGTAAGATATTCCCTGATTGCAAATGATCTCAGTGCTCTGACACATTTGGTTTCCTTTGGAGGTCAGATGGTGTGCTCGCGAGGGTGGCAGCGCTAGGGTAGGTTAGATGTATGCTGAGACCCTTATTGAATTGGCTGAATTTATGGAGGATCAGCGGCGCTAAGCACAGGCAAAGAAACACGAGGCTAAGGAAATGGAGCATAAGCCAAAGCACCCAGATGGCGCTAGTGTGGAACGGCCATGTGTGAGAACAGGGATTTTATTATATGAATAGGCTGACTAGAGCGTTGTTTTCAGGTTGCTCATCAACAATGATGATGAATGAGGATATACAGTATAACACATTCATTCTCTGAAGAACCATTAGAAAGATATTCAAGTTTTTTTATACTTAGATATTTTCTTGAAGATGACCAATCTACAGCATATGGGATAGCATCAAATTAAAATACACTGAACAAATGTAAATGCCACATGGAAAGATTTTACGGTGTTACAGTTCATATAAGGAAATCAGTCAATTGAAATAAATTCATTAGTGCCTAATCTATAGATTTCACATGATTCGGAATACAGATATGCATCTGTTGGTCACAGATGCCTTAAAAAAAAAGGGTAGGTCCGTGGATCAGAAAACCAGTCCGTATCTCGTACATGAGGCAAATGGTGGTCACACATCTCCTTCACATAGTTGATCAGGGTGTTGATTGTGGCCCGTGGAATGTTGTCCCACTCCTCTTCAATGGCTATGTGAAATAGCTGGAGTTTGGTGGGAATTGGAACACGCTGTTGTACATGTCCATCCAGAGCATCTGAAACATGCTCAATGGGTGACATGTCTGTTGAGTATGCAGACCATGGAAGAACTGGGACATTTTCAGCTTCCAGGAATTGTGTACAGATCCTTGCGACATACATTATCATGCTGAAACGTGAGGTTATGGCGGTGGATGAATGGCACGACAATGGGCCTCCGAATCTCGTCACGGTATCTGTATTTAAATTGCCATCGCTAAAATGCAATTGTGTTCATTGTCTGTAGCTTATTCCTGCCCATACCATAACCTCACCGCCACCATGGGGCACTCTGTTCACAACTTTGACATCAGCAAAGCGCTCGCCCACATGATGCCATACACGCTGTCTGCCATCTGCCCAGTCAGCTGAAACCAGTATTAATCTGTGAAGAGCACACTTCTCCAGCGTGCCAGTGGCCATTAAAGGTGAACATTTTCCCACTGAAGTGTGTTATGAGGCCGAACTGTAATCAGGTCAAGACCCTGGTGAGGACGACGAGCACGCAGATGAGCTTCCCTGAGACGGTTTGTGCAAAAATGATTTAGTTGTGCAAACCCACAGTTTCATCAGCTGTCTGGGTGGCTGGTCTCAGACGATCCCGCAGTTGAAGAAGTCAGAGGTTGAGGTCCTGGGTTGGCGGGGTTACACATGGTCTGCGGTTCTGAGGCCGGTTGGACGTACTGCCAAATTCTCTAAAATGACGGAGGTTGGCTTATGGTAGTCAAATTATCTGGCAAGAGCTCAGGTGGACATTCCTGCAGTCACCATGCCAATTGCACGCTCCCTCAAAACTTGAGACATTTGTGACCTTGTGTTGTGTGACAAAATTGCACATTTTAGAGTGGCCTTTTATTGTCCCCAGCACAAGGGGCACGTGTGTAATGATCATGCTGTTTAATCAGCTTCTTGATATGCCATACCTGTCAGGTGGATGGATTATCTTGGCAGAGGACAAATGCTCTCTAACAGGGATGTAAACAAATTTGTGCAAAAATAATTGAGAGAAATAAGCATTTTGTGCGTATGGAACATTTCTGGGATCTTTTATTTCAGCTCATGAAACCTAGGACCAACACTTTACATGTTGCTTTTAATATTTTTGTTCAGTATACATTTGTGAGGAAGCTTTGCAAGTTTGATGCTGAAAGTTAGTATAAAGGAAAGATGGCATCAAAAGTTGAAATTAATGTGACGGTTCTGCAAGCTGATCATGAGCCTCTTTCCAACCTTTCCACAAGTGGGCTAATCTGGGGCTATGTAAACTCTTTGCAACTTGGTGACCTTATGAAGATGGATAACGCATGGGAAAGGAAGACCGTATATTTACTGCCTTTAAATGTATTAACTGTACAAGATGGTATCTTGTTACCCTTTGACATCATACTTTTGGGGTGGGGTTATGTCCTCTTTCTGTTGCGTGGGCTAAAAACAATTGTGAGTCCAATACCCACAAAAAATGCTATCAATAATACCCCAGGTGAGGTGCAACATAAAAGTATGTTGCCAAAATAATGGAAACACTTGAGTAAATTAAGGATTCAAGTTGTATTGAAAGCAGGTGCTTCCACACAGGTGTGGTTCCTGAGATAATTATTAAGCAATTAAAAATGCTGGGCAGGCCATTATTTTGGCTATCATGGCGATGCCCTCATTCACGGGGCACGAGTGGTCACTGAATGGTTTGATGAGCATGAAAACAATGTAAACCAAATGCCAAAGCCGTCTCAGTCACCAGATCTCAAACCAATTGAACATTTATGGGAGATTCTGGAGCAGCACCTGAGACAGTGTTTTCCACCACCATCAACAAAACACCCAAATTATTGAATTTGTCGCATCCCTCCAATAGAGTTCCAGATACTTGTAGGGTCTATGCCAAGATTCTTTGAAGCTGTTCTTGCTCGTGGTGTATAGTGTCTATAAATACACTTTATGTTGGTGTTACCTTTTTATTTTGTCAGTTACCTGTAGCTGACAATGTTTTATAACCGGAGCCATGTCTCGACGACTGGTTGGCGAATTTGGGTGTCTTATGTTTGTATTCACAGCATAGAATAACTTTGTTACAAGCTCCTAACTTTTAGATAATGTGTTCTTATCTGCTGCACATAAGGAATGTGTTACGTTTAGTCATTGCAATCTGTCAATAATTTCAAAGGAAATTAATTTTTCATTACAAAAACCAATGACAAAAAAATCATAAATGGCCAGAGACGTGCTTAAACAGCTCAGGCAGTTTTTATTTTTTATATAATACAGAAAATATATGGAAACCACACCCTCTGACTTCCAAGATATGTAGGGGCCCAAAGACATTTACATAGGTATCCTTCAAACCTCTGCTATTTTAGATTTGATATTCAACTGCAGATTTTTTTTCGTGAGCTTTGACATTTTGTGGTTCAGCTTAAAGGGCAAAGTCAAAAGTATTTCAGTTCTGAGATTCAGGATTTGTTCCACTATTCAGAGACATACAGGACTATCCTTACGAGTCTTGTCTTTTCATAGATTTAATGTATAATAACACTGTGGTTGCACATGTCTCTGAGACAGCTTTTTCTGTCTTTACATTTCTTTTCATCCATAATGTAGTCTCTCCACATACAGTAAAATCAGTGAGTTATTAAATAAGACATTCAGATGTCAAATTGGGTTTTGGCTGGCTTTGGGCTTTTGCAAAGTCAAAACACTACAGAAGAGGCAGACATTAGAAATGTATTAGAATGTTAGTTCTATGACCAACATAACTCAGTGTATTTCAAATTTAAACCCCAAGCCAGGATCATGTATAAAAGTTATTCCTTTCACTGAGACACATTGGAACTTAATAAGAGTGCAATAATCATAGAAGCTATGTGGATAGAACCACTCGCCCCAAGACACAAGCTCAAACGGACTTCACCCTTCATATTCCCATACATGTATACAAGAACAGAATCTCCATTGAGATAGAAGGCTCTGTAGTCCAATTTAGAGGAACTGCATGTGTATAAAATGTTATGGGCTACCTCTTGAGGCTCTGCAGTTGAATGGTTTAAGAAGACACTCGCCTCAGATTTTTTGAATGAACCTCATTGGTTTTAGCACATTCAATTCTCTGTGTCAGGAACAGGCTGAGGATGAAAAAGACTGAATAAGCATTTGCAGGAGTGTCATTTCAAAATGCAACATTTCTGGCCATTCCTATTTCCCACATGTCCTTTGTTTTCATCCCTCTAGCCTCTAAACATACGCACATTCATACTTGCGTACAGAAACACTCACACACACGTGTTGTAAAAATGCGATGACCAGGAACCCCCCCCCTCAATTCCAAGTCAGTCCATTGTCCATATAATACACATTAAATAGTACGGAGGTCATAGATCATTTACAAAAGATAGTGTGCCTGAAGCAACTAAAAAAGCACTGTCAGGCATTTCTGCTTATCAAAAAATCACGCCCGGTCTCCCTCCTTACCTCCCCAACAACAACCAACCCCAAAATCCACACATATTTTTTTAATCCTTGTTTTCACAGATCAATACACAACACCAGCCTCAGCCCCCCCTCCCCCCCCCACTGACTGATAAGAAAAGAAACAACAAAAAGTCTAAAATAAATCCACAATAATCCAGGAAGGGCTTTTGTTAATTCCATTAATTGTCGATGTTGGATTAAAGTTTCCTCTGTCCTTTACACACAATTGCACACTCCTGTGTTACAATTTGGCAAGCGTTCTTTCTTTATTACCATCCTTGTTAAAGTTTTTGACTGGTGTTTTTTTTATGGTTGCGAGGGGGAGAGATGTGTCCTCCGAAAATAATTAATTACACAGTTTTGTGTTTCCCCATTAGTTGGAATAATCTCTTTATGTTTATTACTTTAACACATAGAGGCATACAGCTGTCAACTCTTTCTTGCATTGGTTATAAACAAACCTTTTTTTTTGAGAGAGAGAGCGAAGAGTAAGGCCATAATGCAGATAATAGAAATAACAATTCAGTTATCTGTAGCTTCATTGTTATTGTTAGTTTTTGTTGTTGTTATTGTTTGCAGACAACATTAGAGCATTTTGAAAACTAAAATAAATGTACATTTGTACCCACGAAGGGATAGTATCATGTTCCAGACCTCTGCTTGACATTCACTTAAGATATTACAATCTCTGTGTCCCGGCCTACACTTAGTTAGCATTCTGGTTCAAGTCTAAATCATGTTAAGAAAAAAAAAGGATTTATCATCAATTCCTCAATGTGTGCAAAAATATAAATGGGCTGAATTTTCCCCCACCTCTCTACAAAGACCTTCATGTGAAGTGATGAACTTTATCCTATCTGAAGGTCTAAACAGTCTGGTTTAGGTTTTATGAACATTTTCTATCAACTGTCTTTTTAAACAATTTCAGATTGAAGGAAAAAAATTCAAAGGTTCAGTCATCTGCAACAATACCACCTACAGCAAAAGGAATTTGGCAAGAGCATGGAGCATTTTCTGTCAATTTATCATAGATTTTTGTGTGGTCTCAAGTTCTCAGTTTGTCACTGATTGGGGCATTGGTCTGTTTAAGTTATCCTCAGAAATCATGTGATTACACATATCAGCTTAACATGCATTTCATAATTCTGTCTGCCTATTAGCACTTCACAATTATTATCTGCTCATTTCTGTTAAACGCTAATGAACACAAGATCAAACTGTTGTCGATGGCAGCCCTTTTAACATTTTCACATATCCAATAGTGTACTCATCTGAAGTGTTAGACCAAATTAGAATGTAATAGAAACCCCAAATAAACTCCAAATGAAGCCAACAGTGCCTGAATATGCTATTTGTACAAAACTCATCATTTCTCTGTTTGACTGTATTAATGATGCCTTTGATTCAAGTGGATGAAGGAAGGAAGCAGTGCTAGAACACTCTCCTATTAGTCATTCACTAGCAAATTGTCAGAGGACCATCTGATATTTGTGGTCTGAGAGAACAGACGAGGGAGTGACTGAGAAATATGACCAGGTTGTCCCCACAACCTACAGAAAAACTGTCACCCTCACTTCAATCTCTTTCACAATAGCAGGCCCAGACCTACAGAAAAACTGTCACCCTCACTTCAATCTCTTTCACAATAGCAGGCCCAGAATGATCATTATCTTGGCCTCGCCTGTTTAAAGACTGCCTACCAGTTTCATAGGTTCCACATTAAAATGAAGAATACAAACATGCATCTGAGATAGACTGTTTGAGTTGTTGGTTTAGTCTTGTATTCTGTCTGTGTGTAGAAGGAATCCCTCTTAAATTTGTTTCCTGACCAAGGCCATTTATAAAAAAGGAAAGACAATTTTTTTAAATCAAAGGCCACAACAACTAAAATGGTCCCTCATGCCATCCTAACCACTCACAGACATCCCTGCCACCGCCCCTCCACACCCTCCCCAGGTAACAACCGCCCACCGTCCCCCTCACATGACAAAGTAAGGCTCTCGGGGCAGATGAGGTTTAGTCCTACAGCAGGCTGGCAGGTGGGCCAGGAGCCCCTTCTTCAGGTCCTTGTTGAGGAAGAAGCAGACGATGGGGTTGACCCCTGCCTGGGCAAAGCTCATCCATACGGTGGTGGAGAGGTATCGGTGCGGTATGGTGCAGGCCTTGACAAACACCCGCCAGTAGCAGGCCACTATGTAGGGCGACCACAGCACCAGGAACAACAGGGTGATCACGTAGAACATCCTGCCAAGCTGCTTCTCTGCCTTGAACTCCTCCATGCCCAGCAGGCGCCGGTTCTGGTTGTGCAAGTTCTGCCGGATGCCCAGCAGGGTGGGTGGCATGGGGCCCCGGCCAAAGCCTGCGATCCAGTTGGCTGCTGCCTGGCCGGTAGCGCCGGGCCCGTGGAAGGTCCAGTTTTGGCTGATGGCTGGCACCATCTGGACAGGCTTCATCTTGCGGTGCTTGTACTCGAAGAGCAGCAGCTTCATGTAGACCACGTGCGTGGCCAAGATCAGCACGGCCAGCATCAGCATAAAGCCCAGTGTGTCGTTTGCCTTAAAGTAGCGGTGCTCGAAGATGCACTGGTCCTCCTCGCGGATGAACTTGTAGGTGCCCACATCGAAGACGGGTGGGAAGGCCATGGCCACTGACAGCGTCCACACCATGCACACCACTGCCACGCACGTCCAGAAGGTCATGCGCTTGGAGTAGAAGCGGTGGTGGGCGATGGCCATGTAACGTGTCATGCTGATGCAAAAGAGCATGAAGGCGGCATGGAAGCAGAAGAGCACGGCCATGAAGGCCACCACCTTGCAGCTGAGCACGCTGTAGGTCCAGGCCGAGCCGTTCTTAATGGACACCAGCACGAAGGGGAAGCAGACGGCCGAGCGGATGGTGTCGGCCAGGCACAGGTCCAACAGGAAGTAGTAGGGGGCCTTGTGCAGGGCCCGGTCCCTGAGGACCAGCAGAGACACCACCAGGTTGCCCACCAGGCTGATGCAGATGATCAGACCCAGTAGGACCAGTTTGATGTATGTGGACACGACCGACGATGGGCCCCCGACTGCCATTCCTCCCGTCGTGGCCACCACTGCAGCCATGGGACCGCCAAGCCCCTCGCTGCTCTCGTTGCCATTGGCCATCCCTTTGGCTCCCGTGTCAAGCCCTCTTTTCTCCTGAAATCCACCCCTCTTCCTTCTCCCTCTCTCCACCGCCACCTCCTCCTCCTCCAGCTGCCCTTTCGTTCGTCCTCGTGGTTGCCTCTTCTCTGGTGCTCACATGGAACCAGAGTGCTTCACTCTGCATTGCCCCATTTTGCACTGAGCCCCTCGTTTCCTGTAGCGCTACCCCTCGGTGCCTCTTGTTCTTACAGCGTCAGCTCCTGTAAACAGGAAGTATGAACAATAAGCATTAAGTTTGGATGGGCATCCTGGTCTGACATCACTGGGGGATAATACAGTGTAAGCATTTGCAGGGAATATACCGTATAAGGTTAAATATGAGAGCTGTGACTTCACGTGTGTGACTTGAGGCTTTTCTAATATTACAATACATTGCTTTTATGATTCCAGCATTGGCTGCAAAAAGCATCAGTTGTTTTTTTATATCAGAAAGCATTTCCAGGAAGTGGTGGTTATTATATCCAGTGATTACCTAACTGCGCTAGGCCAATATGCAGTTAGGTAAGAGTGTGAAATGTGAAAGAAATGTGGCCATCCTCCCCAACCATGTAACTATCTGTAATTACAGACAAAGTACACGGTAATAAGAACATATGTTTTTCACATAAAGATGAAAAATGTGTTAAGTCTATCCCATCTGGGTTTATCCCAAAATAAAGTTCCTGCCTGTTGTTGTTAACAACATGAATACATTGTACTAAAGCCCCTATCTTCAAACATAATACAGAATCGATTGTCATAATAGTGGAGATAGACGTTCAAGTCTGAAAACATCATCCTCAGTATTACACAAATCATTTGTCCCACGGAATCAATCAATTGTTTTTCCAATGGGCGAAACAGGGCTCACATAGGCATCTGCTGTAGCATGCTGTGGAACATCTTCTCCTTCCCCCTTAGCACCAATCAGATCAGCTGTTTTCTCTACACGCTACATGGCCTGCCAGCAACTAGTCTGTCACGGTAATTACCTCGCTTGTTGCTAGGCTACAACACCTTATATCCTTTTTCTGTGTGTGTGTGTGTGTGAGAGAGAGTGTGGGGAGGGATTCTCTGTGTGTATGAGGGTTGGTGTGTGTGAAGCAGATCGGGGAGAAAAAACAAACGGGATTTTCTTGCTGAAGCCTCATAGGTGCAATCACTTTGGGGACCACTGACGAGGCATTTCCAAAAGAGGTTTCATTGCACAGTGACACATGAGATATACAGTATGTCTGATAGCTCAGTAGTGTGCATGCGTAGGTGTGTGTGCGCGTTTGTATATGAGTGTGAGTGGAGTCAATCTGTATTGACCATGCCACCACCCTCATTTGTATTGATGAACGCTTCGAGAGTGATCGGGGAATGCACAGGTGATGATTATGGAGTATGAGCCAAAAAGAGAAGGGCTCAGGCCCATTGTTTCAGCGCAGGCATACTAATGTATTTCTGTCACAGTAATTACAGCAGCTTGTTGCTAAGCTACAGGACAACTCTGCCTTATGCTGTGTGTGCGTTTGTGTGTGTATAAGACTGTAAGAACTGTTGTGAGGAATAGTGGGGGCATTGGAAAGTTTCAGATATGATCAGCAACAAATTAGACACCCACCAACACAGTCCTTCCAGCAGTGACATACTGACACTAAACTTAAAGTGTCAGTTTCCCAGACACAGTTTAAGCCTAGTCCAGGAGTAAAAAGTGAATTAAATGGAGATTCTCGAGTTGAGCATGCTTTTAAGTCAAGGCTTAAACTTTGTCTGGGAAACCGGCCCAAAATGTCTAGAATATTGTGTAGAGAATACTGATGGTTTCATTTTTTCTGAGGCACGCATAAAAGATGAGAAGGCCAATGAAAGTAACACTGAAATAAACTGAGTTGTGTTCAGTTATTAGTGGAGAATATGAATCGGAGCAGAAAGATGTTGTATTAGCTACTCTGTATCCAAAGGTACAATAAGGTTAGAGGTCAGGTATGAATGTGTATAAATAAGCCTGCTGTATGTATTTATTATTATTATATACTCCCTGTATGTGTTTATGTAGAGTATGGTGTGTCAAGCGCATAGTTCACTGATGATACCAAAGACTAATTTCCATCCTTGGATGGATAAATAAGTTCTAGTCTATATTTTCTTGTGCTTTGTAATAACAATGGCAAATGTAGCTTGCCACGTTCAGTGTCTTTTGTCCATTTATGAAATGTGTAAAAAGCTGTTAGTGTGTTACCATCACAATAGTTTTGGCAAGATTTACTTTGACAGAATAACCAGTTAAATACTTGGTAAGTATTTTCAAATGAATATTATGGCCTGAAATTTGGCACCCATAGCTAGTTCTCACAGTATATGATAACACTTTAGAATAACCTTCTTAATAAACATGAATAATTTATACATAGAGTACAATCATTATACACATTTAGAATCATTTCTAAGCATACCTTAGTTATTACGAAGTGCTACCGCAGTTCCTCGTGTCCCAGTGTTCCTTGGTGACCCCAGTCCTCCTTCATTCAAAATAACACCCATGTTATTGAACAGCAACACCGATACAGTTGCGGTCAAATATATTGGCACCCTTGCACTTTTCTTAAATAGTTTCCTATTTCTTCTAAAATAAGTTTAAATAGAAAAACAGTGTTGTCTCCACACCTTGTTATTAGATTTTCAACATTTCAGAACCAATTGTATTTTTGTAAACCTAAGTTTACCATTTTAATTTTTAAAATACAGACAATAGCAAGGACAGAATGACTGGCACTCCGGACCTAGTACTTGGTTGCACACCCTATGGCCAAGATAACTGCAGACAAACTCTTCGTGTAGCCATCAATGAGCTTTCTGCACCTTTCTACTGGCAATTTGGCCCACTCTTTAGCAGCAAACTGCTCTACTTCAGTATTTGAGGGCTGCCCTCCACCAACTGCTGTTTTCAGATCTGGACTATTCGCTGGTCATTCCTGGGTGCTCTTTTGATGTGTGTTTGGGCTCGTTGTCCTACTGGAAGAACACAGCCTTCAATGGAGACCCCGTTTTTGGACACTGTGTTGAACATTGGACTCACCTGATAATCTGCTGATATCATGATGCCTTGCGCACATTCAAGGTCCCCAATACCAGAGACAGCAAAGCAACCTCCCTGTAGAAGAACTAGGGAATTATTTAACGAAGGTGCAAGGGTGCCAATATATTTGGCCACAACTATTAATGAATAAGAACTGAAATACCTAGCTAAATGTACATTAAACCAATTTCAATATGGCAAAAACGGGGCCTACATTCTTGTTAATTGTCTTTCATGCACAATCTCTCATATGTAAGGATCTAGTTTTAATTTCTTGCTGTGTTATAATATTTCAGATATTCTTTTAAAATGGGCTCACCAAATCAGTCATGAGAATTACACTCCATGGACTTGCGATTGTTTTGTTTGTTTCTAAACCAAAGCAATGTCACAGTTTTGTGTTGCTAGTTAATGAAAGGATACCTGAACTAGGCCTACCCCGTTCTTCAAATCAAACATCCATATACTACTTGTTTGCGTTTGTTGCGCCTTACCAACAGTAGGCCTTCTTACAGCCTATTCTAATGTTCTATCCACCAAGGTCCATGTCACATGATGTCACATCTAATAGTCCAGAGCCTTATATTTGGATTATAGATTATTTATCTCAATATAATGCTCTGGAACAGACTAATTCATTCAAACATCATAGGACATAGTCCTACAAGGATGGTGGTGCTTGAATGGGAGGCACCAATAGTGTAGGCTACTATAAAAAAAATATTCCTCTATTAATTTACCAACTATTAGACTATAACAAATGTGAGTTTCTGCTATTGACACAGACAAGTGACCCTCAACCACATACAGTTGAAGTCGGAACAGCGTGGAAAATTCCCAAAAATGTGTCATGGCTTTAGAAGCTTCTGATAAGCTAATTGACATCATTTGAGTCAATTGGAGGTGTACCTGTGGATGTATTTCAAGGCCTACCTTCAAACTCAGTGCCTCTTTGTTTGACATCATGGGAAAATCAAAAGAAATCAGCCAAGACCTCAGAAAAAAAATGTAGACCTCCACAAGTCTAGTTCATCCGTGGGAGGATTTCCAAACGCCTGAAGGTACCACGTTCATCTGTACAAACAATAGTATGCAAGTATAAACAGCATGGGACCACGCAGCCGTCATACCACTCAGGAAGGAGACGCGTTCAGTCTCCTAGAGATGAACGTATGTCGTTGCGAAAAGTGCAAATCATCCCAGAACAATAGCAAAGGACCTTGTGAAGATGCCAGAGGAAACAGGTACAAAAGTATCTATAACCACAGTGAAATGAGTCCTATATCGACATAACCTGAAAGGCCGCTCATCAATGAAGAAGCCACTGCTCCAAAACCGCCATAAAAAAGGCCAGACTACGGTTTGCAATTGCACATGGGGACAAAGATCGTACTTTCTGGAGGAATGTCCTCTGGTCTGATGAAACAAAAATATAACTGTTTGGCCATAATGACCATCATTATGTTTGGAGGAAAATGGGGGAGGCTTGCAAGCCGATTAACACCATCCCAACTGTGAAGCACGGGGGTGGCAGCATCATGTTGTGGGGGTGCTTTGCTGCAGGAGGGACTGGTGCACTTCACAAAATAGATGAGGAGGGAGGGAAATTATGTGGATATATTGAAGCAATATCTCAAGATATCAGTCAGGAAGTTAAAGCTTGGTCGCAAATGCATCTTCCAAATGGACAATGACCCCAAGCATACTTCAAAAGTTGTGGCAAAATGGCTTAAGGTCAACAAAGTCAAGGAATTGGAGTGGCCATCACATAGCCCAGACCTTAATCCAATAGAAAATTTGTGGGCAGAACTGAAAAAGCTTGTGCGAACAAGGAGGTCTACAAACCTGACTCAGTTACACCAGCTCTGTCAGGAGGAATGGGCCAAAATTCACCCAACTTATTGTGGGAAGCTTGTGGAAGGCTACCTGAAACGTTTGACCCAAGTTAAAAAACGTAAAGGCAATGCTACCAAATACTAATTGAGTGTATGTAAACTTCTGACCCACTGGGAATGTGATGAAAGAAATAAAAGCTGAAATAAATAATTCTCTCTACTATTATTTCACATTCTTAAAATAAAGTTGTGATCCTAACTGACCTAAGACAGGGAATTTTTACTAGGATTAAATGTCAGGAATTGTGAAAAACTGAGTTTAAATGTATTTAGCTAAGGTGTATGTAAACTTCCGACTTCAACTGTATATAGCTATTGTTGATCTAACTCAATATAGAGTGCCTGTTGTAATGTACATTTGTGAATGCTATTTTGAAGACATACAGTGCCTTCAGAAACTATTCACACCCCTTGACTTTTTCCTCATTTTGTTGTGTTACAGCCTGAATTTAAAATGTATTAAATTGCGATTTTGTGGCACTGGCCTACATAGAATACCCCATAATGTCAAAGTGGAATTATTTATTTAGATTTTTTGTAAAAAATGTATTACAAATGAAAAGCTGAAATATATTGAGTCAATAAGTATTCAAGCCCTTTGTTATGGCAAGCCTAAATAAGTTCAGGAGTAAAAATATGCTTAACAAGTCACATAATAAATTGCATGGACTCACACTGTGTGCAATAATAGTATTTAACATGATTTTTTGAATGACCACCTCATCTCTGTACCCCACACATACAATTATCTGTATGGTCCTTCAGTCAAGCAGTGAATTTCAAAAACAGATTTAACCACAATGACCAAGGTTTTCTAATGCCTGCAAAGAAGGGCACCTGTTGGGAAATGGCATAGACTTTTAAGCTGATTTGGATCAAAACTGTAACTATGCCACTCCAGAACATTCAATCTCGTCTTGGTAAGCAACGCCAGTGTATATTTGGCCTTGCGGTTTAGGTTATTGTCCCGCTGAAAGGTGAATTTGTTGGTTCAGTCTGCTTTCCAACAGACACCAGGAGACATATTCACCTTCCAGCAGGACAATAACCTAAAACACAAGGCCAAATATACATTGGCGTTGCTTACCAAGTGGCCTAGTTACAGTTTTGACTCAAATCAGCTTAAAAGTATATGGCAAGACTTGATCATGTCTGTTTGCTACCTTAATTACATCTACTGATGTACACAACCTACTCCACATTTCCAAAGTGGAAGAAAAATTATGGAATACTTTTCAAATGAATAAAATAAAAACGAAGATGCTTTGATTGCTGAGTCTTCACACCCCAGACTTAATATTTGGTGGAAGCACATTTGGCCGCCATTACAGCTATGAATCTTTGTAAATAAGATTATACCGACTTTGCACACAACTCTTAGGGCAACATACTGTATATCTATCGTTTTTGTCAAAAATGGCTCAAACTGTGTTGTACTACCTTTTAAGATTTCGTTGTAAAGGCAGCCAAATGTGAAGGCAGTGCAAAGGGTGTGTAGACTTCAGCGACTCTATCTATCTATCTATTGTTGGTCTATCTACTAACGTGATATATCAGGTGCCACAGTGCCTGTTGTAAATTATAGTATTTCACAAATGTAACCGTAGTGAATGCTTAAATAGAGTATGTCTATGACCATAATTACATCATGTGAAGTGTCAAATGATACCACACCCCTTTCTACAAACAGGTGAGTGGAAAAAGTGTTCAAACGATGGAAAATAGGCCTACAGTAAAACAAAGACATTGAGAAGGAAGATTACATCGTCACGTGTATGTCACTTTGATTGCTAAATGAATATACGGGATAGGGATATTTAGGCCGTATCCTAAGAGCTTCATGGGAATACCGAGAAGCGATGGCTCATGAAGGGAGGGGCCTGGAGAAATGGGAGTTGGTTGGTGATAGAGGGCTGAGCCATTGCCAAGAACTGGATAGCAACAGCAATCGAGTACCGCTGCCGTGGTCGCGGTGGGAGGAGGCGACGCGGAATTCACCAACCAAAGGTTCCGGAATCACTCTGACACTGTTCAACACCGACAGAATGCAATTATAAACAACGATTTTAGAATATGAATTAACGCATCCGGGGCTTCGGGGAAAATACTTTATTTACAATCGTGAACAATGGGTAGTGTTGTGCTTGACGCGTCATGTTTGAATTCAAAGAAATGCATAAACAATTGCGTATAGGCCTAGAGCATATCGTAGGCTGTGTCATGTGAAGTGTTCAACCAGCTCCGATCCTGTCAAAATTCACGAACAGTTGTGGATGTTTATCATAATTCATCAAAGAGGGCTGATGACGGTACCCCAACACCCCAGTTGCATCGCATTTGCAAATGGATAGATAACCTGTATCGATGCTGTCATAATGGACATTCGCCCAGTGAATAATATACAGCCACCGATGGATATCGGCCTCTTCTACCTCCCTGCCTGTGTCCATAATGCGGTTCCCTGTTATAATTTACCATTGGGCCTATACCACATAAAGGCCACTCAAATCTGCAGTGGTGTGTGTGTCTATAATAACAAGAAGATTAGAAGGGCCTACGTGTAGCCTACAGTTCGTCTGTGGCATGCGTCATGGGGCTGCCTGAATCATAACAGTATAGGCTATGTTGTAGGCACAAAAAGGGGTTTCACAAGGGTTTCAACGAATTAACCAGGTACCTGAGGGAAAAAAAACATGGCAATGTGAGGCCTAGGAGTACTTACAAAACCACAGAAACTAAAAAATGGCATAGGAAGGTAAAAGGAAATCTTACCTCATGTATTATACTTGTCCTCGAGACAAAGGCTTACGGTTTTATTCTAGGCCGTTTGGGGAGCTTGTTGCGGTCCACATTATATATATATAAGGATTCAAAATCAAGTAAAGCAACAGTAAATGGCATAGAGGGTTCAACAAAACGAGCGTCAATTCCAAATATAATCCACAATGATAAATGACTGAAAACATAAAGAATAGATTAAATAATTAATACAGGGTATTGTCACCTCCATAGAATCGGCCGGATCTTAATGCAAAAATAATGTCTCTTTTTGCAGACTTCTTAAATAAACACAGGTTTTAAAGAACAAAAAGGATCGTTTCCTCTTTTTTCGTGTGCATGTCATGTCTTCAGGTTTTCCATAAAGCTCTCCCAATGTTCAGCAATAAATTCCCATCACACTGGCAGAATAGAACAAATGAGTAAATTCGAATTGCTGACAATGTTGGCTGTTTTCAAATACTTATATCTCGGTGAATGTCATCAACTGGATCCTGTCACTGGTAAATACATCTAAATTCTGAAAATAACGGTGGTCTTATTAGGCTCCAGCACAAGACACTTTTATTGAGGGTCTACGGATCTTGCTCTGCTTGTTGGATTCTCCATCAAAACCAGAGACGCCTTTTTTCGACCATTCTAGTCTCCAGCGCAAAGAGCTCTCTTTATCTTTTCAGTGATAATACATCCTTTTGCATATCCAACTGAATGTATATGCGGACTCTCCGTTCACAGATCTTATGTGAAAATATGTAGCCTACACTGTGCCTGTAGGCGCTCTATATATTTAAACATGTACCCGCCTTGTTTGGTCTTTAATGAGATTGAAAAAAATCCTTGTTTGCGGTGATAAATCCCCAGATACCATATCTTTCACGGACATGTCAAGTCGTTCGGAATCCAGCCTCCGTCATTGTTTAAATAATGGAAACTAGGAAAATGACCAACATGATAGGGCTGTTAAAGCGATGGTGAAATGGAAACAGCGGCTCTCGTCTATGCGCTGAGCATCGGTTCTCCCTCGGCTCCCTTTGGAATCGGCGAGGCAAGATTCGGGATCTTTCGGCAGAGGATAGGCGCGTTGTGCAGCGTTCTGTAGTAAAAATGAATGTTTGTGATATACACAATCTGTCACTTAACTTCAGACTGAAGCAACAGCTGCCGTTGTAGAAAGCTAAAGGAAAAGTCAGGTCCACTGCTATTTCTGTTTGAGAACATCCTCATCGTGATTTAGTTTACATGACTATCTGTTTTGAGGTCATGTTTTTTTACTTGATGAATCATCAACCTCATTATCTGCCCGTTATCACCATCGTCATCCTCACCCTCATCCTTATCATCATAATCGTCATCATGTCTACACATACCTCCATAACATTAGAGAAGGTCAGACTGCATCATGGATGCATCAGGCCACATGGCTTCACCAGGTGATGTTGGCATTGACATAAAATGCAGTGATGTAAATCACCTCCCTTGTAAGGCTCTTGGTGCCCAATCATTTAATCCTGCTCTAAATCCCTGGTAAAACGTTGTTTTGTCTCGGCATGACACAAGACTGTGCCAAGTTCCCTCATGCCTGCCTTAACAGCTGTCCAAACCGCTGGAAGCCAAGGGAGCAGATGGCATCTCCTGACAAAGGGAAATGTTCAGGAAAGAGAGCGGGACACAGAGTAACTCTCCCCAAAATTATAACAACAATCCATTGGAGGTTTTGCTTTGTTCTGTGGGAAATATCGGAACTAATATAAAACTGTAGAGTATTAGCTTGTTCATCCAAGGTCAATATCAAAGTAAATGGTGAATATATTAAATAACAATGGACTTCTAGGAACTGGACTTTCCTGTCATTGTCCTCTTCTTGCCATTGTGTGTATGGCAAGTGAGGCATAATGTGCACCCCCAACCGGGAAGCCTGATCATAGGTTTGATCTTGGCTGGGAGGCAGAGTGAACTACAGCCTGTCCCTTCTGGTCATGATTCCTAGACAGCTGTTTCTATCTGGCTCAAAGGACCATAAAAAAAGATCTGAATATCATATGGATTAGTCCCAGTCTCGGATGTGTATGGACCTGTGAGTCTGCAATAAACAGTGGTTATTACCCCCCATTGTTTTATATGTTACGATACTAATATTAAGCTATATAGTAGTAATCATACCAAAACTATGGATGACAGATTCTGTAGATTTTTACACTACTTTGTTAATAAGATTTGGTAAATCTGTAATTTGGGTGAACTTTCTCTTTAACAGAGATGGTCCAGCTCTCTCAATAGCCTTGTGCTCACAGGTTTGTGGTGCCATCTGTTGGTATAACTACAACAGTGTTATCTGAATAAAGCCCACATGAAGAAAGGTGTGTGAAACTGATGGGTAAATTCTCTAGAATGTGGGCCAGGCATGTTTATATTCAATGACAATATAAAAATGAAAATATAAAAAGATGTTGTGTAATGTTTACCATTGGGTAGTTGACTGATCAAGATTGTTTTACAATAATGGTATTATATGACCTCAAGATTATTATACTGGAACTAAAAAGTCTCAAATCCATCTGCATTACTCAATGTCAGGTCTGTACAGGCTGAACCACATATGAGTATTACCAAGAAAAGTATAATTAGCTAACTTTAACATGAACTAACTGAAATTTGATGAGAGTTATACAACTAGGCTGTTCTGAAATAAGTTTTAGGACAAAACGAAACAACATTTGGTCAATCTGCATTCTCAGTCAAAGCCTTGAATTTAAAAAAAAAAATCATTACCAATAGATGTAATTAATTGGTGGTATTTTCATTCATAAAGCATCAGTAGATTTTTACAACACATTATTATTTTCTTTATTTTGTGATATCAACAGATATATATCAGTACTTTTCTATGTATTTTGTTGCTTTAGTTTCAACATGTAACCAGGGACTGCAGATAAACTATTGGTTTTCAACTAATAGATTTGTGATGATGAATGAACATACACTCTCCTCCATATGTATTTGGACTGTGAAGCTAAGGGTTTTAATTTGGCTTTATACTCCGTTTGAGAAAATGTTTCATGAGGCAACAGTACAGATTGTTTTATTTGAGGGTAGTTTTTTTTTTATAAATAACAGTTTTACCGTTTAGAAAGGACATCACTTTATGTGTCTTGTCTCCCCATGTGAAGAAGAAGTCATAAGTATTTGCAAAAATGTACTTATACTGTATTAAATTAGTTAAACGTTTAGTATTTGGTCCCATATTCCTTGCACACAATGATTACATCAAGCTTGTGACTCATCAAACTCTTTGGATGCATTTGCAGTTTTTTGTTTTTGTTTTTTTGGGGTTATATTTTGCCCAAACATTTGCCCTAACGCACTTGCCTTTCGTGAACTAACACTCGCACTTGACTTTTTTCTACAAGCACTGGCTTTGCTGATACAGTGCCTTCAGAAAGTATTCATACCCAATGACTTATTCCACATTTTCTTGTGTTACAGCCTGAATTCAAATGGAAAATACACTTGAAAATCTATGGCAAGACCTGAACATGTTTGTCTAGCAATGATAAACAACCAATTTGACAGAGAAATCTATGTTTTTCTCACCCATCTACACATAATACTCCATAATGACAAAGTGAAAACATGTTTTTAGAAATGTTTGCAAGCATATTAAAAATGAAATACAGAAATATCTAATTTACATGAGTAATGACTTCCCTGAGTCAATACTTTGTAGAAACACTTTTGGCAAGAATTACAGCTGTGAGTCTTTCTGGGTAAGTCTCTAAGAGCTTTCCACACCAGGATTGTGCAACATTTGCCCATTATTCTTTTCAAAATTCTTCAAGCTGTCAAATTAGTTTTCAACTCGGCCACATTCTTGGTAAGCAATTCCAGTGTAGATTTGGCCTTGTGTTTTAGGTTATTGTCCTCTTGAAAGGGGAATTCATCTCCCAGTGCCTGGTGGAAAGCAGACTGAACCAGGTTTTGCTTGAGGATTTTACCTGTGCTTAGCTCAATTCCATTTCATTTTTATCCTGAAAAACTCCCCAGTCCTTGCTGATGACAAGCATACCCATAACATGATGCAGCCACCATCATGCTTGGAAATATGAAGAGTGGTACTCAGTGATGTGTTGTGTTGGATTCTCCCCAAACATAATGCTTTGTATTCAGGGCATAAAGTTAATTTCATTGCCACATTTCTTGCAGTTTTACTTTAGCGCTTTATTGCAAACAGGATGCATGTTTTGGAATATTATTCTGTACATGCTTCCTTCTTTTCACTCTGTCATTTAGGTTAGTTTTACAATGCTGATCCATCCTCATTATTCTCCTGTCACAGCCATTAAACTCTGTAACTCTTTTCAAGTCAACATTGGCCTCATGGGGAATTCCCTGAGCGGTGTCCTTCCTCTCCGGCAATTGAGTTAGGAAGGACACCTGTATCTTTGTAGTGACTGATTGTATTGATGCACCATCCAAAGAGTAATTAATAACTTCACCATGCTCAAAAGGATCTTCAATGTCTGCGTTTTATATTTTTACCCATCTACCAATAGGTGCCCTTTATTTGTGAGGCATTGTAAATAAATCCCTGGTCTTTGTGATTGAATCTGTGTTGGAAATTCACTGCTCAACTGAGGGACCTTACAGAATATTTGTATGTGTGGGGTACAGAGATGAGGTAGTCATTCAAATAATGTTAAACACTATTATTGCACACAGAGTGAGTCCATGCAACCTATTATGTGAATTTTAAGCACATTTTTACTCCTGAATTTATTTATGCTTGTTATATCAAAGTGGTTGAATAATTATTGACTCAAGACATTTCAGCTTTTCATTTTGAATGAATTTATAATATAATTCCACTTTGACATTATGGGGTATTGTGTGTAGGCCGGTGACAACAAAATCTCAATTTAACCAATTTCAAATTCAGGCTGTAACACATCAAAATATGTCAAGGGGTGTGAATACTTTTTAAAGGCGATGTAACTACTTTATTGACAAAACATGTACTTACTTTATCTTAGCTAGGTGAGACAACCACATCTATCTTAAGATGAATGAGTTGCTCTGAGTAAGTGCGTCTGATATATTACTAAAATGTTTAAACATTTTTGAATGTAAATGCAATAGTAAGTGAATGGTGAATGATGACTGGAGTCATTTTCTTTCTAAGCGAGTAGATAAGATGTTTCTGACCACTTCTAAATGAATCCTGATAATGCCATGATTTTTAAAAAAATCATGAATGAATCTAGAATAATGATGAGTGAGAAAGTTACAGAGGCTACTACAAAATCTCTCACCCATATCAATAATAGAGGAGGTAATTTGGGGGGGGGTATGATCTTTGTGCCTCTGTAACCTTCTCACGCATCATTGTTCACGATCCATTCATGATTATCCATAATCATGGTAGCATCCACATAAATGTAGTGTTTAGAAACATCCTCTTTTCTCACAATAAAGGTGACTCCAAAATGGCAAAGTGACTCTACAAACTCAGTTCCTACTGGGCAAAACATCATCCAAAACACAACCAAAACATACTGCAAATACATCCAACAAGTTTGTGGAGTCACAAGTCCTCGTGTTCAAGGAATATCAGACCAAATACTAAACTGACCAAATACTAAATACTAAACTGAGTAGTTTAATACTCTGTAAGTGAATTTGGCCAAAAAATTATGATTTTAAAAAACACATCATGACATTAATTGAGAAAAGTTATGAAAAACAACCCTGACAAAGGTTTTTGTGAAAGCCTGTGTACAGTTGTTATCTAATAAGGGGAATGTTTGTTAAGATTAAAAAGGAAATTGAGATGCTCAAGCAGACCGCTTCCTTGCAACGTTCTGTGGTGTATTTTAGATAGATGACCTTTGAGAACCTGAAAAATAACTCTTCAGAACAAAGTGTTTTACACCTGCTTAGAATGTCATACTTTACCTCGCGCGGGCTTCCCCGTTGCGTAATGGACTATTTTTTCATTGGTTATGTTAATGTTTCCTCTGAAAAATGCCTCGTTAACCATTTTTGGTGGTGATGCTGGTAGTAAAGATAATGATGATTATTATCTTTATTACAAAATAAAATAAGTACAGCGGACACAACAACAGAAAAACAAAATAATTTCTCACAAGAAATACACCTTTTGATGTCATTATCACAATTGTAATGTTGATAGTTTCATATACTGCTCATGCTATTAACCATTTGAGCATACATGTCATAACGAATGTAATCTTACTTCAGCTCGTCATGATTAGGACACACCTGAGGTCATCAACCGCCCGCTCTAGCCCCCTATTACCACTCCTCTGCTTCTTCTAGAGATCCTCACACACAAGGAAAAGTTTAATCACAGACAAACATTTTTTTATTTCATGATGAATTACATCCAAAGATGTAAGAATGCAAATGGACAACATATGACTTTTTGAACGTCTTGTCAGCAACTATCCTTACAGTATGTGTGGTCAGGAGTGACAGAATATGTGGTAAAAGATGGCGCAGTCTGTGTCCTTGCTCTGTTCCTCCGCAGACTGAGGTCGGCGAGAAAGTGCATAATTTCATTGTTTTTCCCTCAGATTGTGTGTTGCGTTCACACGAGAAGACAAGTTTCAAGAGAAATGTGTCTTGGTACACATGAGAAATCGTACTCCTCAGCATAGCCAGTCAAAGACTTAAACAGGGGTAAAAGGTGAGCTAGAAGAGTATTTTAGCCATGGAAAGTTATTTATCAATGTGGTTTGGAGAATGTGTTGGGTAATTGTAGGGTTTAGAGCCTGCCGATATCACTGCTGACTGTTTAGGCCCCTCAGAGTCATGGTGGGGCATTGCCTTTGTAACAGAGGTGGTTCAATGAGCCATGCTTGTATGTTGAGTAACTTTGTCGGAAACCTAAAGACTTGCGCTAGCTTCCCAAGCTTAGGGTTTAGCTCAGTGAGCCAACACAATTTTGTGGTGCGCAGACGACCAGGGCTGCAACCGAGACGGTCCCATCGGTGCCAGTCATTCAATTGATGCCTATTAGCTGCTGGGGTCATTGTGGAGAGGGAGACGAGGTCCTGAAGACTTGCGAAAGCTCCCCAAGCTAATGCCTAGGTTTCAGACCACCGGGCTAACACAGATTCATTTGATTTACACTAATTCAGTACAATACAGTGGATCACATAATCAACAATCACAAAACAAAACCATTTCTGTGCACTGCCATTGTGGCTTGTAGCATTTATTTGTTCTGAAATAGGTTGTGCTTCAGACTATTGAGGGTAGGGTAAGTCATTTACGCTTATTTGTGTGAAACCTGTTGCAGTGATGTAGCACATTTCCATTTCGATGGCAGGCGTAAACTTTTTTCCTACTGTGACTTCCAGGTATAAATACAGACTGGATTCTGGCAAACACACATTTCACACATCTGTTCCCTCTCTCACATGTTGCTTGTGACATTTTCAGGTGAGTGTTGAATGAAGGGGATGGTGATTCTGCGTTATTCACGCTCTCTGTAATCCGAGTGATTTCTCTTTATTTGAGCATGTTATTGTGATTACGCAACGTTATTTGAACAATTCTACTCATCACGGCTGTCCATTGTGTTGACACACAGTGAAATTATACAAGGCCGCATGATTATGTTTAGTCTGTATCAAGATTTTTTTTTATGTAGCTATTGTGAAAGTTACCTGAATACGATGGGTTGGCAAAGCAAAAATAAGATACTATTGGAGGAGATTAATGTTAACATTTATTTGTACCTTAGACAAAACATGCTGATAGGTTTTGGTCTTACTTGCCTAACAAATGAATAATTAATGCTGAAATCAAATATAATTGTTTTATAGCATCAAAGAAATATACTTTTCATAAACATTTGTATATTTATAAACATATTTTAATAAACATTTCTTTTTCAACATTTCTTTGCTCTTACCATAACCTGTTTCCCCGTTACAGTGAATATTGCTGGTAGTCTGTGTTCTTTTAAACATAATAAACTTCAAACATCACTTGTGGAATACTACCCCCTCTCTCTGACATTTGTTAGCTTTTTTTTCTTCATTTTCTAGCATCTCATCCTCTTAAGAACAGGAAGACAGAAAGCGAGCAGGAGATACGGAAGGTGTAAGGTGAGAAAAACTGTCTGTTTTAACGTGTGACCTTTACATTTTAGGAATGCACTTCTTTGCTTTCAGCTAGAGTTGGCAACCATTCTGTGTATCAGAAGGGAGATCATTCAGTGGACAAGTGTCTCCCAAATTGGGGTGCGTGTCCCCAAGAGGTACGTACAGTACGCAAAACTCAAGACCATGGTGTAATCTGGTTTGGTGTCATCTGTAATGGTGGATTGTTTGTAGCTGTGGTGTATGAGCTATTTTATAGTGTAGTCTAATGGTCATGTACCTTACTTCTAAAAGCGTACAAAGTATCGATGCTGTATATCAGTTGGGTAACACAGATTGTAGGCATATAGCAAAAGGGTGAAAGGGGAATGATAGGTCTTAATATTAAGTAAACACAACTAAGAAAATAACTTTGTTTGTAATGACTGCTTTAGTGAGGAACCTGTTAAAAGGTGTTAACAGGTGTAAAAGTAAGTATTTAAAGCATCACTAATCATATAGGCGAAAACAAATCCAATCTTTCTTCTACACATTTTTTAAGCATTATGTTCAAGATAACTTTTAACTTCTCATTGAATGGATTATTCAATGACAACCCAGTCGACACAATTCTAACACTGGGCACATTCATTCACAAAATTGAAACGACTTTGGTATGATATCTATCACGGTTAGGGTAGATTCATTTGAACTCACGATATTCAAGGAAATAATTGGTGAAGAAAATGTAATAATTGAAACTCTGAAATATCTATGCGTCACTAAAAAAAATGTACAATCTCATTGTGAATGTAATTCTTAAAATGATTTGGGTTTAGACCCAAGACCTGATATTCATAACATGATGGACTGTTGGTGGATTGAAGTCTCATGGTGCAAAAAGGTCATTTGTGACAAATCTGTGGGCTTGTCCAGAATTAGTATTTTATCATTAAAGGATACTGGGATTTTAAAAAATGTATGTCAAGAATGTGTACCAGTATCATCACATGTTGCTGTGTCATCAAAATGATCATACATTCAGATTTTTCTGACGGTAGTCAATATCTGTACTTTGTTACCACAAAAAAAGCAAATGATGGAATATGGTAATATTTTCGGTACCACAATGTCAAAGACGATGAATCACTTTACAGGAATTACACTGTTACACTTTGGTCTTTCAATTGTGTTACTTTTGATCTGTGAGAAAACCAGAAAGCATTTTCTCTCTATGAATATTTTTTTGTCAATATAAAAATGTAAGTATTGAGGCTTACACTACAATCACAACATGCATTTAATCTGCAAATCACCTAAATATTCCAGGTAGATTAGGTTTTTATTCAGTTAACCTAATTTAAAGATCAGATTAGGATGAACAGATTAATACAAGCATATTTTTTTTGTATTGTAGTTTATAGAATAATACATGTAGGTCAAATTCTGGCGAAAGCCAATAGTGATACATAGTTATAAATGGAAGCTCCGAGTCAGTGTGACATGATTGTAGGGTGTTGTTGTAGCTGCATTTACGCTGCACATTAATGTGACATTAGTAATCATGAGTAGTAGTTCTATCTCAATTGCTTTTTATTTGTATTTAATTGTATTTGTACTATTAGGGATCTATTCTACTATTAGGGATCCCGATTAGCTGTTGCCAAGGCAGCAGCTACTCTTCCTGGGGTCCAAAAACATAATGGCACTTACATTACACTAAAAACAAAAAATAAAACAGTACATCATATAAAAGTATTACACCACTACATATCTACAATACAAAATGTATAATACCACCATACAACAATATTACAATGTACGTGGGTGAAGAGTGAGTGCGCTAGCGTGTGTGTGTCTCTTTACACTCCACCTTGTTCCATAAAGTGGTTTTATTCTGGGTTTTTTAAATCAGATTTTACTGCTTGCATGAGTTACTTGATGTGGAATAGAGTTCCATGTAATTATGGCTCTGTGTAGTACTGTGCGTTTCCCAAAATCTGTTCTGGACTTGGGAACTGTGAAAAGACCCCTTGTGACATGTTGTGTGGGGTATGCGTGGGTTTCTGAGCTGTGTGCTAGTTTGAACAGACATCTCTGTGCTTTCAACATGTCAATACCTCTAGCAAAGACAAGTAGTGATGCAGTCAGTCTCTCCTCTACTTTGAGACAACAGAGATTGACATGCATGCCATTGATGTTAGTTCTCCATGTACACTTAAGGGCCAACTGTGCTGCTCTGTTCTAGGTCAACTGTAATTTGCCGATGTCCCTCTTTGTGGCACTTGACTATATGACTGGGCGGTAGTCCAGGTGCGATTAAACTAGGGCCTGTAGGACTTGTTTTGTTGATAGGAATGTCAAGAAAGCAGAGCAGCACTTTATTACGGGCAGACAACCTCTCCCCATCTTAGCTACTGTTACATCAATGTGTTTTAACCATGACAGTTAACAATCCAAGGTTACACCAAGCAGTTTAGTCTCCTAAACTTGCTAAATTTTCACATTATTCATTAGAATATTTAGTTGAGGTTCAGGGTTTTGTGAATGTTGGCCCAAATACAATGCTTATAGTTTTTTTTAAATATTTAGTTCTAGCTTTTTACTTGTCAGTGCTGGGATCTTTGGGACATTCCTAACCCTAACCTTAACCACTATCCTTACCCTAATCCTAATCCTAACTTTAACTCTAACCTTAACCCTTACCATAACCATTTAACATGTCATTTATAATGGGATAGGGACATCTCAAGGATCGCAGATAGCACAGGCCATTCTAAAACTGACTGCAGCTTTTTGTTAAGTGATTTTACTTGCTGTGGTAGCTGACGTTTATAATGTTGAGCCATCAGCATACATAGACTCACAGGCTTTACTCAGTGCCAGTGGCAGGTCATTGGTAAAGATTGAAAAACATAAGGAGCCTAGACAACTGACCTGGGGAATACCCAACTCTACCTGGATTATGTTGGAGAGGCTTCCATTAAAGAACACAAAACAGCAACCACAAGCTTCTTATTATCAATTTATTTCAGCCAATCATCAGTGATTTGTGTAAGTGCCGTCTGTATATGTTGAGTGCCCTTCCCTATAAGTATGCTGAAAGTCAATTGTTGATTTGTTTACTCTGTAATAGTATTGCATCTGGTCAACCCAATTTTTTCCAAAAGTTTACTAAGGATTGGTAGCAGGCTGATTGGTCAGCTGTTTGAGCCAGTAAAGGGTGCTTTGCTATTCTTGGGTAGCGGAATGACTTTTGCTTCCCTCCAGGCCTGAGGGCACACACTTTCCTGTCGGCCTAGATTGAACAAATGGCAAATAGGAGTGTCAATATAGTCCGCTATCATCCTCAGTAAATTTTCATCCAAGTTGTCAGACCCAACATTTCTGCAACTACCGCCCCCTTACAAGCAACGTTTGAAATATGTTCTACCTTCTTGTGGCTTTGAGTCAGTGACTCTTATCGCAGAATGAAATGTTACATTTGAGAAGTTAAACAATTATTTTTTCACCTCTTCCACACTCACTTTACGGAATTCAAAATTACAATGCTTGTATTTCATAATTTGGTAATTTATTAATGGATGTGTAGGTTCAGGGTTTGTTTTTGGCATGTCATGCCTAAATTGGCTAATCTTGCCAGTAAAAAAACGATTAAAGTAGTTGGCAATATCAGTGGGTTTTGTGATGAATGAGCCAACTGATTCAATGAATGATGGAGCTGAGTTCACCCTTTGGAAATACAGAAGTTGGACATAAATGTACAAGAAACATCCTAACTTTGTAATATAAACTGCAATATGTTTATTTTATTTTATTGTCTGTAGGACTGGTATTATATGACCATCAAATTGAAAGTTAGTCTTCATGCTTATTTTGCCATTTAGATTAATTCAATAATTTTGGACATAAATGTTAATGTAGCTGTCTCTAAGTCACCACTACAGTATAGTATTTACTCTAATATATTTTTATAAACGTTTTTCTTCTCATTCAAAAAGAAAAGTTGAATTAGAAGAAAACATATTATAAATTAAACATAATATAATATTGGGGGAAAAAAATCATATTCTGTTTAATACTGTCCTTTGTGGATCAAAGATCAAAAAGAATGATTACTCTGCTTATAAATTCCTTCCTGTCCTACTGTAGTGTTATAGGTCAAAGAAAGCGAATCTACAAATCAATATCACCCACAGGTTCCTTCCAAAGTGCCAAGATCAGACAGATATTTTAGATATGGAAGCATAGTGAGTAATAAGAAAACTCACTGAGAAAAATGTTTCAATATGATGCAGAAGGAATAACTTTCCATATGTAGTTGATTGTAAATAAAGCATTTGGATAATCAAACCCAGTCCTAGACTATAGTAAAAGCTGAACGTAATTGTCCTCAGTTGAGAGAAGTGTTGTAAGAAGTGTTAATATATCACAATTTTCTACTTGTAATGTCATTGTAGCACATCCATTCATCAAATCACACCCTACAAACCTGTGCAACATAAACGTCTACTGTAGCTCTCAATTCCAAATCCAAAAGATGTGCTTATTCATTTAATGCCTGTTTTATGTGACATGATTCAATTGTCACTTTGCATTACAACAAATACTTTGCTTTGATCTGAGCTTTCTGTAAAGAAGAAATGTTTGGTTTTGCTAGTGAAGTGGAGATAAAAGTGAGAAGCCACAAAGAGCTTCAGTACTTTCTCTTTCTACTGAATTCCTGTTTCCTCTTCCTGGGTGAGAGCGTGCATTTGCAAATGTACACAGTGGTCACCCATAGACTTTTAAACATTTGAGGTATAGAGTTATATGAGGTTGCCTTTAGAAGCTCTTGGGTTGCACTTTATTTTACAGTACAGAAATGACCAGATATTTACATATTTACCTAAAGATGACATGATATAATTACATGTTTTTTTTTTGGGGGGATTTGAGCACCCTCTCCCCTTCCCTCTTTCCTGTGCTATATTTTTGAGATACCTGCTGCTATCAGCTTCATCTCTGTACCCTCCACTGTCTGTGTAGTCAAAGGTTGCACCTTTGCACAACCACAAAATCTCTCAGCCCAGACTGTGTTTGAACTCCTCTCCCTTTCATTATGTCTGATAAAGGAACAAAGATAATATGCCTCCAAACCAGTAGCTGTCTAACATTTACCAAAGAGCAAATTTGTATCCCCCTCACTCTCTCTTTTTTCTCTCTCTCTCTCTCTCTCTCTCTCTCTCTCTCTCTCTCTCTCCCTCTCCCCCTCTCTCTCTCTCTTATTATATTATATTGTAGCAATATGTTGTTTTAATGTCATACATTGAACAATATGCTGGACTGAATACAACATAACCTTACAAATAGGAACATACCTACACAATTGGTGCCCTGTGTGGAGATGATCTATTGCGATGTGTGTTTATTTACGATTGTTTATGTTGTCTACACATTTGCAGTGTGAGAGTCAACCTTTATCCACCACCACCCCTGCATTCCTATGGGTAACATGCACTTAGCACTAACCCTCCATTTCTGCTCTTCTGCACCAGGCCCAGGGATGCCACAGACTGAGAGTGAGAGGTTGAAGAGTGGGCGACATCAGCAGCAGCGAGAGCAGCGAGAGGAGCCAGACGCACGTACCCAGCCCAAAGATTCTGCCTCACCTCAGCTCTGTGCTCGTACCACTGTTACGCAGGTACTGGTTGAACTGTTACTGTGGTTTCAAGCCAAATTTGAGCCAGATTTACAAAGAAAAATAATAATACATAATGAATACTAAAATAAACATGAATTGAAAGTTAAGAGCTCAAGCTAAAGTGTACATCAATTGGTTTCATACCGTTTGCTTTTTATTTATTTTTTGGTCTACAATTTCTTTGTATAATAATACTAATTTAAGACTATTAAAGCTAGAATCCATAAAAAATAACAAAGCCACACCCAGCCTCTGTTTCGATAAAAAGCTGAGGGATGGGCCTAAAGACATGGAACTACTCTCAATTTCATAGACTACGCTATGGATGCAAGGACTGGCCATCCATGATATCAAAATGACAGTTTTAACCATGTTTTGAGGCTATTCAGTGGTTGTTTACATTTACTTTGTTGAACTCAGCTTATCAGGCATTAATACGTTTTCTTCAAGGGTAATTGTTAAGTCCAAACATGAATGTTGCAACTAAGGATTCTAGCTTGGAGGAAATATTTATACTTTCATTACATGGAATATCTGTTGTCCTTATAGTGAGAGGAATGATGTAAATACATGTCCATTATTCATAGATAGGCTTCCCATTGATGATTAGACCTGGAGTTTCACTTATGGCCTCGTCTCAGCTCCAAAGCATATTGTTACGGCAGGTATGATATTCCTTCATATGCCTCCTATTATAAAGCGTTTCGATGCCCTATTCTGGCCTGAGATACATGTAAACCCATACATTATTGTTTCAGTTTCACTGACATTAGCACAAGAAAGTTGCTTGTATTTGCTCAGAGAACTCCCTGCTGGTGAAAAGGGATCCTGTAAGTGCCTTGTTGCGTGTCCTCCCCAGTGTTCCAGTGAGGAGGAGGGGAGACCGCTCCTGCAACGGGTGTCTCTGTGCCCCCAGTTGAGCCAGCACAGACCCTCTGTTCTACGCCAAGGTGTCCAGGCTGCCCACGTGCGACCGCAGGGTACACTTTGCGCTGACTGACTCTCTGCATCCCCCTTGCGTACACATGTTTTTTATATTTTTTTATTTATTTCACCTTTATTTCAGCCAGGTAGGCCAGTTGAGAACAAGTTCTCATTTACAACTGCGACCTGGCTGAGATAAAGCAAAGCAGTGCGACACAAACAACAACACAGAGTTACACATGGGATAAACAAACGTACAGTCAATAGCACAATAGAAAAATCTATGTAGTGTGTGCAAATGTAGTATGTCTTAGGAGAAGATATAAAGCCAGCTTGTAGTCCTAAAAAAAAACAGAAAGGAGTTACCTCTGGTTCGTTCAGCCATTCCTTTGGGGGAAATGAATGGGGAAAGAATAGGGTTTTGGGACAAACTTAGAAAATAAGGTCTGAGGTTGACACAGGCTTAGGAGATCTTATACGTTTGGTTATATGCGATAATATCAGTCAGTTGACATGACATTTATGAATTATGAAACCTTCATGTGCTTTTTTTCAGTTACATACAGTCAATGCTTCAAAATGCACAACAAGTGACGTTAGCTGATGAAGATTATCTCATAGAACAAAACGTATAAGATCTCCTAAGCCTGTGTTTACCACAGACATATAAAACTCCATTCATTTCCCCGTAGGCTTTGTTCCACGGACCATGGCTGTGTCAGTGCTTACTAAAAGACGCCATTATTATTGCTCTCTATAAAACAGCTCTTTATGGAGAAAGACCTACAGTAGAAACACTGTCCATGACCCTCAAGTGTATAATGGAAGTATAGAATCTATAACTAACCCCATAGTTCTGTCCGCTTGGACAGCATTCACAACTGGACCATTAAATCATTGTCAAAACATTTTCATTTTTCCCTCACCCTATAATGTGTGTGTACAGTCACACTTTTGAATGGAAACACTAGCGGCTTTAAAAGCATGGAGTCATTCCATATGTTGCATACAATTCTATACAGCCATTATACTGTACATTATTCAAAGGAGGCTCATGGAAAGTGTATCTAGGTCTTTCTCCATAAAGATCCATTTTTCTCTACCTTCTGCTTCTCCAGCACCATGCACTCTAACAGAGGCCAGTTCAGCTCAGCCCATCTCACTGTGCAAGGTGGAGGTGGACACAGGGAGCCGTGGACAGTCCTCTCCCCCACACTCTGAGCACTCTCCTGGGCCAACTCGTCACCCCTCTCCCCCGAGGACAGCCAGTCCTAAGCAGAGCTCCATCATCACCAGGCAACATGAGTGAGTTCCGCGTGTGTGCGTCTGTGTGCATGTACGTGCATCTGAGCTTGTGACATGAACAGAAACTGCATAAACAATGCCAGGATGGTTTGATTGATTGCGTTCAGTCCTAAGTTTGTAATATTCCTCCCCTCATTCTGCAGGGCAGGTCACCCAACCCTAGAGGGGTCCAGTGCTCTGTTTCTCAACGGACTCTGCTGCTGGCCTGGCTGCGATGCAGTATTTGAAGAATTCCCCAGTTTTTTGAAGTAAGTAATGAGCACCAGTATATTTCATTAGTCATTGTGATACAGTTGTGGCGCTGTTGTTTATAGTCATGACAGTGATGCTCTTTATGGTGTTTCCAGACACCTCCACTCTGACCATGGCCATGGAGACAGAAGCATTGCACAGTGGAAGGTACAACAAGACATGGTGCAATACATGGAGACCCAGGTTTGTTCCTGTAGTTCTACATATTATATCGTTTTACAGAAAAACTCCAACTAGTGAACACGGAGAACCTGGGAAAGGTTGTAAAAGCTCCAAGTCCAGCTAAGTGAAAATGTGGCCCTCAATGAATCTTCTCTCTTTTTTAGCTGACTGTGGAAAAACAGAAACTCTTCGCAATGCAACTACATCTGCACCTATCTGGACACAAATCAACTGTCTTGGTAACTTCTCTTTTGAATAATTCCCTCAAGTGACTATAGTAACCGGCCATTGTCCATTATCCTGCACTTTTTAAGACAATTTCTATGTACCTCAACTTGTCCTTGTTGAATGTCTGTGTTGTTGGGTCATGGTCTCTCTCCCTGTCAGAAGACAGCTTCAGACTGGCCCTACAGGCACAGCCTGTCACTAGGCCTGCCCCAGAACCGAGGTGGAGTGTCACGCTGCACCACTAAAGAGCCAGAGGAGCTGGTGCAGCACGAGTATTGGCCCTCTGCTGCTCCTCACCACCTACGGCCAGGTAACACTGCCCCGCCCCTCCCGCTCTTCTTAAGCCTGAGGGAGTTCCACTCCATTTTGATTCTGAATGTCACTCTGAGTGCATTCCTACAAGTGTTTTGCTTGTCTGTTTTGGTGATGTTGTCTTTCGTGTTGCTGTGAAATCTGATCCAAACTCAAGACCTGGTATGTTTGCTTTCGTTGGCCGTCCTACAGATCTTATCCCGAGTGTTGAGTGTTACAAATACAACAACATTAGGCCACTGTACACCTACGCCTGCATGATAAGATGGGTGAGTTGTCTGATTTAAACAGTAAGAGTCTCTCTGAACACTTGTGTAAAAGGAGCACTTGAGAAAAGGAAAAGGTAGACTGTCGAGAGTCGGGCTGAGTGGCTGAGGAGCATACAGTTTGCTCGGTAGTTCATGCATCCTTGTTGGACTGCAAGACAGCGACAAGTGTGACATTAATATAACATCTGTTGTTTTGGACTACATGTGTAGCAAGACCTCAATCTATGTCTAGACCCCATGTGAGTTGTTTCAATTGCACAAGCATATTGTGAATGTCCACCATGTCTGTCTGCAGTCTATACTGGAGTCTCCAGACAAGCAGCGCTCCCTGAATGACATCTACAACTGGTTCACCACCATGTTCTTCTACTTCCGACACAACACGGCCACATGGAAGGTTAGGCTTCTCCTTGGATCATTATGCTCGCTTTCATATGAGTCCTATATTTGAGTCTTGAGCAATATTAGCTCCTGAACTCCTTACACAAGCTGTATTCATTTGCCGCCACAGAACGCTGTCCGTCACAATCTTAGCCTCCACAAGTGTTTTGTGCGAGTGGAGGGAGGCAAGGGGGCCGTCTGGACAGTGGATGAAATGGAATATCAAAGGAGAAAGGGACAAAAATACCACAGGTAGACAGACCTATGGTCTGGATGTGCTCTCTTGATTCATTCTTAGTTTTGCAGCTTCATTCCAACTCAACAAGTGAGGGTGCTATTGTTAACCCTGTTAATAAAACACAGCTTAACCCACCCATTAACACAGACATGTTTTTAAAATGATATTGTAATAATATGAACCATCTTTTTAGGGATCATCATGTGAAATGGCTGTCACCCTACTCCTTATTTCGTCCAGAGGAACCTTGAACATAACCACCCCTTCAGTGAATGAAAAACTACTGGGAAAGGAAGTCACTAGGACCTATTACTGAATCAGGTATTTTTTTAACAAGGCTGGAGAAAAAGCCCTCCAGGAGGGTTGACCTGTCCTGGTCTACAGTATCTACAGAACCTATCATCACCTTCTTTGTTCAGCAGCAGATGGTGCTACAACATAGCACAGCCCAGGACTCTTTTGCCTCTAGACTCTTTTATCATGAAGATGTGTGCACGGCTGGAATGGCTATACGTTTTGCAGCATTTGAAAGAAAGATATATATTTAGCAATTATTTGTCAATCAAACTTAGTGAAAGGGTAAACAATTGTTTTGTTGTGTTGGCTACATACAGTATACTCTATCCCACTGGGCTCATCATTGTAAACTGTTGTTTTGAGGGTGGAATTTCAACCATAGGATTAGTTCAACATTTTAATTAATTTTCAACCTAGACAAACATTGTATGAAATATAATTAATTTGTACCTTTGAAATAATGTCACTCAATAAGCTAGCCAACAAACTTCTGGCTGATTTATTGAGTGGGTGAATAAAGGTTGAAATCGCATTGATCAACGTTTCTACCAAATATTACCCAAATGTCCACATTGAAATTAAATTGTGTGCCCAGTGGGATGTTACAGCAAGCATGTACAATTTTACATTGTGTTAAAAAAATAAAAAATACTCTGCAATTAAATGTATCTTTGATTATATCTTGTGGATGTGATCTGTTTAATGAATCTATCCTTTACAGGAAACAGTATGACTCTGATATCTCATCAAAACAATGGATCTAACATTCCATTGACATCAAGCTAAATATGGTCTATACAGTAGCATTTGGTTTCTAAACATCTCTATTGTGTTTTTCTTGTTCCACTGCTATTTATCCATTTTGCCGCAGACCCAGCAGTTGTCGTTCTGTGTGAACCAGGCTTTCCCTAGCAAGGGTTATCCAGTTATTTATATCCAAAGTTACTTTTCTAAAGGACAACATGCCTTTATCTGGTGTGCATGGGTAAGCATGAGACTGTTTGATATGAGCAAACCTCAGTCTGGACCAGATCCATGGAAGTTCATGCATGTGTATGTGCTTTCCAAATTCAAAAGTAGACTAAAACCATTTAACTGTAATTCCATATGAGGGGGGTGTTTTTGCACATTCCTTTTCTCCCAGAGAGAGAAAATGCCCCCCCCATATGCAAATTAGCCCCATATTTTGTTTTAAGTCTGTAAAGTGTCTGCCTCGTCTCTCTCACTCACAATCTCACATCCACAAACCTGCTAGCTCTCAGAAAAGGACCTCAGGAAAGGTATTTTGACAGGACAAGACAGAGAGTGCAGTAAATACGACACATTTCCACTTTTCAGACCTTGATTACACATCTCGGGGCATAGTCATAAATAATAACTAGCAATTACCTGTTCAAGGCAACCACTAACATATAAAAGTGTTCACCTGTAAATCAAGAACAAACTGATTTCATATCACGATTCACATTTTTACCCATAACAGATACATAGATACATCAGATTCACATTCTGACCTGTACATCCAAAAGGACCATAATAAAATACTGATTTTGCAAGCGAGCACTTAATCGGCGGGTATGTTTGTGTATAAATGGAGAAGTGTACCCTTTGGATGTACCAATTTGGTTCTGTTATCATTCTGTCACAGCTCAGAAATACTGTATGACCTGGTGGCTGAAATCTTGACAGAGTTGTAGTCCTTTTCCTGCTCTCAGTGTTTTGCTGTTGGGAATTATGGTTTCAAAGGTCCCAGACGAGTATCACAGCCCTCCAAGCCCAGCCTACACACTTGAACCCAATCTATAAAAAATGTTATCCTGTATATACGTATATATATATATATAACAGGATTCATGTCTGATATGAATTCCTATAATGATTGCAAAATATAAATTCAAATGATTTATTTCAGAGAAATGGCATTGTCTGTGTCATCCCATAAGTGATTCCTCTGTGATGGTGCCACTCAATCTTTGAGAGAGAAGACGCTGTATCTAAACAGAGAACATAAACAGAAAGCTGGTTTCCATTTCACTGGATGGGGTTGTCCCACCGGAGGCCATGACAAGCTTCTGATGCCGTCTGACAGCCTAGAACTTTCCACCACTTTGATGTCATGACATTTGAATGGAGCAGCCTGGGGGGAGACAGATGATAACTTGCATGAGTTCACCCATTTCTCTGTCTCCTGCTGGCGGGCTACATAAAGTATAATTGCTCAGAGCATGATTAAAGTCTTTCAGCAAGGTGTAAACACATTAAACACACCCCTTGAACATCCTTAGCAGTCAAAAGAGAGACGCAACACCCTTGTGACTTTGAAACATATCTCATAGCCTCAGATAAAAGAATAAAAGAAAAATGAATTGTGATGTGCTTGACAACAGTTGACACAGAGGGACAGTTTATACTACATTTAAGGTATATCCCTTGTGTGGATTTAAATGCCCACCGGTTCTTGGCTATTGCAATGGAATTGTCCCACTTTGGCACTAAACATGCTTTTGTAAACAACAATACTATTGTCTGTGATTTCACACAGCAGAGCTACACATAGCTATGCATCTACACTCATTGACTCAAATACACACGCACACACAACCACAAAGACAGACAACCCCCTTCCTTACCAGCACATCGGCATATTAACACACACATGCACCCACCCACGCACGCACGCACGCATGCACGCACTCGCACACACACGCACACACACACACACACACACACACACACACACACACACACACACACACACACACACACACACACACACACACTCTAGTAGAGAGCAGAATGATGCGTAGCCCCATCTCCTTGGATATGACAGAGTTATGCAAACCAGATGAATGGCTTGATCCAACACTCCATGCCCCATTGCCTAAATGCTATCCACCCCAACATCCCCCCTCCACGCACGCACACACCACCACCAACACCACCATTCCGCTAGGGTGAGAGGTTGTTAACGTTCAAAGAAACCACACTGGCATCTTTAGATTTGGGTAAATGAAGTCCGTTGTGGTAACTTGAACAACTAGATGTTAACGGCCTTCATCCATGTCTAAATGTTATGGATGTTTTCTCCCCTCAAAAATGTACTTTGGAATTATTGTATATCCTTGCACAAGAAGATTTTTCCCAATATGTTTTTTTTTAAAGCCTGTTGACAATGATTTGTTTTAGCTGTTTTCCAAACATTCCCATCCCTGATAACCTACTGAATGTCAATAAAACTATAACTATATGCTATAAACCATTACGGTAATCCAGATAAATTTGAGCTAATCTATCTCATTACTTTTGAAGAGCTATCTTCAATGAATGATCTGTGCCAAATGAAAAGAGCATACATCATTGATGAGTTAAAGCATCACCAGAAACATATTTGTCTGCAGTTTCCTGCACTTACAGTACACTAAGGAGTGATAGATTTATACTTTCACAGATGTCGCAGACTCCCAAATCCCATCTCTGCAGCCTGAGTACTATCATTAGTATGCTTTGGAGGAAATATGTCCAACAACTTGCCTATTGAGCAAGTTATAGCTCTGTTATGGCTAAAATGCAGTGGTGTAAAGTACTTAAGTAAAAATACTTTAAAGTACTACTTAAGTAGTTTTTTTGAGTATCTGTACTTTACCATTTATATTTTTGAGAACTTTTACTTCACTACATTCTTAAAGAATATATTGTACTTTTTATTCCATACATTTTCCCTGACAACCAAAAGTACATTTTGAATGATTAGCAAGACAGGAAAATCACGCACTTATCAAGAGAAAACATGTGGTCATCCCTACTGCCTCTGGCCTGGCGGACTCACTAAACACAAATGCATATTTTGGAGTGTTGGAGTGTGCTCCTGGCTATACATACATACATTTTAAAAACAAGAAAATGCTGCCGTCTGCTTTGTTTAATATTGGGAATTTTAAATAATTTAATTGAGCAATTACATTTACTTTTGATACTTAAATATATTTAAAACCAAATACTTTTATACTTTTACAGAAGTATTATTTTACTGGGTAACTTCTACTTTTACCTGAGTCATTCTTTATTAAGGTATCCTTACTTTTACAAAAGGTATGACAATTGGATACTTATTCCACTACTGGTATTTCCTTTCACCCACTGGTTATTCAAACTCAGAAACTAAGGCTTGTGGAGGCCAACAACAACAGGGTATGTCATGGCCACAATACATATTCACAGAAAAGTTTGATATTTTAGTGTATTTGGTCAAAGCACATAGAAGGTTGGGTCAACACCAGGTGGTGATTTTTTTCGGTATTGAGGCAGCAAGTTTGTGAGAGAACACCCACACACAGAGGTGGGATCTCAACTCCTGGACCTGTATCCTGTTTTACATCTCGTCAGGGATATTATTAATTTCCAGCTCAGGAAACTCTGTCACACACACCCTGAATGTAAATGACACTGGTGTCTAGATCAACCCAAGGACCTGGAATCACCCAGCCAGTGAATGACTTATGTGACGACTTAGGAATGTCAATGAACAACGTTTTTTAACGTTTTATTTGCATGTGTTCATTATGCAGTTTTTTTGTTGTTGAATAAAACATTTCCACGAACATCAGATCTGACCGTTTTATGCATCGTTATTAATTGTGTCACTTTTCCACAGCTCTGGTTTGTCACCCTAAGAGCAACCAGGGCTATGGTTTATAATTCATGATGATTTATCATACCAAAACACTCAATCTTAACAAAACACAATAATCAGCTGAGTAAAGGAAGAGAGTTGAGCTGTCATTGCAGTTCAATTGAAGTCAAATTCTCCATCATTCTCTGTCATCCCAAAATATGAATAAAGGCAGGTGGAAGTCACACTACATTTCCTTTGGGCCAGTTGACCTAGGGATCACACAAAGTCACAGCGCCATCGTCAGTCATACTGTAGCTGTTGCTCTATGAAACATCAGGATGATCTCCCCTAAGACGTGTCTATATTTCCATCCCTACACTTTCAGGGATACACTGACTCAGAACAAAATGCATTAAGGAATTTAGATGGAGATGAACGAGAAAGGGAGGAGGGAGACAAGCTGGCATGGCCACTGAGTTCATGCTGTGCAATTTAAGAAAGATGTTGCTGCTGTCATTGTTCATGTGGCAGCGAGGGGGTAATTCCAGTGTCTGGGAATTCCAGCGATTCCTGCAGCTTGGTGGCATACAACAGGCGAGTGGAGAAAGGGCAACCACGAGGGGTGGATAAGACAGGTATTCACATCACAGCAAAGCCATTCCTCACCTGCCTGTAAACTCCCAAAACAAATCAGGGGTCTCCATTGGCCATTGTGCAAAATGGTAGCTAACCTTAAACACTATGGAGCAAGATCTCAGTGAAAAATCTTCCTTAGTGAGTAACTGAAAGGCAAAGACAAATGTGGGTGGTCCCTTGATGTCAACTGTGTTAATCTACAATGACAAAAAGGAAAGATGATTCATCATCATTGTGACCAAGGGGTGTCCTTTCTAGGTCCACCTGGGCACCGTGGGGCTACTTCATGAAATTCCATATACTCTCTACACGCTAATGATGACTCATTGACACTATATACTTGTTCTGGGAAGTAATGTCCACGGGGAACTAAGCTTTCCTTTTTTACATTTTATTTATTTATTTATTTATTTTACCTTTATTTAACCAGGTAGGCAAGTTGAGAACAAGTTCTCATTTACAATTGCGACCTGGCCAAGATAAAGCAAAGCAGTTCGACAGATACAACGACACAGAGTTACACATGGAGTAAAACAAACATACAGTCAATAATACAGTATAAACAAGTCTATATACAATGTGAGCAATGAGGTGAGAAGGGAGGTAAAGGCAAAAAAGGCCATGGTGGCAAAGTAAATACAATATAGCAAGCAAAACACTGGAATGGTAGTTTTGCAATGGAAGAATGTGCAAAGTAGAAATAAAAATAATGGGGTGCAAAGGAGCAAAATTAATTAATTAATTAAATACAGTTGGGAAAGAGGTAGTTGTTTGGTCTAAATTATAGGTGGGCTATGTACAGGTGCAGTAATCTGTGAGCTGCTCTGACAGTTGGTGCTTAAAGCTAGTGAGGGGATAAGTGTTTCCAGTTTCAGAGATTTTTGTAGTTCGTTCCAGTCATTGGCAGCAGAGAACTGGAAGGAGAGGCGGCCGAAGAAATAATTGGTTTTGGGGGTGACTAGAGAGATATACCTGCTGGAGCGTGTGCTACAGGTGGGAGATGCTATGGTGACCAGCGAGCTGAGATAAGGGGGGACTTTACCTAGCAGGGTCTTGTAGATGACATGGAGCCAGTGGGTTTGGCGACGAGTATGAAGTGAGGGCCAGCCAACGAGAGCGTACAGGTCGCAATGGTGGGTAGTATATGGGGCTTTGGTGACAAAACGGATGGCACTGTGATAGACTGCATCCAATTTGTTGAGTAGGGTATTGGAGGCTATTTTGTAAATGATATCGCCAAAGTCGAGGATTGGTAGGATGGTCAGTTTTACAAGGGTATGTTTGGCAGCATGAGTGAAGGATGCTTTGTTTGCGAAATAGGAAGCCAATTCTAGATTTAACTTTGGATTGGAGATGTTTGATATGGGTCTGGAAGGAGAGTTTACAGTCTAACCAGACACCTAAGTATTTGTAGTTGTCCACATATTCTAAGTCAGAGCCGTCCAGAGTAGTGATGTTGGACAGGCGGGTAGGTGCAGGTAGCGATCGGTTGAAGAGCATGCATTTAGTTTTACTTGTATTTAAGAGCAATTGGAGGCCACGGAAGGAGAGTTGTATGGCATTGAAGCTTGCCTGGAGGGTTGTTAACACAGTGTCCAAAGAAGGGCCGGAAGTGTCGTCTGCGTAGAGGTGGATCAGAGACTCACCAGCAGCAAGTGCGACCTCATTGATGTATACAGAGAAGAGAGTCGGTCCAAGAATTGAACCCTGTGGCACCCCCATAGAGACTGCCAGAGGTCCGGACAGCAGACCCTCCGATTTGACACACTGAACTCTATCAGAGAAGTAGTTGGTGAACCAGGCGAGGCAATCGTTTGAGAAACCAAGGCTGTCGAGTCTGCCGATGAGGATGTGGTGATTGACAGAGTCGAAAGTCTTGGCCAGATCAATGAATACGGCTGCACAGTAATGTTTCTTATCAATGGCGGTTAAGATATTGTTTAGGACCTTGAGCGTGGCTGAGGTGCACCCATGACCAGCTCTGAAACCAGATTGCATAGCAGAGAAGGTATGGTGAGATTCGAAATGGTCGTTAATCTGTTTGTTGACTTGGCTTTCGAAGACCTTAGAAAGGCATGGTAGGATAGATATAGGTCTGTAGCAGTTTGGGTCAAGAGTGTCCCCCCCTTTGAAGAGGGGGATGACCGCAGCTGCTTTCCAATCTTTGAGGATCTCAGACGACACGAAAGAGAGGTTGAACAGGCTAGTAAATAGGGGTGGCAACAATTTTGGCAGATAATTTTAGAAAGAAAGGGTCCAGATTGTCTAGCCCGGCTGATTTGTAGGGGTCCAGATTTTGCAGCTCTTTCAGAACATCAGCTGAATGGATTTGGAAGAAGGAGAAATGGGGAAGGCTTGGGCGAGTTGCTGTTGGGGGTGCAGTGCTGTTGACCGGGGTAGGAGTAGCCAGGTGGAAAGCATGGCCAGCCGTAGAAAAATGCTTATTGAAATTCTCAATTATGGTGGATTTATCAGTGGTGACAGTGTTTCCTATCTAAAGTGCAGTGGGCAGCTGGGAGGAGGTGTTCTCATTCTCCATGGACTTTACAGTGTCCCAGAACTTTTTTGAGTTAGTGTTGCAGGAAGCAAATTTCTGCTTGAAAAAGCTAGCCTTGGCTTTTCTAACTGCCTGTGTATAATGGTTTCTAGCTTCCCTGAACAGCTGCATATCACGGGGGCTGTTGGATGCTAATGCAGAACGCCATAGGATGTTTTTGTGTTGGTTAAGGGCAGTCAGGTCTGGGGAGAACCAAGGGCTATATCTGTTCCTGGTTCTAAATTTCTTGAATGGGGCATGTTTATTTAAGATGGTTAGGAAGGCATTTAAAAAAAATATCCAGGCATCCTCTACTGACGGGATGAAGATCAATATCCTTTCAGGATACCCCGGCCAGGTCGATTAGAAAGGCCTGCTCGCTGAAGTGTTTCAGGGAGCGTTTTACAGTGATGAGTGGAGGTCGTTTGACTGCTGACCCATTACGGATGCAGGCAATGAGGCAGTGATCACTGAGATCTTGGTTGAAGACAGCAGAGGTGTATTTAGAGGGGAAGTTGGTTAGGATGATATCTATGAGGGTGCCCGTGTTTAAGGCTTTGGGGAGGTACCTGGTAGGTTCATTGATAATTTGTGTGAGATTGAGGGCATCAAGTTTAGATTGTAGGATGGCTGGGGTGTTAAGCATGTTCCAGTTTAGGTCGCCTAGCAGCACGAGCTCTGAAGATAGATGGGGGGCAATCAGTTCACATATGGTGTCCAGAGCACAGCTGGGGGCAGAGGGTGGTCTATAGCAGGCGGCAACGGTGAGAGACTTGTTTTTAGAGTAGTAGAAGTTCAAATTGTTTGGGTACAGACCTGGATAGTAGGACAGAACTCTGCAGGCTATCTTTGCAGTAGATTGCAACACCGCCCCCTTTGGCAGTTCTATCTTGTCTGAAAATGTTGTAGTTTGGAATGAAAATTTCTGAATTTTTGGTGGTCTTCCTAAGCCAGGATTCAGACACAGCTAGAACATCCGGGTTGGCAGAGTGTGCTAAAGCAGTGAATAGAACAAATTTAGGGAGGAGGCTTCTAATGTTAACATGCCAAGGCTATTACGGTTACAGAAGTCGTCAAAAGAGAGCGCCTGGGGAATAGGAGTGGAGCTAGGCACTGCAGAGCCCGGATTCACCTCTACATCGCCAGAGGAACATAGGAGGAGTAGAATAAGGGTGCGGCTAAAAGCAATAAGAATTGGTCGTCTAGAATGTCTGGAACAGAGAGTAAAAGGAGGTTTCTGGGGGCGATAAAATAGCATCAAGGTATAATGTACAGACAAAGGTATGGTAGGATGTGAATACAGTGGAGGTAAACCTAGGTATTGAGTGATGAAGAGAGAGATATTGTCTCTAGAAACATCATTGAAACCAGGAGATGTCATTGCATGTGTGGGTGGTGGAACTAATAGGTTGGATAAGGTATAGTGAGCAGGACTAGAGGCTCTACAGTGAAATAAGCCAATAAACACTAACCAGAACAGCAATGGACAAGACATATTGACATTAAGGAGAGGCATGCTTAGTCGAGTGATCAAAAGGGTCCAGTGAGTGGAGAGGTTGGTTGGGGGTCACGGCGATTTAGACAGCTAGCCAGGCCATCGGTAGCAAGCTAGCATAGGATGGAGGTCTGTTGTTAGCCACCTCTTGCGTTCCGTCAGTAGATTAGTGGGGTTCCGTGTGGTAGAGGGGATTAATCCAAATCACACAACAACAACAAAAATAAAAACAATAGATATAGTTATAGAGGCCCAATAAGAAAACATAATAATAATAAAAAATAAATAAATTGTCCGATTGTCCATTCAGATAGCAGCCGGTAAGACAGCTAACGGTTAGCAGGCCGCAGATGGGCGTTCAGGTAACGTCGCGATGGAGGAGCCAGCCGGATCTCCTTCGGGTAGATAACGTCGGCAGTCCCGTTGTGAAGGCCCGGTGGGGCTCCGCGTAGGCAGTAAAACGGGTCCGCATAGGTGACTGCAGCCCAGGAGTGATTGATGGAACTCAGGAGTGATTGACAGAGCTGGCTAGCTCCGGAATAATTGATGTTTGCTCCGGAATCGACGAAAGCTGATAGTCACACAGGATAGCAGCTAGCTAGCTGTGAGATCCGGGTATGAATGTCCAGAGAGCAGTTGAAATCCAGGGACATGGAGAGAAAAATTGGTCCGGTATGTTCCGTTCTGAGCCGCGCTGCACAAAACTGGCGATAGATTTTCGAGCTAAAGGATAGCTGATGACCACAAACCGAGGTTAGCTGAATACTAACGATTTGCCAGTAAAGAAGCTAACTAGCTTCTGATTAGCTTCTGGATTAGCTTCTGGGCTAGCTTCTGGGCTAGCTCCTGGCTAGCTTCTGGCTAGTTTCTGGCTAGCTTCTTGGAGCTTCTTGGAGTTTCTGGCTAGTTTCTGGCTAGCTTCTTGGAGGATTACAGATTTGAGGTAAATAATACTTTTTTATAAATATAAATTGGTGAGGCGGGTTGCAGGAGAGTGTTTTGAAGATGAGTTGATGGAAAATAAAAATAAAATGTATGTGAAAAAAGTTGTAAATATATATATATACAGGACACGACAAGACGAGGACAAAAGACGTCTGAACTGCTATGCCATCTTGGTATGTATTTTTGAAGAAGTGACTTATCCATTACAGGATTCAGTTCCAAATCGGTAGTGAACACCACATAGTATAGTACTGGCTCAACTATTTACACTTGTTTTAAAGTTTTCCAGAAAACACTCACCTAACAAAATCTTAAGCAGGGACAACAGAGCGATGTCTTACTTAAACAGGAGGCTACCATAGGGATCTAGGCTACCTATTTAAATGGTTTGGTAGACCAAACATTGCAATTGCAATTGTAATTGTCAATTTGGTCAATAAAAAAGTATTTCACATTTAAAAATGAAACTGGATTAAGTTTTCGTTTCTGATTCTTCGTTTCTGATTCTTACTCATATTTTATTTAAATATCATTCAATAATAGTTCAGTTCTGAAATGCAAATAAAAACAGGACAGAAAGAAGATCTCACATTGGTCTTGCTAGAGGGAAAAAAGTGGCAGTACCTATTCACTCTGCTCTGGCTGGCATTGAGGTAGTTAACTGTGACATGGTTGGCTTGGTCAGAGGTAGCAATAATGGGACACGCGCCTTCAACAGTAGAGCTCAGAGGGCTTTGGAGGAAGAAGAACAAGCTCATAACACCTGCCAGCACTAATTTAATGCAAAATTGTAATATTGCCCGGATTTGTCATTCCGGAGTTTTCAGAGGAGGATTTACTGGTAAATGGAAACGTAAGAGATTTCTAAAGCATCACGTAATTCCTATTGACTATAATTAGAGGAAAAACTTTTTTGACAACTTGCGAAACCTGAACAAAGCAGCGAAGCCGAATTACAAGTTGCCTACAGAGATACACATTTCTACTTTTAGTTTGGAAGTCTAACGTTACTCAACGCCACGGAATGTGACATCTAGTCTACTGTCCATCGACATCGCCAGCAGAGCCAACCTGCATTTCAAGTGAGTTTAATACTCATTTATGTTTAGAGCACGTTTGTGTCACAGAGAAAGGCCAATCGGTGTCTTGAAAACTAGTCTACTTTTCTTTCAATGCCATTGTGTAGTGCATATTGGCCTGTGGCATCTTCAGTCGCAGTTAGAGCGTGCTAGGCTTACGCTATAGGCTACAAGGAGTCCAACCATTTCTAGAGCTTTATAGGTAACGTTATAACTCATAACATCCGCAGGATTCAGAAATAATGTCTTAGTCAAGTCATACTACAGAAGCTGCGTTATATAAAAATAAGGTGTAGGATACGTGTACTGCCTTGCCAAATGTTCCAAAACTCTTACCATCCTAGCATGCGTTTGCTTATGAATTATTTATTTTTTAAACCGCTATAATGACATTAGCACTAACGACGTTATAAAGGCTTTATTAAAAACGTGGTTCAACGTTATAGTTTTTGCCCCATCTGCCTCCCTCAAAATGATACAATTATGGCAAATGATTCCACATGCTCTGATGGGCATACTTTACTGATGGGGCTTTTATTAGGCTCTCTATCATCTCATTTGAGGTTTACTGATCTGATTGATAATGTTGGTATGAAATCACTCCCCGCATGGAGTTGATTATTTCTTATTTTCGTTACAAACTCCCGAGCCAACTTTTTGAGGACCAGAGATGAGGTTTCAAAATGCACATGATATGTTTCCCGCTTAGTGGGCCTATGTATAATTCATACTCTGCTTTCCTGGCTGAAGAGCTTATGCATAATGTATTTTAAGTTAAAAGCACAACACTTTTTATGACCTTGGGGTAAATCCATTTGAATTACATTTGACAGCATCCCTTTTAATTTAAACATTTGCTCATGGAAGAAGTAGTCAGAATGTGACTTTTTGGTAGAGCCCCACCGATGCGGGATTTTTGGATCCGATACCAATTTTAGAGTGGAAATATTAACGATAACTGATATATTTGCCAATATATTTAGGAGCACCAGAATGACACATTTTTTAAATGGAAAAACAGTGTGTTACTCTAGTGAAAGGAGAATAACCTGCAGATTCCAGACAATAATGTGCCTCTGAAGCCTGAACTGCCTCATGCTAGCCAGCTGGAAAACAACGACACGGGACACCTTTTCAATATATTGATATTTAGGTATGTTTTCATCGATTGTAAGGCTGTAGCCACTGAATTCTGGTAGTTGTCACTTGAAAGGAAAAACAGCAATCACTAAATTTATAGCTGGCACAGTGATGCCTCTTGCCCCAAGCATTGCCTAAGTGAATGGTCTTTGCTCCCCCCTGGATCCTTGGGATGTCCATTTCCCATATGAACTTGACATTTAAATTTTTTTACGGTAAATGCTCAGACACACCAGTAGGATTGTCAAACGTTTGTCGGCTGTCAATCTCTTTTGTGTTCACACAGCAAAGACCTTGGAAGTCGTCAGCCACTCAGCCTTGTTAGAATACTCCAAACCAGAAGGTGGCAGTAGCGTTGTTTGGCAATGCATATCTGTGCATATTGCTTATGGTCTAGATTCTAAGCTTTCTGTGCTAAGGCTGCTATTTTGTAGAAATACCTTTTTGATACTAGCCAGATGGCCACAGCTAGATAATTACCTAGCGAGATGATGAAGAAACAATTTAATTCACTCTCCATAATCCCATAATGCCATAGCCAAATGTTTAGCTCGCTAGCTAATGCTAGCATTTTCCCTAGCTAGCACAACATAGCTAGCTAGCTAGCTAGCTAGCTAAGGACACTGCACTAACTTGGCAGCTAACACAGGCAGCTGTTTCATGGAAACTAGCTAATCCATTGTGATTTAATTATGTCAATACTACAGTACCTACAGTGGTTAGCTATCTTGGAGGAAGTATTTAATGTTGTGTGCATTGCATCTTTGCACTTAGGTAGCTGCCTACCCATAGCCTACATTGCATATGAAGTGTGATTGGCTCATCCATGGACGTAACCTACGGAGAAAATGCCCTCTTCTTTCCCAGGTGGGAGTTTGTGAAATGTCTCTGAAATGTCTAAGTCAAGTTGTTGGCCACTGACAAGCATTGCAATTCAACAAGTAGAATCAGTAGGTTCGTCTGTACCGGTTCGGCATGCAGCAGGTACCGCTTTTGTTCTAGCGAGAGAAGGAATGGCCTCCCTCAGTGAATGGCATCAAATACTCTCACACAGCTGTTTAGCTGGGTAGATGAGGGTGGCAAAACTTACATTTGGAGCAGTCCCTAACAAGTAACAACAAATACATCAAAACGAAGCTATGAAGCGCTACTTTGTAACCTTCTATGTTTTTTAAGTGTCTCTGGAAACGTTTGAATGACAAAGCTTGAGCAATAACCTTCTCAAAGACCATATACAGTGAGGGAAAAAAGTATTTGATCCCCTGCTGATTTTGTACGTTTTCCCAATGACAAAGAAATGATCAGTCTATAATTTTAATGGTAGGTTTATTTGAACAGTGAGAGACAGAATAACAAAAACAATATCCAGAAAAACGTATGTCAAAAATGTTATAAATTGATTTGAATTTTAATGAGGGAAATAGGTGTCTTTTATACAGATAACGAGCTGAGATTAGGAGCACACTCTTAAAGGGAGTGCTCCTAATCTCAGTTTGTTACCTGTATAAAAGACACCTGTCCACAGAATCAATCAATCAACCAGATTCCAAACTCTCAACCATGGCCAAGACCAAAGAGCTCTCCAAGGATGTCAGGGACAAGATTGTAGACCTACACAAGGCTGGAATGGGCTACAAGACCATCGCCAAGCAGCTTGGTGAGAAGGTGACAACAGTTGGTGTGATTATTCACAAATGGAAGAAACACAAAAGAACTGTCAATCTCCCTCGGCCTGGGGCTCCATGCAAGATCTCACCTCGTGGAGTTGCAATGATCATGAGAACGGTGAGGAATCAGCCCAGAACTACACGGGAGGATCTTGCCAATGATCTCAAGGCAGCTGGGACCATAGTCACCAAGAAAACTATTGGTAATACACTACGCCGTGAAGGACTGAAATCCTGCAGCGCCCGCAAGGTCCCCCTGCTCAAGAAAGCACATATACGTGCCCGTCTGAAGTTTGCCAATGAACATCTGAATGATGCAGAGGACAACTGGGTGAAAGGGTTGTGGTCAGATGAGACCAAAATGGAGCTCTTTGGCATCAACTCAACTCGCCGTGTTTGGAGGAGGAGGAATGCTGCCTATGACCCCAAGAACACCATCCCCACCGTCAAACATGGAGGTGGAAACATTATGCTTTGGGGATGTTTTTCTGCTAAGGGGACAGGACAACTTCACCGCATCAAAGGGACAATGGACGGGGCCATGTACTGTCAAATCTTGGGTGAGAACCTCCTTACCTCAGCCAGGGCATTGAAAATGGGTCGTGGATGGGTATTCCAGCATGTCAATGACCCAAAACACACGGCCAAGGCAACAAAGGAATGACTCAAGAAGAAGCACATTAAGGTCCTGGAGTGGCCTAGCCATTCTCCAGACCTTAATCCCATAGAAAATCTCTGGAGGGAGCTGAAGGTTCGAGTTGCCAAACGTCAGCCTCGAAACCTTAATGACTCGGAGAAGATCTGCAAAGAGGAGTGGGACAAAATCCCTCCTGAGATGTGTGCAAACCTAGTGGCCAACTACAAGAAACGTCTGACCTCTGTGATTGCCAACAAGGGTTTTGCCACCAAGTACTAAGTCATGTTTTGCAGAGGGGTCAAATAGTTATTTCCCTCATTATCCTGTTGTGACTAGGGGGCAGTATTTTCATTTTTTTTTTAAATAACGTACCCAAAGTAAACGGGATCTTTTGTTAGGACAAGATGCTAGAATATGCATATAATTGACAGCTTAGGATAGAAAACACTCTAAAGTTTTAAAAAATGTAAAAATATTGTCTGTGAGTATAACAGAACTGATATTGCAGGCGAAAGCCTGAGAAAAATCCAATCCGGAAGTGCCTCGTGTTTTGAAAGCTCTGCGTTCCTATTGAGCAGTGAATGGGCTATCAACCAGATTACTTTTTCAACTTATTCCCCAAGGTGTCTAAAGCATTGTGACGTAGTTTTACGCATTTATGTTGAAGAATACCCAAAAGCGGCTACATTGTGTAAGTGGTTACTTGATGGCTCTCAGAGTGATTCTCGCGTAAAATACAGAGGTAGCCATTTTTCCAATCGGACCTACTGAAAAACCTATTGTCCCGGTGGATATATTATCGAATAGATATTTGAATAACACCTTGAGGATTGATTATAAACAACATTTGCCATGTTTCTGTCGATATTATGGAGCTAATTTGGAATATTTTTCGGCGTTTTTGTGACTGTAATTTCCGGTCGATTTCTCAGCCAAACATGAAGAACAAACGGAGCTATTTCGCCTACAAAAATAATATTTTTGGAAAAAAGAACATTGGCTATCTAACTGGGAGTCTCGTGAGTGAAAACATCCGAAGCTCATCAAAGGTAAATTATTTAATTTGATTGCTTTTCTGATTTTCGTGACCAAGTTGCCAACTGCTAGCTGGACATAATGCTATGCTAGGCTATTGATAAACTTACACAAATGCTTGTCTTGCTTTGGCTGTAAAGCATATTTTGAAAATCTGAGATGACAGGGTGATTAACAAAAAGTATAATCCTATGAACAGCTTTTTTCCCGAGCATTTTCTCTGCATTTTATATCGGTCATTTTTTGAGGATTAAACACAGATACAAATACATCTATAAAAGTATAATATTGATTAATCGGTCGGGCTCTACTTTTTGGACCTAAATGCCAAAACATTCAGCTGATAAAGGTGCTCATAGTTGGCCCAACTTTGAGTACCTTTATCTCTTTATCTCTTTAACGTTTTGTCATTCAGGTCCAAAAAGTAACTTTCTGAGCACAATGTACAAATATGTATGGAAGGTTTCATTCAAATCAAAAGGGGTGCTATCAAAAAGTGATTGAATTCAAATGGATTCACCCCTATGCTATCTGATTCACCCCTATGCTATCTGATTTACCCCTATGCCATCTGCCCATGCTCAGATAATGTTAGAACATATTATTATCCTCTTAGCTAGACTATTATTAGAATAGGGCCCACTCTCATAGTGTTGTTTGTGTAGTGTTTAATCTAAGAGATAAATGCAGGATGTGTTCAGTGTAGGCCTACTAGTTGTTCACAAGTTTTGTGGTCATGTCCCTGCTGCAAGGGTTTCCCCTACCTGCACACTATCCCACATGACACTGGTAAGTCTACACTAAGACCTTATGAACAAATGACATGAAGCTGAAAAAACACAAGCGTGGACACACTGTCATTTCTGACATGGCAATATATATTCTACACTTACTGCTCCTCCTTTTTTTATTGCGTCAAACAGTGGTCTAGCGTTGTGGTAGGAGCGAGGGCCTCGACAAATACATGAGGGAGAAACATGGAAAAGCTCTCAGTGGTTTTCGCCCTTTACAGCCATGGTTGAAATATTAAAGGATTAGACACAAGGACATCTCTTTAGTGAAATCATGGAATGGTTTTGTATTTTAAGTGTATGGATGAAAACGGGGGAAAAGAAAGTTATGGTAGATTTGTGTGGTGAAAAAGGCAGATTATGGTCCTTAAATGGATGTTTACCAACATTTACGGTGTAGTCACCACTACAAACATACAGTACCATTAACTGCACAGTAACCATATAAACTCTGTTAATTGAGTGTATTTTTACAATAGTAAAATGGCTAATTAAATCTATTCACGTGGGAAGAAATACTGAAAACCGTGCACTTTCAAACTGCCATGCTTGCTTCCCAAATGATTTATTCCTCTCATATTCAACATCTGACAATGCACCAAGCTGGTTACAGTTACATTATTCCCAAATGTTAATGTCTCGGTTGAGTAGTCAGAGATTAGCATCAAATGCTTTGCACTGTAATGTAGCAGACAGCTCCTATAGGATTCTGCATGCCTATCACACATGCGCATATCATGAAGCTGGTAGTTGTTTGTTTTTGCTCCTACTTGTGGAATTAACTTTAAGTTTTGATCACATTATTCCAAGTTGAATAATTGTGTAAATTCATTATTGTGATTATTTCATAATTTTTCTCAACATCCCTTGTTGGATTCGGCATCATTCTATCATTTTCTGCCTTTAGAAATATGTCAATATGGTAAGGTTGTTACGACTTCCACCGAAGTCGGGGCGGCGTTCAACGGTCGGCGTCACCGGTCTTCTAGCCATCGTCGAGCCACTTTTCATTTTCCATTTGTTTTGTCTTGTTTTCCTACAAACTTGGTTTTCATTTCCCTCATTAATTGTTGTGTATTTAACCCTCTGTTCCCCCCATGTTTTTGTGTGGGATTGTTTATTGTAAGTGCTTGTGCACATGTTGACTGGTGCGCAACGGGTTTTGGACCCATGTTTTGTTATTCTTTATGCCGTTGGTTTTGTAATTAAACTGCTCCGGCTATTACCTAGTTCTGCTCTCCTGAGTCTGACACCCCTGCCACCAGTTACGCACCCCTTACCGAAGTTCCATCATTAATAGTACATTCCAGGGCCTCCCGGGTGGCGCAGTGGTCTTAGGCACTGCATCGCAGTGCTAGTTGTGCCACCAGAGACTCTGGGTTTGAGCCCAGGCCAGGAGGGCCATGGGGCGACGCACAATTGGACTGTATGGTAAGATTTAGAAAACCTGAAAGAAATCATACAGTAGGTTATTGGAAAGTCCTACCTTCCACCCCCCTCTTTCTCCCCAATTTCATGGTATCCAATTGTTAGTAGTTACTGTCTTGTCTCATCGCTACAACTCCCGTACGGGCTCAGAAGAGACGAAGGTCGAGAGCCATGCGTCCTCCGAAACACAACCCAACCAAGCCACACTGCTTCTTAACACAGCACGCATCCAACCCGGAAGCCAGCCGCACCAATGTGTCGGAGGAAACACCGTACACCTAGCGACCTGCGTACACTGCGCCCGGCCAGCCACAGGAGTCGCTAGTGTGCGATGAGACAAGGATATTCCTACCGGCCAAACCCTCCCTAACCCGGACGATGCAAGGCCAATTGTGCGTTGCCCCATGGACCTCCCGGTCATGGCCGGCTGCGACAGAGCCTGGGCTCAAACCCAGAGGTTCTGTTGGCACAGCTAGCACTGCGATGCAGTGCCTTAGACCGCTGCGCCACCCGGGAGGCCCTGGAATGTACTATTAATGATGGAACTTCGGTCACAGTGAGTTTGAAGAAAAAAGATTATAGGAGTATTAAAGGGTATTAAATAAATCAAATGTATGATTAAGGAAAGACTCTCTGAAGCTTTTAATATGCATTATTTTCATAAAGAGCGTTTAAAAAAGTCCATCTCTCTTGTTCATATGCACTTCTATGTACATACCTTATTCCTCTTATCTGAACCGATAACTTTTACCTTTCTTTAGTCTGCCTGTCTGTATAGTTTATACTCCATCTCTCATCTTGAGCCTTGCTTGACTCATTTCTGTTGACCGCCATTCTGTTTCCTAAAACTTTATCTCCCCTTCTCTTTGAAATAGAAACAGGCTATGTAGGCTCTCATACTCCAGTGTGGATTCATTTCATTTTGCAACACCACCTATCCAACTGTGACTTATCCCTGAGTCCTGGCACAGTCACCTGGCAAAGGTTGGTTGAGCGACAGTTTTCATTGATACTATGTATAATTGGACAGCTCCTAAGTCCTGTTTGTTCGACTCTTAAGGATGTGCATAATAGCTCTATTTTTATTTTAGATTTACCTTTGACTTTTATCTTAGTGTTTATCTTAGCTCTTAAAAAGAGATTGCCATAACATCTCCAAGAATCCCTGTGAATTAGATAGACAGGTGAGAATGTAAGAAGCTGACATCTTGCAGTAAATGGTCAAAATATATTTTGAGTGGTGTAATTTAGTGGCACATGATAATGATGGTATTATGCCTTTAAATGTAATTTTCAGTTCAGGGGGAATCTCTGCGTTTACAAGCTTTATTGATGGAAATATATGCGTTATTGCAGGGAGTGAATATTCGTAGGTTCTCTGAGAAATATGAATCCCTACTCTGAAACCCTAGTAATAACTATGTTTAATATGTCTCAGTTGTCTATTGTACTTGTTTTTGTAAATCACATTGCATGTTTGAAGGTGATCTACTAATGACGTTGTTATTGTGGTAAGTAAAACTTTACATAAAGCAGAGTGGTATAGTATAATACTGCATTACTTGTTATAACCACATATGAGCCTTTATAATGTATTTTAATAAGGCTTATAATATATGCGGTATCTTTAAGTAGCAGATTTGCAACTAAGCATGTTCATGAATTGTTCCGTCTTGACATTTGATGTAGGAGAACAACTGGAGGGGAATTTCAGTGCATCAGAAGCCCACCACAAAGCTGGTGTCATGTAGATATATGTTCAGATAGGGACCTGGCTATTGTTCATCATCACTTTCTCTGACACTCTCCGTTCCTTAAATTTGGCATCAAGGATTTGGTGCATTCAAGCAGTTGTCAGGCTCCAACTCACCACAAATACAACTGGCCTCTTGAGACAGTTGTCATGACATCCTCAGTGAGTTTTGCTGGGGTAATATGGGCCCTAGAGGTCAAGAGGAGGGGGAAGTGGGGAAGAGAGTGATAATTGGTGATATCAGTGAGTGTGGCAGACTTAAAATACATAGGCCCACTACTGTTGGTGCCATTATGAGTCTATATTATTTTTATGAGCAGTGCCATCGGTAAATCATTTCTGAAACGTGTTTCTCGGTTTTGTGCCTTCTTTTTTTCTTATTAAAAACACTTTCAATTATTACAATTTTTTTGACAAATCTTTAAGAACACAAGACCTAAGATATACTAGGCTGTATGACGCCGATTTTGGAATTAAATGTTTTTTTCATTACTCCAGACATTGTGCCAGCTCTGGTCTCTTGGCCCTCCCAGCCCTGTGGGAGGGCAGCTCCCCCTCAGCCCTATCCAAGCTCTTCTCTGTCCTTGCACCCTAATGATGGAACCAGCTCCCCCCCTGAAGCTACAGTCCCTTACCCTCTTCTGAAACCCTACCTCTTCAAAGAGTATCTTAAATAATCCCATAGCTAAATAACACTCACACTTGACTTTTTATGTACTTTATTGAAGAAAAATGTACTTACTATGATTGTGATATGTGGTTGTCCCACCTAGCTATCTTAAGATGAATGCACTAACTGTAAGTCTCTCTGGATATGAGCATCTGCTAAATGACTAAAATGTAAAAGTACTATTTTTGTACCCACAAATTTGACCTCACCACATAAAAGACATTGGGTGTTTCTCAAAATGCATACTACCGTGCTCCGAGCATGCAAATTAGAGTACGGGAGGGTCAGAGTATGAGTCCAAATCAAAGTATGCTCAACGGAGTACGGAGGGCACTTCTCGAATGCGTACTCCGTTTGTACATTTTTGAAGCATGCATCAATGCAAGCGTCAACGAAAAGTTTTCAAAGAAATATTACACAATCACGTAAACATTTTGTACATTTTCTTGAAATTAATGGCGGCCATTATTTGTGCTGAAGCGAGAGAAAATACACTCCCGATTTAGGAATTTAATTTAGCCTATTCACATCTCATATGTTGCTTGACTACAATATTTGATCTTAATATGTTAATAGTACATGCTGTGTTATTTGTGGCATGGTTACCTGCCTACAATACGCACTGTAGTGTGCATAGGTCGTAATCCCATACTAAGTCAATAGAGCTAACTGGCTAGCTACTACTGTTTAGCTATCCAGATAGCCACAAATAATTGTTAGCTAGCTACACAGGAATAATTGACATCTACCTTTGATAAAATTGGTTTTGGGTCATTTTTGTCTGTTTTCACATATAGCTAGCTGATAGTTATACACAAAGCAAACATTTTACTTCATATCTTGTTTCGTCTCTATTGCCATTGTCCTGGCTAGAAGAAGGAAGGTTCAGTGAATGCGGAGATGCAGCGTGAGTTAATACAGTAGGGGGAGTGCGAGTGCTTCTCAAATGAAATGTTTTATGCGTTCTCCACACTCTCGTCCTCACAAGAACGTACTCAAGAGAACATCCTTGGAGAATGCACTTGGAGCATGAGAGTGTGGAGCACGGCAGTATGCATATTGAGAAACACCCAATGTGGCACTCCATGAAAAAGACAAGTAGCTCTCTGGGGAGGAAGGGCAGAGTTCTCTTTTATTATCAGTGTACGCCCACTGACAGTGAGAGATAGTATCAGACTGATTATATACTATTAATAGCATAGAAATACTGTATACTGCCAGCACAAAGCACTTGTGTATGTCACCAAGACTTCAAAAGCAGAAGCACCTGACTGTTAAACCCCCTCCCTCTCCTCTCCTTTACCCTCCTTCCTAAATCTGGTGCCGCTTTTACAGGGAATGGCACAATACAGGGGCGTCATTGACAGCGGGCAAGGGGAGCTAATCCATGCAGCTGTCAACCCGCGGGGTATTAAGCCTTCATTCTGAAGATTATTGGCCCCCTGCCAGAAATAGAGCCAGTCTTTTTCAGACAAGCATGAAGTAGCGGCATGGAGGGCCTGGTGCTATGCTTACTATATCCCACTGTACTTTGACTGAGGTGAATTTTGGGAACCCAATGCACCATTCATAAATCTTTTGACAGAGTGAAGATGTAGCCAGCGATAGTAAGACTCTAGAGAGGCATTTATCATGACTGGTGTCTCTGTGTCCCACTTTGATTTACTCACTTGTTCACTGGTCTCTTGGCCCGGAGACTGAAGTGCTTGTTGTCTTGGATACTTCTACTTTAGAGTTCAGTGTTGCATTTTCTAAGTTCTGATTCTGATAAAGCATGTTCCACTGAACATAGAATTCTGGATGTGCAGTGCAGACTGTATTGGACTGTAATGTGTGTGAAATCTATATCTAATAATGGCAACATTACTGAAGGTCTGTTAAGCCAGGATTTTGGTCTGGCAAAAACAAACATGCATGTAAAAAATAAAACAAATAAATAATGTTCTTTCATAAGCCAATCCGATGCTGGAAAACAGCTGTTGGGTATACATAGTAGGGCAAGAGATAGTGGTAATTACAAAAGAATCCAGTGTTTATTGTTTAAATCAAAAGAGCAAGCCCATTTGAAACAGGTGTTGGAATGTGATGGGAGGGTGTCCATCGATCGCCCTTTTTTCCTTTCTGCAAAATAGCTCTCTAATGCTGCCTCGCTCATGTTGTACCATTACAACACACAGGACCTCCGCTTCAAGTGATTGAGACCTGGGGGGCTGGATTACCAACAGAGACAGGCGGGGGAGGGTCGATGGACTGCATAAATGTGGGGTGACGCAAAAGCTCCACATTTGTTCTATCGCATAAGGGGGAGAGTAGGGGGCATCCCTGTCTCTCCCTGTCCATCTAGATTCAGGGAAACATCTTGAGTTTGTTTTCTAACAGTTTTTGAGACTATCTTTGGAGCTCTTTTGATGTTTAGGTGACCCAAACACAAGCAGATGCTAATTTATCTTCTGAATATGTTTTTTGTTGTTGCTGCCAGTAGTTTTGTAGTCAGGCGCTGTGATATTGTGTTTACTTTGCCCAGTGATTGTCTGGAAATAATTTTGTCAGAGAGTGGGCTTGGACACAGCAGAACGAACATGCTCACTAACACATATGGCTCTGGTTACACCTGAATGACTGGCAACATTTCAAGGACTATTGCCCAGCTTGCTAGATGCACTGAACAAAAATATACAGTACCAGTCAACAGTTTGGACACACCTACTCATTCCCAGGTTTTTCTTTATTTGTTCTATTTCTACATTGTAAAATAACAGTGAAGACATCAAAACTATGAATTAACATGTATGGAATCATGTAGTAAGCAAAAAAGTGTTAAATAACTCAAAATATATTTAATATTTCAGATTCTTCGAAGTAGCCACCCTTTACCTTGATGACAGCTTTGCATATTCTTGGCATTCTCTCAACCAGCTTCATGAGGTAGTCCTCGGAATGCATTTCAATTAACAGGTGTGCATTGTTGAAAGTGAATTTGTTAATGCGTTTGAGGCCATCAGTTGTGTTGTGACAAGGTAGGGTGGTATACCGAAGATAGCCCTATTTGGTAAAAGACCAAGTCCATATTATGGCAAGAACAGCTCAAATAAGCAAAGAGAAACGACAGTCCGTCATTGCTTTAAGACATGAAGGTCAGTCAATCCTGAAAATTTCAAGAACTTTGAAAGTTTCTTCAAGTGCAGTTGCAAAAACCATCAAGCGCTATGATGAAACTGGCTCTCACGAGGACTGCCACAGGAAAGGAAGACCCAGAGTTACCTCTGCTGCAGAGGATAAGTTCATTAGTTCAGATTGCAGCCCAAATAAATGCTTCACAGAGTTCAAGTAACAGACATATCTCAACATCAACTGTTCAGAGGAGACTGTGTGAATCAGGCCTTCATGGTCAAATTGTTGCAAAGAAATCACTACTAAAGAACACCAATAAGAAGACGAGACTTGCTTGGGACAAGAAACATGAGCAATGGACATTAACCTGTCTAGGCCGTTCCGCTACCGGAACCCCTCGCCAGCAGCCAATGAAATTGCAGGGCGCCAAAAACAAATCAACAGAAATCTCATAAATCAAATTTCGCAAACATACAAGTATTAGGCACCATTTTAAAGATACAATTCTCGTTAATCCAGCCACAGTGTCTGATATAAAAAATGTTTTACACTGAAAGCTCCACAAACGATTATGTTAGGTCACCACCAAGTCACAGAAAAACCCAGCCATTTTTCCAGCCAAAGAGAGGAGTCACAAAAAGCACAAATAGAGAAAAAAGTAATCACTAACCTTTGATGATCTTCATCAGATGGCACTCATAGGACTTCATGTTACACAATACATGTACAGTGCCTTGCGAAAGTATTCGCCCCCCTTGAACTTTGCGACCTTTTGCCACATTTCAGGCTTCAAACATAAAGCTATAAAACTGTATTTTTTTGTGAAGAATCAACAACAAGTGGGACACAATCATGAAGTGGAACGACATTTATTAGATATTTCAAACTTTTTTAACAAATCAAAAACTGAAAAATTGGGCATGCAAAATTATTCAGCCCCTTTACTTTCAGTGCAGCAAACTCTCTCCAGAAGTTCAGTGAGGATCTCTGAATGATCCAATGTTGACCTAAATGACTAATGATGATAAATACAATCCACCTGTGTGTAATCAAGTCTCTGTATAAATGCACCTGCACTGTGATAGTCTCAGAGGTCCGTTAAAAGCGCAGAGAGCATCATGAAGAACAAGGAACACACCAGGCAGATCCGAGATACTGTTGTGAAGAAGTTTAAAGCCGGATTTGGATACAAAAAGATTTCCCAAGCTTTAAACATCCCAAGGAGCACTGTGCAAGCGATAATATTGAAATGGAAGGAGTATCAGACCACTGCATATCTACCAAGACCTGGCCGTCCCTCTAAACTTTCAGCTCATACAAGGAGAAGACTGATCAGAGATGCAGGCAAGAGGCCCATGATCACTCTGGATGAACTGCAGAGATCTACAGCTGAGGTGGGAGACTCTGTCCATAGGACAACAATCAGTCGTATATTGCACAAATCTGGCCTTTATGGAAGAGTGGCAAGAAGAAAGCCATTTCTTAAAGATATCCATAAAAAGTGTTGTTTAAAGTTTGCCACAAGCCACCTGGGAGACACACCAAACATGTGGAAGACGGTGCTCTGGTCAGATGAAACCAAAATTGAACTTTTTGGCAACAATGCAAAACGTTATGTTTGGCGTAAAAGCAACACAGCTCATCACCCTGAACACACCATCCCCACTGTCAAACATGGTGGTGGCAGCATCATGGTTTGGGCCTGCTTTTCTTCAGCAGGGACAGGGAAGATGGTTAAAATTGATGGGAAGATGGATGGAGCCAAATACAGGACCATTCTGGAAGAAAACCTGATGGAGTCTGCAAAAGACCTGAGACTGGGACGGAGATTTGTCTTCCAACAAGACAATGATCCAAAACATAAAGCAAAATCTACAATGGAATGGTTCAAAAATAAACATATCCAGGTGTTAGAATGGCCAAGTCAAAGTCCAGACCTGAATCCAATCGAGAATCTGTGGAAAGAACTGAAAACTGCTGTTCACAAATGCTCTCCATCCAACCTCACTGAGCTCGAGCTGTTTTGCAAGGAGGAATGGGAAAAATGTTCAGTCTCTCGATGTGCAAAACTGATAGAGACATACCCCAAGCGACTTACAGCTGTAATCGCAGCAAAAGGTGGCGCTACAAAGTATTAACTTAAGGGGGCTGAATAATTTTGCACGCCCAATTTTTCAGTTTTTGATGTGTTAAAAAAGTTTGAAATATCCAATAAATGTCGTTCCACTTCATGATTGTGTCCCACTTGTTGTTGATTCTTCACAAAAAAAATACAGTTTTATATCTTTATGTTTGAAGCCTGAAATGTGGCAAAAGGTCGCAAAGTTCAAGGGGGCCGAATACTTTCGCAAGGCACTGTATGTTTGGTTCGATGAAGTGCATATTTATATCCAAAAATCTAATTTTAAATTGGCATGTGTTGTTCAGTAGTTCCAAAACATGCGTTGATTTTGCAGAGAGCCACATCAATTCACAGAAATACTCATTATAAATGTTGATGAAAATTCAAGTGTTATGCATGGAACTTTAGATAAACTTCTCCTTAATGCAACCGTTGTATCAGATTTTTAAAAACTTTATGGAAAAAGTATGTATGGAGCTCAGAGCCCAAACCAGCCAAAATAAATATCCGCCAGTCAACATTAGTCAGAAATAGTATTATAAATATTCACTTACCTTTGATGATCTTCATCAGAATGCACTCCCAGGAATCCCAGTTCCACAATAAATGTTTGATTTGTTTGATAAAGTTCACCATTTATGTCCATATCCCTCCTTTTGTTAGGGCATTTGGTAAACAAATCGAAACGCGCATGCAACTTCCAGCGGAAAGGTCGGACAAAAATTCCAAAAAGTTATATTACTGGTCGTAGAAACATATCAAACTATGTATAGAATCATTCTTTAGGATGTTTTTATCATAAATGTTCTATAATGTTCCAACCGGAGAATTCCAATGTCTGTAGAAAAGCAATGGAACGAGAGCTACCTCTCATGTGAATGCGCGTGACTGAGCGAGGCTGCTGGCAGACCCCTGACTCATTCCCCTCTCATTCAGCTCCCCTTCATATTAGAAGCATCAAACAATGTTCTAACGATGGTTGACATCTAGTGGAAGCCTTAGGAAGTGCAACATAACCAGTATCCCACTGTACATTCTATAGGGGCTGAGTTTAAAAACTACAAACCTCAGATTTCCCACTTCCTGTTTGGATTTTTTCTCAGGTTTTTGCCTAACATATGAGTTCTGTTATAATCACAGACATCATTCAAACAGTTTTAGAAGCTTCAGAGTGTTTTCTATACAATACTAATAATAATATGTATATGTTAGCATCTGGGACTGAGTAGGTGGCAGTTTACTCTGGGAATGCTTTTCATCCAAAAGTGAAAATGCTGCCCCCTAGCCCAAACAGGTTAAACCGGTGGAAATCTGTCCCTTGGTCTGATGAGTCCAAATTTGAGATTTTTGGTTCCAACCACCATGTCTTTGTGAGACGAGGAGTAGGTGAACAGATTATCTCTGCATGTGTGGTTCCCACCGTGAAGCATGGAGGAGGAGGTGGGATGGTGTAGGGGTGCTTTGCTGGTGACCCTGTTCATGATTTATTTAGTATTCAAGGCACACTTAACCAGCATGGCTATCACAGCATTCTGCAGCGATACGCCACCCCATCTGGTTTACGCTTAGTGGGACTATCATTTATTTTTCAACAGGACAATGACCCAACACACCTCCAGGCTGTGCTAGGGCTATTTGTCCAGGAAGGAGAATGATGGAGTGCTGCATCAGATGACCTCAACCCAATTGAGATCGTTTGGGATGAGTTGGACCGCAGAGTGAAGGAAAAGCAGCCAACGAGTGCTCAGCATATGTGGGAACTCCTTCAAGACTGTTGGAAAATTATTCCTCAAGAAGCTGGTTGAGAGAATGCCAAGATTGTGCAAAGCTGTCATCAAGGCAAAGGGTGGCTACATTGACGAATCTCAATCATAAAATATCTTTTGATTTGTTTAACACCTTTTTGGTTAATAGATGATTCCATATGTGTTATTTCATAGTTTTGATGTTTTCACTGTTATTCTACAACGTAAATAGTAAAAAATTAAAAATAAACATTCAGACTGGTACTGTAAATGCAACATGCAACAATGAAAAATATTTTACTGAGTTATAGTTCATATAAAGAAATCAGTCAATTGAAATAAATTCATTAGGCCCTTATTTATGAATTTCACGTGACTGGGAATACAGATATACAGTTGAAGTCGGAAGTTTACATACACCATAGCCAAATACATTTAAATGCAGTTTTTCACAATTCCTGACATTTAATCCTAGTAAAAAGTCCCTGTCTTAGGTCAGTTAGGATCAGCACTTTATTTTAAGAATGTGAAATGTCTGAATAATAGTAGAGATGATTTATTTCAGCTTTTATTTCTTTTATCACATTCCCAGTGGGTCAGAAGTTTACATACACTCAATTAGTATTTGGTAGCACTGTCTTTAAATTGTTTAACTTGGGTCAAATGTTTTGGGTAGCCTTCCACAAGCTTCCCACAATAAGTTGGGTGGATTTTGGCCCATTCCTCCAGACAGAGATGGTGTAACTGAGTCAGGTTTGTAGGCCTCCCTGCTCAGGTCAGGGCTTTGTGATACCTTGACTTTGTTGTCCTTTTAGCTACATCTTTGAAAGTATGCTTGGGGTCATTGTCCATTTGGAAGACCCATTTGCGACCAAGCTTTAACTTCCTGACTCATGTTTTGAGATGTAGCTTCCATATAGCCACATCATTGTCCTTTCCTCATGATGGCATCTATTTTGTGAAGTGCACCAGTCCCTCCTGCAGCAAAGCACCCCCACAACATGACACTGCCAACCCTGTGCTTCACGGTTGGGATTGTGTTCTTCGGCTTGCAAGCATCCCGTTTTTTCCTCCAAACATAACGATGGTCATTATGGCCAAACAGTTCTATTTTTGTTTCATCAGACCAGAGGACATTTCTCTAAAAAGTACCATCTTTGTCCCCATGTGCATTTGCAAACTGTAGTCTGCCTTTTTTAATGGCGGTTTTGGAGCAGTGGCTTCTTCCTTGCTGAGCGGCCTTTCAGGTTATGTCGATATAGGACTCTGTGGCTATAGATACTTTTTTACCTGTTTCCTCCAGCATCTTCGCAAGGTCCTTTGCTGTTGTTCTGGGATTGATTTGCACTTTTCACACCAAAGCACGTTTATCTCTAGGAGACAGAACGTGTCTTCTTCCTGAGCGGTATGACGGCTGCGTGGTCCCATGGTGTTTATACTTGCGTACTATTGTTGTACAGATGAACGTGGTGGTACCTTCAGACGTTTGAAAATTGCTCCCAAGGATGAACCAGACTTGTGGAAGTCTACCATTTTTCTTTCTGAGGTCCTGGCTGATTTCTTTTGATTTTCCCATGATGTCAAGCAAAGAGGCACTGAGTTTGAAGGTAGGCCTTGAAATACATCCACAGATACACCTCCAATTGACTCAAAGGATGTCAATTAGCCTATCAGAATCTTCTAAAGAATCTTCTAAAGCCATGACATCATTTTCTGGAATTTTCCAAGCTGTTTAAAGGCACAGTCAACTTAGTGTATGTAAACTTCTGACCCACTGCAATTATGATACAGTGAATTATAAGTGAAATAAACTGTCTGTAAACAATTGTTGGAAAAATTATTTGTGTCATGCACAAAGTAGATGTCCTAACAGACTTGCCAAAACTATAGTTTGTCAACAAGAAATTTGTGGAGTGGATGAAAAATGAGTTTTAATGACTCCTAAGTGTATGTAAACTTCCGACTTCAACTGTACATCTGTTGGTCACAGATATCTTTAAAAAAGGTAGGGGCGTGGATCAGAAAACCAGTCAGTATCTAGTGTGACCATCATTTGTCTTAATCAGTCTGTTGATTGTGGCCTGTGAAATGTTGTCTCACTCTGTTTCAATTGCTGTGCGTTGTTGCTAGATGTTGGCAGGAACTGGATCACGTTGTTGTACACGTTGATCCAGAGCAACGCAAACATGCTCAATGGGTGACATGTCTGGTGAGTATGCATGCGTTCTGCCATCTGTCCTGTACAGCTGAAACTGTTATTCATCTGTGAAGAACACACTTCTCCAGCATGCCAGTGGCCTTCGAAGTTGAGCATTTGCCCACTTAAGTCGGTGACGATGCCGAACTGCAGTCAGGTCAAATCCCTGGTGAGAACGACGAGCACACAGATGAGAATCCCTTAGATTGTTTCTGAAATTCTCTGCACAAATTCTTTGGTTGTGCAAACCCACAGTTTCATCAGCTGTCCGGGTGGCTGGTTTCAGACGATCCCGCAGGTGAAGAAGCTGGATGTGGAGGTCCTGGGCTGGTGTGGTTACACGTGGTCTGCTATTGTGAGGCGGTTGGACGCACTGCCAAATTCTCTAAAACGACGTTGGAAACGTCTATGGTAGATTATCTGGCAACAGCTCTGGTGGACATTCCTGCAGTCCGCATGCAAATTGCACGCTCTCTCAAAACCTGAGACATCTGTAGCATTGTGTTGTATGACAAAACTGCACATTTTAGAGTGGCCTTTTATTGCCCCCAGCACAAGGTACACCTGTTTAATGCTGTTTAATCAGCTTCTTGATATGCCACACCTGTCAGGTGGGTGGATTGTCTTTGGAAAGGACAAATACTCACTAACAGGGATGTAAACAAATTTGTGCTCAAAATTTGAGAGGTATAAGCTTTTTGTGCATATGGAACATTTCTGGGATCTTTTATTTCAGCTCATGAAACATGGGACCAACACTTTACACGTTTATATTTTTGTTCATGTCACACCCTGATCTGTTTCACCTGTCTTTGTGCTTGTCTCCACTCCCTCCAGATGTCGCCCATCTTCCTCATTATCCCCAGTGTATTTATACCTGTGTTCTCTGTTTGTCTGTTGCCAGTTTGTCTTATGTCAGGTCTTACCAGCGTGTTTTCCCTTCTCCCTGCTTTCTCAAGTTCTGTTTCCTAGTTCCCCGGTTCTGACCATTCTGGCTGCCCTGACCCTGAGCCTGTCTGCCGTTCTGTAGCTCTGTACCTTTGACCTGTCTTTTGCCTGCCCCCTGTTTGGGTCAATAAACATCTGTGGCTCTAACTTCATCTTATCCTGAGTTCTGATAGTTCAGTGTAGTATGTTCAGTATGTTTGCTAGCTACTAGCTAGCGGAACTGTCATTGTTGACTATGGTGCCTCCTCTATAGCTTGGAAGGACATCATCTGCAAGAATAGAAAGTATATTTTTTGATTCAATAAGTTGTTGGTATTGTCTAGCCACGGCAATTTAATTTAAGTGCTGTCTCTAACTAGAAGCCTACTCTGATTCAGCGGGGTTGGGTTAAATGCGGAAGACACATTTCAGTTGAATACATTCAGGTGGACAACTGACTAGGTATCTCCCTTTACCTTTCCCTGTTATGCAGGTGAGTGAGGACCCAAAAGCGCTTTAACAGAAACAGAGTCTTTTAATGTCAAAACACAGGGAAGACATAGATCCTCTTCAGATGTATCGATTGACAACATAGACAACCCGCAGAGAGGGCGACAAACAAATTATAAAGTCCTCTGATCTTAACAGGAGAGTCCCCTTCTAGCAGCAGAGGAGAATAGCAGGGTAGCGCCGACAGACTGCTGGTCTCTCCGGGTAGGCGCGGGTAGTAGAGGACAGAGGTACCTGATCACACGTAGCATCTGATGAAGAGGCAGATTACGACAGGACAGGACAAGGGTGAAGCAAACGAGAATCTGACAAAGACAGAAGCAGAAACAGAGAGAGAAATAGAGACCTAATCAGAGGGAAAAAAGGGAACAGGTGAGAGAGCGTAAACGAGGTAGTTAGAGGAGATGAGGAACAGCTGGGGGAAGGAAAGGGAGAGAAGGTAACCTAATACGACCAGCAGGGGGAAACGAAGAGAAGAGAAAGAACAGGAACAAGACATAACATGACAATACATGACATTCCCTTACTCATTGCTGTTTGAACTGTTTGATTGCTCAGTACGTGTGACTGTTGTTGTTGACTTGGATTTGTTTCAGGGCAATTTATTAATAGTCTTTGGTAACGGTTTGATGTTTTAAAGTGCCTTTGAAAATCAAATCAAATGTTATTGGTCACATACACGTACACGCGAAATGCTTGTGCTTCTATTTCCGACAATGCAGTAATATCTAAAAAGTAATCTAAGAAATTCAATACAACTACCTTATACACACACAAATATAAGGGAGGAATAAGAATATGGACATATAAATATATGGATGAGCGATGGCCGTGTGGCATAGGCAAGATGCAGTAGATGGTATTGAGCAGTATATACAAATGAAATGAGTGATGTAGGATATGTAAACATGATTAAAGTTGCGTTATATAAAGTGACCAATGATAGGCATTGGCAAGATGCAGTAGATGGTGTAGAACAGTATATACACATGAGATGAGTAATGTAGGATATGTAAACATTATTAAAGTGGCGTTATTTAAGGTGACTAGTGATACCTTTATTAAGTCTATTTATTAAAGTGGCCAGATATTTGAGTCTATGTTGACAGCAGCCTCTCTATGTTAGTGATCGCTGTTTACCAGTCTGATGGCCTTGAGATAGAAGCTGTTTTTCAGTCTCTCGGTCCTAGCTTTGATGCACCTGTACTGACCTCGCCTTCTGGATGATAGCGGGGTGAACAGGCAGTGGCTTGGGTGTTTGTTGTCCTTGATTATCTTTTTGGCCTTCCTGTGATATCAGGTTCTGTAGGTGTCCTGGAGGGCAGGTAGTTTGCCCCCGGTGATGCATTGTGCAGACTGCACTACCCTCTGGAGAGCCTTGCGGTTGAGGGCGGTGCAGACTACACTACCCTCTGGATTCTTGCGGTTGAGGGCGGTGCAGTTGCCGTACCAGACGGTGATACAGCTCGACAGGATACTCTCGATTGTGCATCTGTAAAAGTTTGTGAGTGTTTTAGGTGACAAGACAGATTTCTTCAGTCTCCTGAGGTTGAAGAGGCGCTTTTGCGCCTTCTTCACCACGCTGTCTATGTGGGTGGACCATTTCAGTTTGTCCGTGATGTGTACGCCGAGGAACTTAAAACTTTCCACCTTCTTCACTACTGTCCCGTCTATGTGGATGGGGGGGATTGTGGATTGGGGCAGTACGCAAATTGGAGTGGGTCCAGGGTAGAGGTCGACCGATTATGATTTTTCAATACCGATACCGATTATTGGAGGACCAAAAAAGCCGATACCGATTAATCGGCCGATTTATATATATATATATATATATATATATATATATTTTAAACGCTTTTGTAATAATGACAATTACAACAATACTGAATTAACACATATTTTAACTTAATATAATACATCAATAAAATTAATTTAGCCTCAAGTAGATAATGAAACATGTTAAATTTGGTTTAAATAATGCAAAAACAAAGTGTTGGAGAAGGACATAAAAGTGCAATATGTGCTATGTAAGAAAGCTAACGTTTCAGTTCCTTGCTCAGAACATGGGAACATATGAAAGCTGGTGGTTCCTTTTAACATGAGTCTTCAATATTCCCAGGTAAGAAGTTTTAGGTTGTAATTATTATAGGACTATTTCCCTCTATACCATTTGTATTTCATTAATTAACCTTTGACTATTGGATGTTCTTATAGGCACTTTAGTATTGCCAGTGTAACAGTATAGCTTCCGTCCCTCTCCTCGCTCCTCCCTGGGCTCGACAACAGCCACCACATCGAAGCAGCGTTACCCATGCAGAGCAAGGGAAAGAACCACCCCAAGGCTCAGAGCGAGTAAAGTTTGAAATGCTATTAGCGCGCACTAACTAGCCAGCCATTTCACTTCGGTCACACCAGCCTCATCTCGGGAGTTGATAGGTTTGAAGTCATAAACAGTGCAATGCTTGACGCACAACGAAGAGCTGCTGGCAAAACACAGGTGCTGTTTGAATGAATGTTTACGCGCCTGCTTCTGCCTACCACCGCTCAGTCAGATACTTAGATACTTGTATGCTCAGTCAGATTATATGCAACAGAGGACACACTAGATAATATCTAGTAATATCATCAACCATGTGTAGTTAACTAGTGATTATGATTGATTGTTTTTTTATAAGATAAGTTTAATGCTAGCTAGCAACTTACCTTGGCTTACCGCATTTGCGTAACAGGCAGTCTCCTTGTGGAGTGCAACGAGAGAGAGGCAGGTCGTTATTGTGTTGGACTAGTTAACTGTAAGGTTGCAAGATTGGATCCCCCGAGCTGACAAGGTGAAAATCTGTCTTTCTGCCCCCGAATGATGAGTCAGTTAACCTCTTCAACCTATGGGGGCGCTATGCATATGCATATAATTGGCAGCTTTGGAAAGAAAACACTCTGACGTTTTCAAAACTGCAAAGATATTATCTGTGAGTGCCCCAGAACTGATGCTACAGGCGAAACCAAGATGAAACCTCAAACAGGAAATGAGCTGAATATTTGAAGCTCTGTTTTACTATCGTCTCCTTATATGGCTGTGAATGTGCCGTGAACCAGCTTATGCTCTCTGCCGTTCGTCCAAGATGTCTGCAGCATTGTGACGTATTTGTAGGCATATCATTGGAAGATTGGCCATAAGAGACTACATTTGCCAGGTGTCCGCCCGGTGTCCTTTGTCTAAATTGGTGCGCAATTCTCAGTGGTAATCATTTTACCATGCCATTCAGAGGGAGAAGCACACTTCCAGGAACGATACATCATTGAAGACATATGTAGAAAAACACTTTCAGGATTGATTCTAAACAACGTTTGCCATGTTTCAGTCGATATTATGGAGTTATTTTGGAAAAAGTTCGGCGTTTTTATAACTGAATTTTCGTTTTTTTTTGGTAGCCAAACATGACGCAGAAAACGGACCGATTTCTCCTGCACAAATAATCTTTCAGGAAAACTGAACATTTGCTATCTAACTGAGAGTCTCCTCATTGAAAACATCCGAAGTTCTTCAAAGGTAAATGATTTATTGAATGTTTTTGCTGGTTTTTGTGAAAATGTTGCCTGCTAACGCTAAATGCTAAATGCTAACGCTAAATGCTAAATGCTAGTTTGCTATGGTTGAGAAGCATATTTTTGAAAATCTGAGATGACAGTGTTGTTAACAAAAGGCTAAGCTTGAGAGCTAGCATATTGATTTCATTTCATTTGCGATTTTCATGAATAGTTAACGTTGCGTTATGGTAATGGGCTTGAGGCTGTAGTCATGATCCCGGATCCGGGTTGGCTCGACGCAAGAAGATAACCCACCGTTCCTAGGCCGTCATTGAACATAAGAATGTGTTCTTAACTGATTTACCTAGTTAAATAAAGATTAAATAAAGGTGTAAAAAAAAAATACACCGATTTCCGATTGTTATGAAAACGTGAAATCGGCCCTAATTAATCGGCCATTCTGATTAATCGGTCGACCTCTAGTCCATGGTATCATGTAGGGTGGAGGCGATATGCACCTTGACTAGTCTCTCAAAGCACTTCATGACAGAAGTGAGTGCAACGGGGCGATAGTAATTTAGTTCAGCTACCTTAGCTTTCTTGGGAACAGGAACAATGGTGGCCATCTTGAAGCATGTGGGGACAACAGACTGGGATAGGGAATGAATATGTCCATAAACACACCAGCCAGCTGCTCTGCGCATGCTCTGAGGACACGGCTAGGGATGCCTTCTGGGACGGCAGCCTTGCGAGGGATAACACGTTTAAATGTTTTACTCACGTTGACCACGGACTAGGAGAGCCCACAGGCTTTGGTAGCGGGCCGAGTCAGTGGCACTGTATTGTCCTCAAAGCGAGCAAAGAAGTTGTTTAATTTGTCTGGGAGCAAGACGTCGATGTCCGCAAATGGGCTGGTTTTGTTTTTGTAATCCGTGATTGACTGCTACATACGTCTTGTGTTTGAGCAGTTGAATTGCGACTCTACTTTGTCTCTTTACTGACGCTTTGCTTGTTTGATTGCCTTGCGGAGGGAATAGCTGCACTGTTTGTATTCGTTCATGTTTACCGTCACACTGCCTAAAAGCAGCGGTTTGCGCTTTCAGTTTTGTGCGAATGCTGCCATCAATCCACGGTTTCTGGTTAGGAAATGTTTTAATAGTCACAGTGGGTACAACATCTCCGATGCACTTGCTAAGAAACTCACTCACCGAGTCAGCATATACATTAATGTTGTTGTCGGAGGCTATCCGGAACATATCCCAGTCCACGTGTTTGAAGCAATCCTGAAGCATGGAATCCAATTGGTCAGACCAGCGTTGGACAGACCTGAGCACGGGCGTTTCCTGTTTTAGTTTCTGTCTATAGGCTGGGAGCAACAAAATGGAGTCACGGTCAGAGGGTTAGGGCTTTGTATGCATCGTGGAATTTAGAGTAGCAATGATCCAGAATGCTAGCAGCCCGTGTCGCGCATTCGATATGCTGATATAAGTTAGGAAGTCTCGTTCTCAGGTTAGCTTTGTTAAAATCCCCGGCTACAATAGATGCAGCCTCAGGATGTATGGTTTCCAGTTTACATAGAGTCCAGTGAAGTTCTTTCAGGGCCGACGAGGTATCAGCTTGGAGGGGGGGGGGGGGGGTATACACGGCTGTGACTATAATCGAAGAGAATTCTCTTGGAAGACAATGCGGTCGGCATTTGATTGTAAGGAATTCTAGGTCAGGTGAACAAAAGGACTCAAGTTCCTTTATGTTGTTGTGATTACACCATGAGTCGTTAATCATAAGTCATACACCCCCGCCCTTCTTCTTACCAGAGAGATGTTTGTTTCTGTCGGCGCGATGCATGAAGAAACCGGTTGGCTGTACCGACTCTGACAACATATCCCGAGTGAGCCATGTTTCCGTGAAACAGAGAATGTTACAATCTCTGATGTCTCTCTGGAAGGCGAAGGCAACACATGCCCTAATTTCGTCCACCTTATTATCTAGAGATTGGACATTGGCGAGTAATATGCTCGGGAGCGGTGGATGGTGTGCTTGCCTAGTAGGCCTTTCCATCTGCCTCTCCTGCAACGACCGCGTTGTTTTGGGTCGGCCTCTGGGATAAGATTCCATGTCCAGGGTGGAGGTCCGAACAAAGGATCTGCTTCAGGAAAGACGTATTCCTGGTTGTAATGTTGGTAAGTTGTTATCGCTTTTATATCCAATAGTTTTTTTTACATACATTTGCAAAATGTAATCAATTTTAGAATAAGGCTGTAACGTAACAACGTGGAAAAAGTCAAGCGGTCTGAATACTTTCGGAAGGCACTGTATGTGGTGCTATTGAATGTCATATCATTTGAAAGGGATGTTTCTCAGCTTTCAAAATAGGTGTCATGTTTTCATACAGAATATGGTTTGACACTAGCAAATTATTTTCATTAATGCATGCAGAGGTCATGGTCTCAGTATATTCAGGAATTCCAAAACTCTTCTGCCAGTGATGCAACAATGCCAATATGGCGATTTACAGTTAGTTAGCTGGTGTTCTAAACTCTAGTGTTTCCATTCCTATTTAAGATGAATGCACTAATTGTTAGTCGCTCTGGATAAGAGTGTCTGCTAAATTAGTAAAATAGAATATATGTAATAATATATATATAATAAATAATATATGTTGTAGCATTTCTGAAACACTTAAATTGTGATGACTACCGCAGCTACCAAGATTTTTGTTGTTGTCGAAAATGTATGTATTCCTTATATTCGCTGAGTTTGCAAAGTGTGACACTTTCCTTGTGAAATAGCCTAGAAAATGAGGCTATGCTGCCAGTAACACTTTGAAGGAGACTGGATCTTTAATTTTTATTTAATCTTCATTTAACCTGGTAAGTCAGTGACAAAACATTCGCTTTCACAATAATGACCTGACCGAGATAGGGCAATAACTGTGCAGCAAAGCAGACAGGTGACGACATTACAGACAAAGCAGACATTTTTTTTAAACTCAATGCAATAACAGAAAAAGCCAAATACATTTACAAAACACATATTGCAAGAGGAAAACAACTTGAGACAAAATACGAAAAATGAGAAAGCAGACAATAGTTAGTCAGACAGATAAAAATGTTGTTTGCTTAGCTGAGGCTCACGCATGCCAACTTTTAAATGTTTTTAGTTATTTCTTCTCGAAAAGTAATACATTAATTTGTCTCTCACCTACTACTTGCCTTGAGTCTTGTGCTTGCTGACAGGCCTGTTGTGGCGCTACAGAAGGAGACATAGTCATGGTCATGGAAGTGAAGGACTTCAAATAGGAGCAGATAAGACAGCAGGGTCTTAACAGCCTTTGAAGGGAGGTGCTGAATCCAGTATTTAGGAGTGCAAGAGCTTAACAGTCAACTCCAAAGTTCACCACTTGGCCTGGATTACACTTTGGACCCTAGACCAGTGTGGAGGGAGCCTGGTTACAGCTGCTACTGGAGAGGAGCCACAACACACCCACTGCAGGACCGTCCAGACAGACCATCGGGGAGCAGCACGCACCTCCTCAAACACATAATTGGGTTCTTGAATACCGGGCTCTTGATTTATGCAAGGAAGTCATAACACATGGAGCCTAAAGTGACAAAAGAGACAGAAGAGTAACAGGAGACTACTCCCTACAATAAAATAAGCTATGTATGCTTTGGATGCATGGCGTCATAGCTCAATGAACCGACTATTCTCGTGATGTGTAAAAAACATGAGTCATGATTGGTTAAATGTCTCAAGACTATGCCACAGGTGCATCTGCAGGTGGAGGAGAGGCATTGACATTGACAAAATATTCCTTCTGTGAGTCTGAGGCCCTCTGACTTGCCAAGCATTTTAAAAATGTGTATTTTTATTTTTTATTTCACCTTTATTTAACCAGGTAGGCTAGTTGAGAACAAGTTCTCATTTACAACTGCGACCTGGCCAAGATAAAGCAAAGCAGTGCGACACAAACAACAACACAGAATTACACATGGAATAAACAAGCCAGCTGGTCTGCTCATGCTCTGAGGACGCGGCTAGGGATGCCGTCTGGGCTGGCAGCCTTGCGAGAATTAACAAGCTGAAATGTCTTACTTCACATCGGCCACGGAGAACGAAAGCTTACGGTCTCCAATTCGGCGGCACTGTGTTTTCCTCGAAGCGGGCGAAGGTGTTTAGCGTGTCTGGGGAGCAAGACGTCGGTGTCCGCGACGTGGTTGGTTTTCGCTTTATAATCCATGATTGTCTGGAGTCCCTGCCACATTCATCTTGTGACTGAGGCGTTGAATTGCGACTCCACTTTGTCTCCTTACTGACTTTATGCTCATTTAATTGCTTTACGAAGGGCATAACTGGACTGTTTGTAATAAACCACAGTCCCAGTCACCTTGCCAGTCAACTTTTTGGAGAAATGTCCTCTGGTCTGATGAAACAAAAATAGAACTGTTTGGCCATAATGACCATCGTTATGTTTGGAGGAAAAAGGGGGAGGCTTGCAAGTCGAAGAACACCATCCCAAACGTGAAGCACGGGGGTGGCAGCGTCATGTTGTGGGGGTGCTTTGCTGCAGGAGGGACTGATGGACTTCACAAAATAGATGGCATCACGAGGCAGGCAAATTATGTGGATATATTGAAGCAACATCTCAAGACATCAGTCAGGAAGTTAAAACCTCTTAAGTCGACCCCCTACTTTTTGAACATTCTGTTAAAAATCGCGCAACATTTCAGCGTCCTGCTACTCATGCCAGGAATATAGTATATGCATATGATTAGTATGTGTGGATAGAAAACACTCTGACGTTTCTAAAACTGGTTAAATCACGGCTGTGAGTATAACAGAATGTGCGTTTCATCGAAAAGCGCAAGAAAATCTGATCACTGAAAACTGGAAAATATATCAATGCGCCACTTGCATGTATTGTTGAATGGAAACGAAATTACATGGGGCTTAGATTGCAATTCCTACAGCTTCCACACGATTTCGCCAGTCTTGTCATTTGCCTTGGCTTTATTTCTTGGTCAAACAAGCGAGACACAGCCCATTTCTTCCGGTCTCCGACAGGATGTTTTGGATGGGAAATTTCTGAACATGATTTCAAGACGTGGAGCTATTGAATACACATGGCCCCGTGATCAATTTGATAGATTATTAACGTTTACTAATACCTAAAGTTGCATTACAAAAGTATTTCAAAGTGTTTTGTGAAAGTTTATCGTCGACTTTTTTAATTTAAAAAAATTATGTTGCGTTTTAAAACGCAGTTTTTTCCTTGATCACACAGTCTTCATAAATCGATATCTAGGGTATATATGGACCGATTTAATTAAAAAAAAGACCCAATAGTGATGTTTATGGGACATCTAGGAGTGCCAACAAAGAAGATCGTCAAAGGTAATGAATGTTTTATATTTTATTTCTGCGTTTTGTGTAGCGACGGCTACGCTAATTATTTTGTTTGGGTCGCCTTCAGGTATTTCGGGGTGTTGCATGCTATCAGATAATAGCTTCTCATGCTTTAGCCGAAAAGCATTTTAAAAATCTGACTTGTTGGCTGGATTCACAACGAGTGTAGCTTTAATTCAGTACCCTGCATGTGTGTTTTAATGAACGTTTGAGTTTTAACGAGTGCTATTAGCATTTAGCGTAGCGCATTTGCATTTCCAGATGGCTAGATGGGACGCATGCGTGTCGGGTCGACTTAAGAGGTTAAAGCTTGGTCGCAAATGGGTCTTCCAAATGGACAATGACTCCAAGCATACTTCCAAAGTTGTGGCAAAATGGCTTAAGGACAACAAAGTCATGGTATTGGAGTAGCCATCACAAAGCCCTGACCTTAATCCTATAGAAAATGTGTGGGCAGAACTGAAAAAGTGTGTGCGAGCAAGGAGGCCTACAAACCTGACTCAGTTACACCAGCTCTGTCAGCAGGAATGAACCAACATTCACCCAACTTATTGTGGGAAGCTTGTGGAAGGCTACCTGAAACGGTTGACCCAAGTTGAACAATTTAAAGGCAAATGCTACCAAATACTAATTGAGTGTATGTAAACGTCTGACCCACTGGGAATGTGATGAAAGAAATAAAAGCTGAAATAAATCATTCTCTCTACTATTATTCAGACATTTCACATTCTTAAAATAAAGTGGTGATTCTAACTGACCTCAGACAGGGAATTTTTACTAGGATTAAATGTCAGGAATTGTGAAAAACTGCATTTAAATTTGGCTAAGGTGTATGTAAACTTCCGACTTCAACTGTAGGTCTGTAACAGTCTGGTTCTAGAGTGTCTCCCCCTTTGAAGAGGGGGATGACCGCCGCAGCTTTCTTTAATCTCAGACGATACGAAAGAGAGGTTGAACAGGCTAGTAATAGGGGTTGCAACAATTGCGGTGGATAATTTTAGAAAGAGAGGGTCCAGATGGTCTATCCCAGCTGATTTGTAGGGGTCCAAATTTTGCAGCTCTTTTCAGAACATCAGCTATCTGGATTTGGGTGAAGGAGAAATTGGGGAGGCGTTCTGAACATTGTGACGGTCAGTACGCTCGAATCAACCCTACACCTCGGCCAGAGCTTCCAGTATGGGCTCTGAATGCTCCGAGAGGGAAACTCTCTGAATTTACAAACAGACAATATGGTAATGCTCTGAATTTACAAATGCACTTTGGCACTCCAGATTGAATTTATGAACACACCGACGTGTCTAGCTAGTAATTTGCTATGGTAACAAGCTAGCAAGAGGTTGCAAAGCAACAGTATCAACTTCCAGTAGACAGACGTAGCGCTAGTATACACAGCTGAAATGATACCATTTGTTTACAGTATACTAAAATGAACGATTAGTATGTAGTATATACTCATTAAGTATGTAGTATACAATATGTTCGTATGAGAATACGAACACAGCTCTTATCTATCGGCGCCATCTTCAATGTTGTACGGATCATGATAGGTGATACAGCATTGTAGTAGTAAAAGTTTCACAGGGGTATTTGATTGACTTTCATTACTCTATGATTTACATTGCCTTCAGAAAGTATTCACACCTCTGGACTTTTTTCCACATTTTGTGTTATAGCCTGAATTTCAAAATATTAAATGTAGATTTTTTGTAATTTGAAAATAATAATGTGCAAATATTGTACATGCCAGGTGTGCAAAGCTCTTTGACACGTACCCTGAAATACACAGCTGTAATCGCTGCCAAAGGTGATTCTAACATGCATTGACTCATGTTGTGTGTGAATACTTATGAGATATGTAAATGAGAAATTTCTGTATTTAATTTTCAATACGTTTGCAAACATTTCTAAAAACATGTTTTAGCTTTGTCATTATGGGGTATTGTGTGTAAATTTTTTGTATATATTTAATCAATTTTGATTTCAGGCTGTAAAACAACAAAATGTGGAATAAGTCAAAGGGTATGAATACTCTCTGAAGGCACTGTATATGGCATGTGCTGTTGCCATTCCAGAGATAGAGAGAGAATGAGAGACAGAAAGACAGAGAGAGAGACCCACCCGGTGCTGCAGGAGATGGCACTAACGGCAAGGGTTGGGCTTGGGTAAATAATTCTTACTTTTGTAGACGATGTGGAAACATGACCCGCGCTGGCGGTCGCTGACCCTCCTGGGGTCGCCCTCCAAGCCTGTCGCAGCTTTCTTTCCAAGAGGCCGTGCTAATGAGCTCTCACGTTGACAGCCCTGTCCCCCAGCCGGCACGTGTGGGGAGATGCTGCATGGGGATGACTAGGGCTGTAGCGGTCATGACATTTTGTCAGACGGTGATTGTCATACAATTAACTACCGGTCTCACGGTAATTTACTGTTAATTAACATAAACACTTTTAGAATTTCCTGGGTGCCACGCATAGTCTACAAGCCATTGATGCAGACAATATTTTAAAAAGTCAAATCCATTTAATATAGCCTACACCATCACAATAAATCCATTATTTATTTTAGACAGGTCTACAGAAACATGATACGAAGAAAATGTAGCCTTTTTCAGAAGAACAGAATAGCATATTCTGAGTTGTCCTTATGGCCCTCATCTGGCTATGACATATGGCTGTGGGCTACACTAGTTAATTTATCAGACAAGATTTGCTTAGAATTCTGTCTAATTATTTTATATTATTTTATAATATGAGGAATATACAGTACCAGTCAAAAGTTTGGACACACCTACTCATTCAAGAGTTTTTATTTATTTAAAAAAAACTATGTCCTACATTGCAGAATAATAGTAAATACATCATAACTATGAAATAACACATATGGAATCATGTAGTAACCAAAAAAGTGTTAAACAAATCCAAATATATTTTATATTTGAGATTCTTCAAAGTAGCCACCCTTTGCCTTGATGACAGCTTTTCACACTCTTGGCATTCTCTCAACCAGCTTCATGAGGTAGTCACCTGGAATGTTCATTTCAATTAACAGGTGTGCCTTGTTAAAAGTTAATTTGTGGAATTTCTTTCCTTAATGCATTTGAGCCAATCAGTTGTGTTGTGACAAGGTAGGGGGTGGTATACAGACGATAGCCCTATTTGGTAAAAGACCAGGTCCATATTATGACAAGAACAGCTCAAATAAGCAAAGAGAAACAACAGTCCATCATTACTTTAAGTGTAGTCTAATTGTGTAGTCTAGAGCGATTTCCTAGGTTAGCTATAGCCAGCTATTGTCGTTCTTTTAACGCAACGTAACGTAATCAACATTGCTAGCTAGCCAATTTTAAGAATTGAGCAATAAATATAGCAGAACCTGAAAGCTGGGATCCTCTTTTAAATGGTGGCCAGTCAAAACTCTGCTTTTACATGCGATTGCGCAGTGACTAGGCTAATAAGAACAAGTTTCACTAGGCTCTGTAGGCTATGTGCTAATAAGAACAAGTTTCACTAGGCTCTGTAGGCTATGTGCTCTCTAACTGTGTTCCACAGGTCCTAGGCGTATAGACTGCGTTTTGACTTATATTTCCACTTTAGTTGTGATCCAAAATTATCAAAACATATGGGGCTAGGCTAAATGATGTGTACAACTGATTCGAAAAAGTTGCAAAAAAAGGCATGTGCTGTTTCTTGCCTTACTGCACATGCTGGGCATCATTCACAAGTGATAAGACATCATTCACAAGTGATAACAAGTACTTCCGGGTTGGAGCGAGCGGTCGCATCCGCACTCGGTCCGCAGGTAGTATTACATTTCATTACATTTCATTATAGTACAACGGTTTGATTTGTCTAATCTTAGCAATTTCTTCTTAGCTAGCTACATAGCCGTCTTTGTATCATAGATAATTGCGTAATTATCGTATTTCGTCGTCCTAACGCAGTCTACACTGCTATCTGCCCTGCAGCTAGCCAGCTAGCTAACGTCCACCGTCTACCGATTAGCAGCACAACTATTACACTCAACTGAACGACTTGATTAGTGTAGTGTTAGCTAGCTACATAGTTGTCTTTGCTGTCTTCGTATCCAAGATAATTGTGTAGTTTAGAGTGTGTAGTTTTAGAGTGATTATCTTAATTTACCGAGGTTAGCTAGCCAGCTATTTGTCGTCCTTAACGTAGGAGACACTGCTAGCTAGCCAACAGCTAGCCAACGTCTACCGAACAGAACTTCCGCACTCAACAACCCGGTCGCATTTCGCTCGCTCCACAGGTAGTATCACATTTTTCATTTCATTTCATTACAGTACAACGGCTTGATTTGTTTGATCGTAGCTAGCTACATAGCTAGCTACATAGCCGTCTTTGTATCAAAGATAATTGTGTAGTCTAGAGCGATTTCCTAGGTTAGCTAGCCAGCTATTGTCGTTCTTTTAACGCAACGTAACGTAATCAACATTGCTAGCTAGCCAGCTAGCCCCGAATAGCAGCACAGTAGAAACTATTACACTCAACGGAACGACTTGATTAGTGTAGTGTCAACAACGCAGCCACTGCCAGCTAGCCTACATAGTCAACAACGCAGCCTCTGCCAGCTAGCCTACTTCAGCAGTACTGTATCATTTTAATCATTTTAGTCAATAAGATTCTTGCTACGTAAGCTTAACTTTCTGAACACTCGAGACGTGTAGTCCACTTGTCATTCCAATCTCCTTTGCATTAGCGTAGCCTCTTGTGTAGCCTGTCAACTATGTGTCTGTCTATCCCTGTTCTCTCCTCTCTGCACAGACCATACAAACGCTCCACACCGCGTGGCCGCGGCCACCCTAATCTGGTGGTCCCAGCGCGCACGACCCACGTGTAGTTCCAGGTCTCCGGTAGCCTCTGGAACTGCCGATCTGCGGCCAACAAGGCAGAGTTCATCTCAGCCTATGCCTCCCTCCAGTCCCTCGACTTCTTGGCACTGACGGAAACATGGATCACCACAGACAACACTGCTACTCCTACTGCTCTCTCTTCGTCTGCCCACGTGTTCTCGCACACCCCGAGAGCTTCTGGTCAGCGGGGTGGTGGCACCGGGATCCTCATCTCTCCCAAGTGGTCATTCTCTCTTTCTCCCCTTACCCATCTGTCTATCTCCTCCTTTGAATTCCATGCTGTCACAGTTACCAGCCCTTTCAAGCTTAACATCCTTATCATTTATCGCCCTCCAGGTTCCCTCGGAGAGTTCATCAATGAGCTTGATGCCTTGATAAGCTCCTTTCCTGAGGACGGCTCACCTCTCACAGTTCTGGGCGACTTTAACCTCCCCACGTCTACCTTTGACTCATTCCTCTCTGCCTCCTTCTTTCCACTCCTCTCCTCTTTTGACCTCACCCTCTCACCTTCCCCCTACTCACAAGGCAGGAAATACGCTCGACCTCATCTTTACTAGATGCTGTTCTTCCACTAACCTCGTTGCAACTCCCCTCCAAGTCTCCGACCACTACCTTGTATCCTTTTCCCTCTCGCTCTCATCCAACACTTCCCACACTGCCCCTACTCGGATGGTATCGCGCCGTCCCAACCTTCGCTCTCTCTCCCCCGCTACTCTCTCCTCTTCCATCCTATCATCTCTTCCCTCTGCTCAAACCTTCTCCAACCTATCTCCTGATTCTGCCTCCTCAACCCTCCTCTCCTCCCTTTCTGCATCCTTTGACTCTCTATGTCCCCTATCCTCCAGGCCGGCTCGGTCCTCCCCTCCCGCTCCGTGGCTCGACGACTCATTGCGAGCTAACAGAACAGGGCTCCGGGCAGCCGAGCGGAAATGGAGGAAAACTCGCCTCCCTGCGGACCTGGCATCCTTTCACTCCCTCCTCTCTACATTTTCCTCTTCTCTCTCTGCTGCTAAAGCCACTTTCTACCACTCTAAATTCCAAGCATCTGCCTCTAACCCTAGGAAGCTCTTTGCCACCTTCTCCTCCCTCCTGAATCCTCCTCCCCCTCCCCCTCCTCCCTCTCTGCAGATGACTTCGTCAACCATTTTGAAAAGAAGGTCGACGACATCCAATCCTCGTTTGCTAAGTCAAACGACACCGCTGGTTCTGCTCACACTGCCCTACCCTGTACTCTGACCTCTTTCTCCCCTCTCTCTCCAGATGAAATCTCGCGTCTTGTGACGGCCGGCCGCCCAACAACCTGCCCGCTTGACCCTATCCCCTCCTCTCTTCTCCAGACCATTTCCGGAGACCTTCTCCCTTACCTCACCTCGCTCATCAACTCATCCCTGACCGCTGGCTACGTCCCTTCCGTCTTCAAGAGAGCGAGAGTTGCACCCCTTCTGAAAAAACCTACACTCGATCCCTCCGATGTCAACAACTACAGACCAGTATCCCTTCTTTCTTTTCTCTCCAAAACTCTTGAACGTGCCGTCCTTGGCCAGCTCTCCTGCTATCTCTCTCAGAATGACCTTCTTGATCCATATCAGTCAGGTTTCAAGACTAGTCATTCAACTGAGACTGCTCTTCTCTGTATCACGGAGGCGCTCCGCACTGCTAAAGCTAACTCTCTCTACTCTGCTCTCATCCTTCTAGACCTATCAGCCGCCTTCGATACTGTGAACCATCAGATCCTCCTCTCCACCCTCTCCGAGTTGGGCATCTCTGGCGCGGCCCACGCTTGGATTGCGTCCTACCTGACAGGTCGCTCCTACCAGGTGGCGTGGCGAGAATCCGTCTCCACACCACGTGCTCTCACCACTGGTGTCCCCCAGGGCTCTGTTCTAGGCCCTCTCCTATTCTCGCTATACACCAAGTCACTTGGCTCTGTCATAACCTCACATGGTCTCTCCTATCATTGCTATGCAGACGACACACAATTAATCTTCTCCTTTCCCCCTTCTGATGACCAGGTGGCGAATCGCATCTCTGCATGTCTGGCAGACATATCAGTGTGGATGACGGATCACCACCTCAAGCTGAACCTCGGCAAGACGGAGCTGCTCTTCCTCCCGGGGAAGGACTGCCCGTTCCATGATCTCGCCATCACGGTTGACAACTCCATTGTGTCCTCCTCCCAGAGCGCTAAGAACCTTGGCGTGATCCTGGACAACACCCTGTCGTTCTCAACTAACATCAAGGCGGTGGCCCGTTCCTGTAGGTTCATGCTCTACAACATCCGCAGAGTACGACCCTGCCTCACACAGGAAGCGGCGCAGGTCCTAATCCAGGCACTTGTCATCTCCCGTCTGGATTACTGCAACTCGCTGTTGGCTGGGCTCCCTGCCTGTGCCATTAAACCCCTACAACTCATCCAGAACGCCGCAGCCCGTCTGGTGTTCAACCTTCCCAAGTTCTCTCACGTCACCCCGCTCCTCCGCTCTCTCCACTGGCTTCCAGTTGAAGCTCGCATCCGCTACAAGACCATGGTGCTTGCCTACGGAGCTGTGAGGGGAACGGCACCTCAGTACCTCCAGGCTCTGATCAGGCCCTACACCCAAACAAGGGCACTGCGTTCATCCACCTCTGGCCTGCTCGCCTCCCTACCACTGAGGAAGTACAGTTCCCGCTCAGCCCAGTCAAAACTGTTCGCTGCTCTGGCCCCCCAATGGTGGAACAAACTCCCTCACGACGCCAGGACAGCGGAGTCAATCACCACCTTCCGGAGACACCTGAAACCCCACCTCTTTAAGGAATACCTAGGATAGGATAAAGTAATCCCTCTCACCCCCCCCCCTTAAAAGATTTAGATGCACTACTGTTCCACTGGATGTCATAAGGTGAATGCACCAATTTGTAAGTCGCTCTGGATAAGAGCGTCTGCTAAATGACTTAAATGTAAATGTAAATGTATAAGACATCGTTCACAAGTGATAATATTGTCACCCATCAGACTTTTATTGATTTAATATTGTCTTTACAAATAGTAAATCATGTATGTGTGAAATTAGTTTTGATTTAAAATGGACCATTGTCATGCACCTGTTGGAACAGGGGAAGGGGGAAAAAACACGTAATCTATGCACTTTAATTAGCATATGGAGGACGCTTTTTCCACTGTTCATTTTCATGCCAGCCAGGTAGGCTATACTCCTGTTGTAAAGCGAAGGAATGTGCTTAATATTAGGAGAGTTGAGAAATAAATATAGTAGGCTTAGCCTATAGAATGCTGATGGGCTCCTCCTCTTTTTAATGGAGGCCATCAAAACTCTGTTTTCTCACAATTGCATAGCCTATAGAAATGTTGCGCAACATGAGCTCATTAATTTGATTTTTGTTTTGATTTGCATTGATGTCAGAGTGATTAGAGGGACAATCAATTGTTGTGTACCAGGCCATTAGCGACTGGCAGTTAGCAAGTTTAGTAAGCTACTAATGACCATCAGCAGCATCAGAGGGCAGTTATGGAGAAGCCTAGTTACCATGACTAAACGGTTACGTGGAATTTAACTGTGGTCATGACCACAATATGGTCACCGTAACAGCTCTACACTCTTTGAAAAAAAAGGTGCTATTTACAAAGAGGATTCTACATGGAACCCTAAAAAGTGTGCTCCCATGGGGACAGCCGAAGAACCCTTTTGGAACCCTTTTTTCTAAGAGTGTAGGGATGACCACTCAGACTAACATCAGGCACTAATCGCTGGCCAAGCCCTCACATGATCCGAAGTCACATTCCCCTCAGCTAAATACTAGACTGACTAGCCATGACTGCCAGGTTCCTACAAGGTTTATTCTATGGTAAGTGTCTGTGGCATGCATTCCTTTAGCATTCAGGAGCTTGACTTGATTGATGTTAGGGTAGACAAAACCAGAGAACTTTAGGCTAAAACTCAAGGACAAGCTTGCTGAACTCTGTAACACTTCGAGTCTGAGTCACAGTGAGGAAAATATGCAATGTTTAATTCCAGCCTTTTGTCTTTTATTGAGTTGAATTAATTTGACTTGTGGAATGCTCGACGTCCACATGATCAAATCAAAGATGGAAACTCTCAGAGGGATCCTAGGACATATAATTTTGATTAGATTTATTTAAACTGATGCTATTTGACTTGGAGGCAGTGAAATACAGTAACAATTTCTACAGTTTGACTAATTCAAGGTTCCTAGCGGTAGAGCACTCAAAACACCAGTCAGAGATGAGATAATCACGTTTGTATCAGACTTTATTCCAGATGGAAACGCATAGGAACATTTGGAAGAGTTTCCTGGGCAAGTCATTCTTTTGAACTTCTGTCTTGGTTGTTGAACCCCTCTTCTGTGAATATATTGTTTGCTGAAGCACGGAGAACCCCATTTGATATGATCCCAGTCTTCATCAATATACTTTCATGAGTGAATGGTGTGGCAAAGAATGGGAGGGGAAATAAGGGCCCAGTCATAGAGATCGAACACTAGTTGTATCTCTATGGGCCCTGTACTGTTGGAGATGCAGTATGCATGGTGACATACACAAGAGATGGCCTCTTGGGCATGTCCTTCCATTTCCCCTGTGACCATGTGCCCTAGAAAACCATATTCACTCTGTTACTTCAACCAGCTCTTAATCTGCACTTGAAATCATAAAATCTGCACTTGAAATGAGAAATTCCTTCTGCAGAAGGATCCAAAAGCCTTATGAACCACTTATTGTATGCTTTTATTTTTACCATCCATATCCACAGTTCTCCTGCCAGAAATGTGCCTTTAGGAAAAAAAAAAACCTCCATAAGCCTGGTTATATGAAACAGAGAAACCAAGAACAGGAGGATTACTATGAATGGTGGTTTCTGGAAATGTATCAACATTCTTTATGGACACTAAACCCTCAAAGTCCTAGGTAAACTTCTGCTCGCTTGTGCAAACTCTTTAGTCTTTGTTTCACCTGTGGTGAACTTCTGAGATGTTTGTATACTTAGTGCATTCTGGGTCAAATGAAAGTTTGTATACTTAGTGCATTCTGGGTCAAATTACAGTTGTCCAGATATACAGTGCATTTGGAAAGTATTCAGAACCCTTGACTTTTTCCACATTTTGCTACGTTACAGCTTTATTCTAAAATTGATTAAATCGTTTTTTCCCCTCATCAATCTACACACAATACCCCATAATGATAAAGCAAAAATAGGTTTTTTAGAAATGTTAGGGTTAGAATGGGTTAGGGTTAAAAAATGAAAAATATCACATTTGCGTAAGTAATTAGACCCTTAAAACTTCTTATGGCTTGGCAGTATTTCGACATCTGGATGAGAAGCGTGCCCAAAGTAAACTGCCTGTTACTCAGGCCCAGAAGCTAGGATATGCATATGAATTTTGAAAACTCTAAAGTTTCCAAAACTGTTAAAATAATGTCTGTGAGTATGAACTGATATGGCAGGCGAGAACCTGAGGAAAATCTATCCAGGAAGTGGGATTTTTTTGATGTGGGTAGTTTTCAATTGAATGCCTATAGAGTATCATGGGTTAGGACCCAGATTGCAGTTCCTATGGCTTCCACTAGATGTCTACCGTCTTTAGACATTGTTTCAGGCTTCTTTTCTGAAAAATGAAGAAGAAAGAGACCTTTCTGTCAGTGGACTGTAGAATCATGCAGTGCTGGTTTGCGTGCGTGACCGAGTGCGCGCCTGTCAGAGTCCTTTAAGGACAGTGGGTTTGGAGTCAGGCGCAGAGAGCAGAGGGTTCGAATAAATTTATATTTTATTACCGGAAAAAATGGTCACGCCAAAAACACAAGGCGCATCAACTGACCGGCCCATACACAGGACCCAAAATGTCAGGAAAAATAAAATACAATCGAACATCCACAAACTAACAGTATAAAATCCCGCACAAACCTAGGCGGGCCTAACAGGCTTCAATAGACAAAAATCAAGAAACACAATAAGGAACAGGTGCAACTAATAAGACCAAACGAACAGAAAAGGAAAAAGGGATCGGTGGCGGCTAGTAGACCGGCGACGACGACCGCCGAGCACCGCCCGAACAGGTAGGGGAGCCACCTTCGGTGAGAGTCGTGACAGCGCCCTTCATTGTTTTTCTTTTGAAATATTATTGATTATTTAGACAATTTACAACCTGAGGATTAATTATAAACATCGTTTGACATGTTTCGACGACCGGTACTATTAGGATGTATTCGTCTGCATGTTTTAACCGCCTTTGAGCCAGTGGATTACTGAGCAAAACCCTCCAACAAAACTGTGTTTTTGGGATATAAAGAGGGACTTTATCGAACAAAACAAACATTTATTGTGTAGCTGGGACCCTTGTGACTGCAACCAGATGAAGATCTTCAAAGGTAAGTGATTCATTTTATCTCTATTTCTGACTTTCCTGACTCCTCTACTTGGTTGGAAAATGTTTGTATGCTTTTGTAAGTGGGACGCTGTCCTCAGATGGTATGCTTTGGCTGTAAAGTATTTTTGAAATCTGACAAAGCGGCTGGATTAGCAAGAAGTTCATCTTTAAGCCGATGTATAACACTTGTATTTTTATGAATGTTTATTATGACTATTTCTGTATTTTGAATTTGGCGCTCTGCAATTTCACCAGATGTTGTCGAGGTGGGTCTCTAGCGGAACGCATGCGCCAGAAAGGTTAACTCAGTACTTTGTTGAAGCACCTTTTGCAGCAATTACAGCCTCTAGTCTTCTTACAGTAGGTATGTTGCTACAAACTTAGCACACCTGTATTTGGGGAGTTTCTCCAATTCTTCTCTGTAGATCCTCTCAAGCTCTGTCAAGTTGGATGAGGAGCGTTGCTGAACAGCTATTTTCAGGTCACTCCAGAGATGTTCGATTGGGTTCAAGTCCGGGCTCTGGCTGGGCCACTCAAGGACATTCAGAGACATGTCCCGAAGCCACTCCTGCATTATCTTGGCTGTGTGCTTAGGGTCATTGTCCTGTTGGAAGATGATCCTTCACCCCAGTCTGAGGTCCTGAGCGCCCTGGAGCAGGTTTTCATCAAGTATCTCTCTGTACCTTGCTCTCCTCATCTTTCCCCCGCCACCACCATGCTTCACCGTAGGGATGGTGCCAGGTTTCCTGGCGTTCAGGCCAAATAATGCAATTGTCATAAGACCTGATTGGTGGTGTGCTGCAGAGATTGTTGTCCTTCTGGAAGGTTTTTCAATCTCCACAGAGGAACTCAAGTGCTCTGTCAGATTGACCATCGGGTTCTTGGTCACCAAGGCCCTTCTCTCCCGATTGCTCAGTTTGGCCAGGCGGCCAGCTCTAGGAAGAGTCTTCGTGGTTCCAAACTTTTTCCATTTAATTAGGATGGAGGCCACTGTGTTCTTCAGGACCTTCAATGCTACAGATTTCTTTTGGTAACCTTCCCCAAATTTGTGCCTCGACACAATCGTGTTTCAGAGCTCTACAGACAATTCCTTCGACCTCATGGTTTAACTATAATCTCAAGTACAGTACTCCAGAGCAATTTAGCTTTTCTAATATCAAAGTGAAGGCCATTGTATAAAAATAAAATGCTTAAGACAAATAGTGGAAATGAGTTTGACGGCACTGATTCAATACCTTCATGCCTCAAGGAAAGTCATGTATCTTGGGGAATTCCTGTGCAGTTACTACATCCATTTACTGTAACTTTTAATGGATTTCTTAGTGATGAATTTAATCATTATACAGTATTCTAAGATCAAGGATTAGCACTCAGCTATAGCCTGTCCCTGGTTATTCATGTAGGAACAGTCATCAAAATTGTTTAAAAGGTTTTAAAACAATTATAATAAATGCAACAGTTGGACTGTTGATGAAGATACTCCAAACTTTTTGAATGTTTTAATCTATCAGATATTGACTGAATTATGGCACATAAAACATTTTACTTGCACGGACAAATATTGAATGAGTTCAGGCATTTTGGTGGGAAGTCAGGTATTACATTTATTGTAAAATTATTATTTTTTCCCCCTTAGAATGCACTCATAGTTTTTCTTATTGTATCAGGTATTTTTAAATATTTGGTGTTAAAATAAAAACAAAATGGTATGTGTGACATTTGCATAAATACACTGAGTGAATTTACATATATGAATACATTAACATAAAGGGGTGGAACAGGGCTGCATCCACCAAACACTTACTTTCCTGCACTCACCTGTGCTGTCTGGACTTCCTTATTAATTACTGTTGTTGTCACTTTCTCCTGCATAATTCTCAAGTGTGTCAATAGCAGGATACCCTCAGATTAAATATCAACACACTTGGCTCTAGATTACATTTATCTAAACATACTTTACATTGTTTGCGAGGTCAGACATAATATCACTATAATCCGAGTGTTCATTTTCGGAAGTTGCTTTCATTTCAGCGCATCTAATTTGTATACATTTCAACTGTTTTTCTTGATAACTTTATGGGTGTACATTTTTTGTGGAATTGAAAAAAGTAATCTTTCTCGTGATGTTAGTGTCGAGATGGTGCGTTAAATCCCAAACGAAGCTGTTTTTATAGATTCAATGAAAGCCATTGTATTCCATTGAGCCCATTTCAACCATTACCAGGGTGTTTTACGGGCCATTGCAAACATTTCCACAGTCATAACGTTAATGGGAAACAACAGGCACAAGCAAGAGTTTGAAAGAGTTGTAGGAGTAAAATGAAAGCAATCCAGCGAGATCTACAGTTGAAGTCGGAAGTTTACATACACTTAGGTTGAAGTCATTAAAATTAGTTTTTCAACCACTCCACAAATTTATTGTTAACAAACTATAGTTTTGGCAAGTCGGTTAGGACATTTACTTTGTTAATGACACAAGTAATTTTTCCAACAATTGTTTACAGACAGATTATTTAACTTATAATTCACTGTATCACAATTCCAGTTGGTCAGAAGTTTACATACATTAAATTGACGGTGCCTTTAAACAGCTTGGTAAATTCCAGAAAATGATGTCATGGCTTTAGAAGCTTCTGGGCTAATTGACATCATTTGAGTCAATTGGAGGTTTACCTGTGGATATATTTCAAGGCCTACCTTCAAACTCAGTGCCTCTTTGCTTGACACCATGGAAAAATCTAAAGAAATCAGCCAAGACCTCAGAAAACAATTGTAGACCTCCACAAGTCTGGTTCATCCTTGGGAGCAATTTCCAAACGCCTGAAGGTACCACGTTTATCTGTACAAACAGTAGTACACAAGTATAAACACCATGGGACCTCGCAACCGACATACCGCTCAGGAAGGAGACGCATTCTGTCTCCTAGAGATGAACATACACTTTGGTTTAAAAAGTGCAGATCAATCCCAGAACAACAGCAAAAGACCTTGTGAAGATGCTGGAGGAAACAGGTACAAAAGTATCTATATCCACTGTAAAATTAGTTCTATATCGACATATCATGAAAGGCTGCTCAGCAAGGAAGAAGCCACTGCTCCAAAACCATCATAAAAAAGCCAGACTACAGTTTGCAACTGCACATGGGGACAAAGATTGTACTTTTTGAAGAAATGTCCTCTGGTCTGATGAAACAAAAATATAACTTTTTGGCCATAATGACCATCGTTATGTTTGGAGGAAAAAGGGGGAGGCTTGCAAGCCGAAGAATACCATCCCAACTGTGAATCACGGGGGGGTGGCAGAATCATGTTGGGGGTGCTTTGCTGCAGGAGGGACTGGTGCCAAATACTAATTGAGTGTATGTAAACTTCTGACCCACTGGAAATGTGATGAAAGAAATAAAAGCTGAAATAAATCATTCTCTCTATTATTATTATTCTGACTTTTCACATTCTTAAAATAGAGTGGTGATCCTGACCTAAGATGGGGAATTTTTACTAGGATTAAATGTCAGTAATTGTGAATAACTGAGTTTAAATGTATTTGGCTAAGGTGTATGTAAAACTCCGGCTTCAACTGTAAGTGACAAGTGGATTTTGCACCCCTCAAACACAGGAAATAAATGGCTGAAAAAGACAGATGCTCAGGTGGGCAGGGCATGCACGTTGCTACTTTATGGGACAATAATGCTGTGAAAGGTTGTATCAACTGTTGCAGGTTTTCAGGCCCCAACATGTTTTCTCTGGGGGCAGCACACAGCTCTTTCCACACCACTTTAATGATTCGGATTGCAGTGTGAAATGTGGGCAGACAGTAGTGTCCCATTGGGCACATATGTCAGTTCAACATCTATTTTTGATTTACAATTGGTTCTGTTGTCAACTAACGTGAATTCAACCTGAAATGAAACAAAAAATGGCACCATGACATTGGATTTAGGTAAAAAGTTGGGTGAAAAAAAGACATTTCCTTACGTTGATTACTTTTTGCAAATACCATCAGTGTTCCACGTTGATTATTTTATTGAAATGATGTGGAAACAACATTGATTCAACCAGTTTTTGCCCAGTGGCATGTGAGCTAAGAGATGTTGACATGTTCTCAGGAGCTATGGCCACCACCCGGTCGGCTTAAACCTATGACAGGATGGATGACGGGATTCAGACTTAGTCAACTAATGTCACACAAAAATATATATATATTTTGATAAGACAAATCTTTTTTGTCTATGACAAAATGAACATGAAAAACTTTGCTTGAACACTGTGTACCAGCTTGTTTATTCCATCCTTTTGTCCTTGAATTTCATTTGAGGGATCCTTTGAGGCTTTCCTGTTTGTCTCGTTTTGTGGATCTGTGCATTTTTTATTGCAATTGATAGGACCACCCCTATCTAGACTTCTGAGGTGAACTGTTTGTCATTTGGAACTAACTCCAGAATACATCTGTGAACACCAGATTTTTTTTATTTCAACTTTATTTAACCAGGTAGGCAAGTTGAGAACAAGTTCTCATTTACAATTGCGACCTGGCCAAGATAAAGCAAAGCAGTTCGACATAAACAACAACACAGAGTTACACATGGAATAAAACAAACATACATTCAATAATACAGTAGAAACAAGTCTATATACGATGTGAGCAAATTAGGTAAGATAAGGGAGGTAAAGGCAAAAAAAGGCCATGGTGGCAAAGAAAATACAATATAGCAAGTAAAACACTGGAATGGTAGATTTGCAGTGGAAGAATGTGCAAAGTAGAAATAAAAATAATGGGGTGCAAAGGAGCAAAATAAATCAATAAAATAAAATCAATACAGTAGGGAAAGAGGTAGTTGTTTGGGCTAAATTATAGATGGGCTATGTACAGGTGCAGTAATCTGTGAGCTGCTCTGACAGCTGGTGCTTAAAGCTAGTGAGGGGGATAAGTGTTTCCAGTTTCAGAGATTTTTGTAGTTCGTTCCAGTCATTGGCAGCAGAGAACTGGAAGGAGAAAGCCAAAGAAAGAATTGGTTTTGGGGGTGACCAGAGAGATATACCTGCTGGAGCGAGTGCTACAGGTGGGTGATGCTATGGTGACCAGCGAGCTGAGATAAATGAGGACTTTACCTAGCAGGGTCTTGTAGATGACATGGAGCCAGTGGGTTTGGCGACGAGTATGAAGCGAGGGCCAGGCCAACGAGAGTGTACAGGTCGCAATGGTGGGTAGTATATGGGGCTTTGGTGACAAAACGGATGGCACTGTGATAGACTGCATCCAATTTGTTGAGTAGGGTATTGGAGGCTAGATAATATTCATGGGCTTTGTACCACAGGTCAGTGTGGTGTTAACCCTTGCAGGGCTGCCGGCCCAAGTCGTGTCCACAGAGCATGTGCAAACCAGCTGGTGTGTTTACTACATATTCAATCTCTCCCTATCCCAGTATGTTGATCCCACTTGCTTCAAGATGTCCACCATTGTTCATGTACCCAAGAAAGCGACGGTAACTTAGCAAACACGTCAGTAGCCATGAAGGGCTTTGAGATGCTAGTTAAGGATCATATCACCTCTACCTTACCCGACACCACTACAATTTGCATACTGTCCCTACAGATCCACTGACGACGTAATCACCATTGCACTGCACACTGCCCTATCCCACCTGAGGAATACCTATCTGAGAATGCTGTTCATCAACTACAGCTCAGCCTTCAACAACATAGTGCCCTCCAAGCTCATCACTATGCTCAGTGCCCTGCGTCTGAACCCTTCCCTGTGCAATTGGGTCCTAGACTTCCTGACGGGCCGACCTCAATTGGTGAGGTAGGGAACATCCCCTCCGCCACTCTGATCCTCAACACGTTGGCCCCACAGTGGTGTGTGCTCAGCCCCCTCCTGTACTCCCTGTTAACACATGGCTTCATGGCTATGCACTTCTCCAACTCAATCATCAAGTTTTCTGACGTCACAACAGTTGTAGGCCTGATTACCAACAACGACGAGACATGGAGGAGTTGAGAACCCTGACGGAGTGGTGGCAGGAAAATAACCTCTCCCTCAATGTTAACAAAACAAAGGAGCTGATCATGGACTACAGGCAACAGCCAAGAGAGCAGTGGTGGCACCTTAATTATGGAGGACGGACTTGTGGTAATGGCTGGAGTGGAATTAGTGGAATGGTATCAAATACATCAAACACATGGTTTCCAATTGTTTGATGCCATTCCATCTGCTCCGTTCCAGACATTATTATGAGCCGTCCCCTTCTCAGTAGCCTCCACTGCTATACACACCATTTATATATATTTATATTCCGGACTCTTTCTGATATTGCTCATTCTGATGTTTTTTAACAGTTTTTATATTATATATTAGTGCACTATTGGAGCTAGAAACATAAGCATTTATCTGCACCTGCTATAACATCTGCAAATCTGTGTATGCGACCAATAAACTTTGATTTGATTTGTGCCACCTCAATCTTCGCTCTCTCTCCCACTAATCTGTCCTCTTCTATCCTATCCTCTCTCCCTTCTCCTAAATCATTTTCTCTCCTGCCTCCTGACTCTGCCTGTTTGACCCTTACTCTCCTCCCTTTCCACATCCTTTGACTCTCACTGTCCCCTTTCCTCCCGGCTGGCTCGACCTTCCCCTCCCACTCCGTGGCTGAATGACTCACTGCGTGCTAACAGAACAGGGCTCCGGGCAGCTGAATGGAGGAAAACAAAACTTCCGGAGGACCTATTATCCTTCCACTCCCTCCTCTTCCTCTGTATCAGTGCTAAAGCCACTTCCTATCACTCTAAATTCCAAGCGTCTGCCTCCAACCCTGGGAAACTCTTCTCCACTTTCTCCTCCCTTCTTAATCCTCCACCTCATTCCCTTCCCTCCTCCCTCTGCGGAAAACTTTGTCAACCACTTTGAAAATAAGGTTGACGACATCCACTCCTCATTCACAGACCCCACTGATCCAACTCACACAGAACTACCCTACACCTTGACTTCTTTCTCTCCTCTCTCCAGTTAAAAACCCGCGACTAGTGATGCCCAGCCTCCCAACAATCTGCCAACTTGACCCCATCCCCTCCCTTCTCCAGACCATCTCTGGAGATCTTCTCCTATTCCTCACTTAACTCATCCCTGACCACTGATTTCAAGATGTCCAGAGTTCCGCCCCTCCTCAAGAAACCAATTGACCATTAATTAACATAAACACGTTTAGCATCTCCAGGCCTCCAAGTATACAAGCCGCTGATGTGCGCCTTTGGAACATCTGTATTTAAAATTCATTTAATATACACCATCACAATAAATTCTTTTTTTTTTAGGCAGGTCTAAAGAAACCTAATGGTATGAACAAAATGTAGTCATCCTATGTTATCTGGCTATAAGTCATTCCATAGGCTGTAGGCTAGTTCATTTAGGAGACAAGATATGCTAATAAGTCCCATGCCATTATTTAATGTTATATGATTTTATTGTAAGAATAATATAATGGAATAAGATAATATAATTGAATAAAATATATAAGGATATTTTTCTATTCCGGAGCCAGTGGGCATATGAAGTGGCTATGTTGAGTGTAAAAGTGATCATTTGAAACAGGTTCTATACGCTAGATTTAGAGTTATTTGGCAAATTTAGTTGTGAATGACACAAACCTTAGAATGTCTTAGAAATCAAAACTGCATGATGTGACTATAGGCTATTGACTATTTGAAAAAGTCGCAAAAATGCTTGCTCTCTGTTCCTTGCCTTAGGCTGCACACTCTGTTCTCTCATCAAGCGATCATATTTTCACCCATCGGACTATTCCCAATTTACTCTTGCCTTTACTAATATATATATTTTCAAATCGATTTAGAATGCCCAATTATCAAATGGATAGGAACAGGGGCAGGGGAAAAAAATACATATAATCTGTATTCACTCGAATAGTGAATGGAGGCTGTTTTCCCGCAGTTTAAATCATGTCCGAATATAAACAATGCAGCTATTCCCTCCGCAAGGCTATTAAACAAGCTAAGCGTCAGTACAGAGACAAAGTGGAATCTCAATTCAATGGCTCAGACACAAGAGGCATGTGGCAGGGTCTACAGTCAATCACGGACTACAAGAAGAAACCCAGCCCAGTCACGGACCAGGATGTCTTGCTCCCAGGCAGACTAAATCACTTTTTTGCCCGCTTTGAGGACAATACAGTGCCACTGACACGGCCTGCAACGAAAACATGCGGTCTCTCCTTCACTGCAGCCGAGGTGAGTAAGACATTTAAACGTGTTAACCCTCGCAAGGCTGCAGGCCCAGACGGCATCCCCAGCCGCGCCCTCAGAGCATGCGCAGACCAGCTGGCCGGTGTGTTTACGGACATATTCAATCAATCCCTATACCAGTCTGCTGTTCCCACATGCTTCAAGAGGGCCACCATTGTTCCTGTTCCCAAGAAAGCTAAGGTAACTGAGCTAAACGACTACCGCCCCGTAGCACTCACTTCCGTCATCATGAAGTGCTTTGAGAGACTAGTCAAGGACCATATCACCTCCACCCTACCTGACACCCTAGACCCACTCCAATTTGCTTACCGCCCAAATAGGTCCACAGACGATGCAATCTCAACCACACTGCACACTGCCCTAACCCACCTGGACAAGAGGAATACCTATGTGAGAATGCTGTTCATCGACTACAGCTCGGCATTCAATACCATAGTACCCTCCAAGCTCGTCATCAAGCTCGAGACCCTGGGTCTCGACCCCGCCCTGTGCAACTGGGTACTGGACTTCCTGACGGGCCGCCCACAGGTGGTGAGGGTAGGCAACAACATCTCCCCCCCGCTGATCCTCAACACGGGGGCCCCACAAGGGTGCGTTCTGAGCCCTCTCCTGTACTCCCTGTTCACCCACGACTGCGTGGCCATGCACGCCTCCAACTCAATCATCAAGTTTGCGGACGACACAACAGTGGTAGGCTTGATTACCAACAACGACGAGACGGCCTACAGGGAGGAGGTGAGGGCCCTCGGAGTGTGGTGTCAGGAAAATAACCTCACACTCAACGTCAACAAAACTAAGGAGATGATTGTGGACTTCAGGAAACAGCAGAGGGAACACCCCCTATCCACATCGATGGATCAGTAGTGGAGAGGGTAGCAAGTTTTAAGTTCCTCGGCATACACATCACAGACAAACTGAATTGGTCCACTCACACTGACAGCGTCGTGAAGAAGGCGCAGCAGCGCCTCTTCAACCTCAGGAGGCTGAAGAAATTCGGCTTGTCACCAAAAGCACTCACAAACTTCTACAGATGCACAATCGAGAGCATCCTGGCGGGCTGTATCACCGCCTGGTACGGCAACTGCTCCGCCCTCAACCGTAAGGCTCTCCAGAGGGTAGTGAGGTCTGCACAACGCATCACCGGGGCAAACTACCTGCCCTCCAGGACACCTACACCACCCGATGTTACAGGAAGGCCATAAAGATCATCAAGGACATCAACCACCCAAACCACTGCCTGTTCACCCCGCTATCATCCAGAAGGCGAGGTCAGTACAGGTGCATCAAAGCTGGGACCGAGAGACTGAAAAACAGCTTCTATCTCAAGGCCATCAGACTGTTAAACAGCAATCACTAACATTGAGTGGCTGCTGCCAACACACTGTCATTGACACTGACCCAACTCCAGCCACTTTAATAATGGGAATTGATGGGAAATGATGTAAATATATCACTAGCCACTTTAAACAATGCTACCTTATATAATGTTACTTACCCTACACTATTCATCTCATTTGCATATGTATATACTGTACTCTAGATCATCGACTGCATTCTTATGTCACTAGCCACTTTAACTATGCCACTTTGTTTACTTTGTCTACATACTCATCTCATATGTATATACTGTACTCGATACCATCTACTGTATGCTGCTCTGTACCATCACTCATTCATATATCCTTATGTACATATTCCTTATCCCCTTACACTGTGTATAAGACAGTAGTTTTGGAATTGTTAGTTAGATTACTTGTTGGTTATCACTGCATTGTCGGAACTAGAAGCACAAGCATTTCGCTACACTCGCATTAACATCTGCTAACCATGTGTATGTGACAAATAAAATTTGATTTGATTTGATGTCGGGTGGGCTACTCTGGTTTTATAGTGGAGCAGCTGAGAAATAGTCCTAAATATAGTTTCAGCTGGGATCCTGCTCTTTTTAGTGGCCAGCATCAAAACTCTGCTTTCACACGGGATGGCATATAGAAATATCCGGGCTTATAAGAACACTTATTTCTCTTCATGCATCAACCACTGTTTGAGGTGCATGCAGCCTCGCTGCACGACTGGTGATATTCTGCCCAAACTCTGTATGCCATGGGCTCTCCAACCATGTTCCTGCAGCTACCCAGTACATCATTTGGGAAAGCAAGTGAAATCTGTTCAGGAACATTGATAGTAACGTGCTTTCACAAGAAAACATATATTTATTTATTTTACCCCCTTTTTCTCCCCGATTTCGTGATATCCAATTGGTAGTAACAGTCTTGTCCCATCGCTGCAACTCCCATATGGACTCGGGAAAGGCGAAGGTCGAGGACATCCCGCCCGGCCAAACCCTCCCCTAACCCTGACGTCGCTGGGCCAACTGTGCTTCTACCGGTCGTGGCCGGCTGTGACACAGCCCAGTATCAAACCAGGATCTGTAGTGATGCAGTGCCTTAGACCACTGCGCCACTCGGGAGGCCCCACAACAAAACATATTTAATTAAACTGTTGACAGCCCCTATCACTGCACTCAAGGAAGGAATGAAGGAGAGAAAGGAGGAGATGGAAACGCATGGTGGTGAGATATTCTGTAGCTAAAGGTAATGTGTCAGCCTATTCATTATAAAATATCAATGATTCCCTATTACCAGGCATTTCAACAACGCAATGGTGTCCCCCTCCCAGAGTGCAAAGAACCTTGGCTTTACCCTGGACAACACCCTGTCGTTCTCTGCAAACATCCAAGCAGTGACTCGTTCCTGCAGGTTCATGCTCTACAACATCCGGAGTATGACCTTTCCTCACACGGGAAGTGGTGCGGGTCCCAATCCAGGCACTTGTCATCTCCCGTCTGGACTACTGCAACTCACTGTTGGCTGGGCTCTATGCTTGTGCCATCAAACCCCTTCAACTTATCCAGAATTCCGCAGCCCGCCTGGTGTTCAACCTTGCTAAGTTCTCCCAAGTCACCCCGCTTCGCCGCACATGACATTGGTTTCCAGTGGAAGCTCGCATCATCTTCAAGACCCTCGTGCTTGCTTACGGAGCAGGAAGGGGAACTGCCCCTCCTTATCTTCAGGCTATGCTCAAACCCTATATCCCAACCCAGTGCACTCCGTTCAGCCACCTTCTGGTATCTTGGGCCTCCAACCCCTATGGGAGGGCAGCTCCTGCTCAGCCCAGTAAAAGCTCCCCAATAGTGGAACAAGCTTTCCCCTGCAGTCAGGACAACAGAGTTCCTGCAAATCTTCCTGAAAATGTCTGAAACCCTACCTCTTTGAAGAGTATCTTAAATAATTTCTACAATGAACAGTGCATTTGGAAAGTATTTTGACTTCCCTTTTTCCACATTTTGTTACGTTACAGTCTTATTCTAAATTGGATTAAATAAATAAAAAATCCTCACCAATCTATACACAATACCCCATAATGACAAAGTGAAAACAGGTTGAGAAAATGTTGCACATTTATTAAAAATACAAAACAGAAATACCTTATTTACATACGCTACTGGTCAAAAGTTTTAGAACACCTCCTCGTGCAAGTTTTTTTGTTTTTTTTATTTCTACTATTTTCTACGTTGTAGAATAATAGTGAAGTCATCATAACTATGAAATAAAACATATGGAATCTTGTAGTAACCAAAAAAGTTTTAAACAAATCAAAATATATTTTTATTTTTGTGATTCTTCAAAGTAGCCACCCCTTTGCCTTGATGACAGCTTTGCACACTCTTCGCATTCTCTCAACCAGCTTCATGAGGTAGTCACCTGGAATGTATTTCAATTAACAGGTGTGCCTTGTTAAAAGTTAATCTGTGGAATGTCTTTCCTTCTTAATGTGTTTGAGCCAATGAGTTGTGTTGTGACAAGGTAGGGAGATATACAGAAGATAGCCCTATTTTGGTAAAAGACCACGTCCATATTATGGCAAGAACAGCTCAAATAAGCAAAGAGAAATGACAGGACATCATTACTTTAAAACATTAAGGTCAGTCAAGCGCTTTGACCATCAAAAACCATCAAGCACTATGATGGACCGCCACAGCAATGGAAGACCCAGAGTTACAGTACCTCTGCTGCAGAGGATAAATTAATTATTACGAGCCTCAGAAATTGCAGCCCAAATAAATGCTTAGTAACAGACTCATCTCAACATCAACTGCTCAGAGGAGACTGTGTGAATCAGGCCTTCATTGTCAAATTGCTTTAAAGAAACCACTACTAAAGAACATCAATAAGAGACTTGCTTGGGCCAAGAAACAAGAGCAATGGACATTAGACCGGTGGAAATTGAGACTGTCATTTGTTTTTCAACAGGACAATCACACAACACACCTCTAGTGCTATTTTACCAAGGAGAGTGATGGAGTGCTGCATCAGATGACCTGGCCTCCACAATCTCCCAACCTCAACCAAATTGAGATGGTTTGGGATGAGTCAGACCACAGAGTGAAGGAAAAGCAGTCAACTCCTTCAAGACTGTTGGAAACGCATTCCAGGTGAAGCTGGTTGAGAGAATACCAAGAGTGTGCAAAGCTGCCGTCAAAGCAAAGGGTGCCTATTTGAAGAAGGTCAAATATAAAATATATTTTGATTTGTATAACACTTTTTTGGTTACTACATGATTCCATGTGTTATTTCATATTTTTGATGTCTCCACTGTTATTCTACAATGTAGAAAATAGTAAAAATAAAGATAACACTTGAATGAGTAGGTGTTCTAAAACTTTTGACCGTTAGTGTATTCAGACCCTATTTTTTAGGGTGGGACCTGTCTATATAAGGGTGCATGTCAGAGCAAAAACCAAGCCATGAGGTCATTAGGAATTGTCCATAGAGCTCCGTAGAGGTTTGGTTTTTCATTATGGAGTATTGTGTGTAGATTGTTAAGGGGGAAAAAATACAGTTGAAGTCGGGAGTTTACATATACTTAGGTTGGTGTCATTAAAACTTGTTTTTCAACCACTCCACAAACTTCTTGCGAACAAACTATAGTTTTGACATGTCGGTTAGGACATCTACTTTGTGATGACACAAGTAATCTTTCCAACAATTGTTTACAGGCAATTTATTTCACGCATCATTCACTATATCACAATTCCAGTGGGTCAGAAGTTTACATACCCTAAGTTGACTGTGCCTTTAAACAGCTTGGAAAATTACAGAAAATTATCATCTGTTCAAACAACAGTACGCAAGTATAACACCATGGGACCACGCAGCCGTCATACCACTCAGGAAGGAGACGCGTTCTGTCTCCTAGAGATGAACCTACTTTGGTGCAAAAAGTGCAAATCAATCCCAGAACAACAGCAAAGGACCTTGTGCAGATGAAAGGCTGCTCAGCAAGGAAGATGCCACTGCTCCAAAACCGCCATAAAAAGCAAGACTACAGTTTGCAACTGCACATGGGGACAAAGATCGTACAAAAATAGAACTGTTTGACAATTATGACCATTGTTATGTTTGGAGGAAAAAGGGGGAGAGGCTTGCAAGCCGAAGAACACCATTCCAACTTTGAAGCACGGGGGTGGCAGCATCATGTTGTGGGGTTGTTTTGCTGCAGGAGGGACTGGTGCCCTTCACAAAATAGATGGCATCATCAGAAGGAAAACTAGGTGGATATACAGTGCCTTGCGAAAGTATTCGGCCCCCTTGAACTTTGCGACCTTTTGCCACATTTCAGGCTTCAAACATAAAGATATAAAACTGTATTTTTTTGTGAAGAATCAACAACAAGTGGGACACAATCATGAAGTGGAACGACATTTATTGGATATTTCAAACTTTATTAACAAATCAAAAACTGAAAAATTGGGCATGCAAAATTATTCAGCCCCTTTACTTTCAGTGCAGCAAACTCTCTCCAGAAGTTCAGTGAGGATCTCTGAATGATCCAATGTTGACCTAAATGACTAATGATGATAAATACAATCCACCTGTGTGTAATCAAGTCTCCGTATAAATGCACCTGCACTGTGATAGTCTCAGAGGTCCGTTAAAAGCGCAGAGAGCATCATGAAGAACAAGGAACACACCAGGCAGGTCCGAGATACTGTTGTGAAGAAGTTTAAAGCCGGATTTGAATACAAAAAGATTTTCCAAGCTTTAAACATCCCAAGGAGCACTGTGCAAGTGATAATATTGAAATGGAAGGAGTATCAGACCACTGCAAATCTACCAAGACCTGGCCGTCCCTCTAAACTTTCAGCTCATACAAGGAGAAGACTGATCAGAGATGCAGCCAAGAGGCCCATGATCACTCTGGATAAACTGCAGAGATCTACAGCTGAGGTGGGAGACTCTGTCCATAGGACAACAATCAGTCGTATATTGCACAAATCTGGCCTTTATGGAAGAGTGGCAAGAAGAAAGCCATTTCTTAAAGATATCCATAAAAAGTGTTGTTTAAAGTTTGCCACAAGCCACCTGGGAGACACACCAAACATGTGGAAGAAGGTGCTCTGGTCAGATGAAACCAAAATTGAACTTTTTGGCAACAATGCAAAACGTTATGTTTGGCGTAAAAGCAACACAGCTCATCACCCTGAACACACCATCCCCACTGTCAAACATGGTGGTGGCAACATCATGGTTTGGGCCTGCTTTTCTTCAGCAGGGACAGGGAAGATGGTTAAAATTGATGGGAAGATGGATGGAGCCAAATACAGGACCATTCTGGAAGAAAACCTGATGGAGTCTGCAAAAGACCTGAGACTGGGACGGAGATTTGTCTTCCAACAAGACAATGATCCAAAACATAAAGCAAAATCTACAATGGAATGGTTCAAAAATAAACATATCCAGGTGTTAGAATGGCCAAGTCAAAGTCCAGACCTGAATCCAATCGAGAATCTGTGGAAAGAACTGAAAACTGCTGTTCATAAATGCTCTCCATCCAACCTCACTGAGCTCGAGCTGTTTTGCAAGGAGGAATGGGAAAAAATGTCAGTCTCTCGATGTGCAAAACTGATAGAGACATACCCCAAGCGACTTACAGCTGTAATCGCAGCAAAAGGTGGCGCTACAAAGTATTAACTTAAGGGGCTGAATAATTTTGCACGCCCAATTTTTCAGTTTTTGAATTGTTAAAAAAGTTTGAAATATCCAATAAATGTCGTTCCACTTCATGATTGTGTCCCACTTGTTGTTGATTCTTCACAAAAAAATACAGTTTTATATATTTATGTTTGAAGCCTGAAATGTGGCAAAAGGTCGCAAAGTTCAAGGGGGCCGAATACTTACGCAAGGCACTCTATGGAAGCAACATCTCAAGACATCAGTCAGGAAGTTAAAGTTTGGTTGCAAATGGGTCTTCCAAATGGACAATGACCCCCAAGCATACTTCCAAAGTTGTGGCAAAATGGCTTAAGGACAACAAAGTCAAGGTATTGGAGTGGTCATCACAAAGCCCTGACATCAATTCTATAGAAAATTTTTGGGCAGAACTGAAAAAGTGTGTGCGAGCAAGGAGGCCTACAAACCTGACTCAGTTACACAAGCTCTGTCAGGAGGAAATGGGCCAAAATTCACCTAAATTATTGTGGGAATCTTGTGGAATGCTACCCGAAACGTTTGACCCAAGTTAAACAATTTAAAGGCAATGCTAACAAATACTAATTGAGTTTATGTAAACTTCTGACCCACCGGGAATGTGATGAAAGAAATAAAAGCTGAAATAAATCATTCTCTCCACTATTATTCTAACATTTCACATTCTTAAAATAAAGTGGTAATCAGACAAGGAATTTTTACTAGGATTAAATGTCAGGAATTGTGAAAAACTTGGCTACAAATTTGGCTAAGGTGTATGTAAACTTCCGACTTCAACTGTACGTAAATAAGATATTTCTATTTTTCAAATTTAATACATTTACAAAAAAAAATTTTTTCGCTTTGACATTATGGGGTATTGTGTGGAGATTGATAAAGATTTTTTTTTTAATTTAGAGTAAGAATGTAACGTAACAAAATGTAGAAAAACTGAAGGAGTCTGAATACTTTCCGATTGCACTGTAAGCATGTTGACAGAGAAAAGCAATATTATCATTGAAGGTAACAGCTCAGACCCACCGTGTCAACGAACGGCTAAAAGCAGCAAGTGGCCATGTTGTGTAAGTGATCACCTGCTGGGTGACTACAAACGGTGGCTGTTTGCGACGATTCAACATCTGGTCAGAGGTGATTGGACTGCCACCCGCTTCTTTAAACCGTTTGTATTGTGCATCGTTGTATTGTGTCTGAGCTGTTTATGTTACAGTTATGATAACCCGTTATTAACCTTGGGTATATGTGGGGAAATAAAGTACAGCACCCACACCCTAACTTAAACAGACATGATTTACATTCGATTTTGAGGCCTAGTGAGTGAGTGTGTGTGTGATCCTTATTGGTGGTTCTCGTGCTTTTAGACAGTCTCTTACTAAAAGAGTTTCACATTTAGAGCAAGACAATGTGGCAGGGATTTGTATTAGCTGCCAGGATTTGGCTGCAGTGTTTAAGAACTCTGTCTCGGAGTGCTCACTTTCCTCATCTCTTTAGGAGCATGTCACTCATGGGTAAGTTCTAGTTGCCCCACTTTCACAGTCTTTTTTACTCCACCGCTGTCCCAGTGTCAGGGGAAGGGCACACAGGTCAATAGAGACATCCATTGTAGACATTGTAGTAAATTTTGACACTAGAGTAAATGTTTTTGACTCATATGATGCCACATAGGCTGTTTTCAAAAGGAGAAGTTGCTTATTCCTGTACGTTCAGTTGCTCTTTAAATAGGATAGCTTTCTTAGGGCGGGTTTCCCAGACACAGTATTAGGCCTTGTCCTGGACAAAAAAAAACATTCTCAACGAGGAATCTTCACTGACTGTGCTTTTTAGTCCAGGACTTAGCTAAATGTGTGTCAGCGAAACCAGCACTTAATGTTTACTAGTTCCCAATATTTCTGCATCAGATGGTAGTTGTAAGTGCACTCTTTTTTCTTGTCTTGTTATTGATAGTGTTCATGGAATAGAATTTGTAGCTATTGACATGCTAATGATATATCTCAGTAATGAGGACATTTTAGTCTTAACTCTGAAAGCTTCGATGCTCACTGACCTGCAAACAGATTATTATCAGGGTCAAGGCTTTTGAGTGGGTGATTTCAATGTGAATGGGACATTTTAGAGGACTGGAAGTTATTTTTTACTTCTCAAAACTACACTTTTCTGTGCAAGGGATATTTCAGTGGTTGTGGAGGTAGAGATCTTTACGAATCCACCTGTACCCGAATAACCAGGTATGTGTCATTTTAACTGTGCCCATACTGATCCGAACTAGACTGCTGCAGTAGAGAGAGAGAGAGATTGTATAATCGCTCACACTCACAGTAGCCTACACACAGCACGGCCCCTGCTAGAGCGTCACCTCTCTCTACCTCCTGTCCCTCGCGCTTTATCACCTCTGGTTAGTAAAGTAACAAATAAATTGCCCTTGCTGCTGCTTCGTCACTCGGCTCTGATTGGAAAGGGTCTGGATCCGACAAGGTCTGTACAGAATGGGTCTAGTTGTCCTAGGGTCCGTTTGGAACTGGTCTGTATGTTTAAAAAATGTATTGATGCGTATCGGGCCCAGATGTAAAAAAAGACCTTGGTCCATTTTGGAATGGCTCTAACTTTTTGTACTCGTGAAGGCCTCTATGTCGAAGTATCTCTAAATGGTTGAAATGATTTGACGGTTTTAAGTGATGTTCAGTTAATCTGTACTGCTTTTACCTTTCCCCTTTGTAGGACTCCAAAGGTTAACACTGCTGTCATTGCTATGGAGACCACCCAAGCCCTCCTCCTCTTTCTACTGAGTTTATGTGTCTACAGTTGCCATGCCAATGCACGGACTGCTCCCAGAGTGCATTTGTCATACAAAGGTGAGCCTTACCTTACTAATTTTATGTGAGTGTTCAACAGCAACTTAAGACAATTACAGTCAGTGTATTTAACTATGAATGCCCTTTCAGTGTATTTAACTATGAATGCCCTCTTTCAATTGTAGTTTTATGTGAGACTTCAGAGCTGGGGTCTTGAGAGCGACATGTCTTCCAATAAAATACTTAAATTTCACTTTATTCACCAAAAAATAATTATAAAATGAAAGCAAGCACCCTTTGAACACAATGTAATTTAGAACTCCAAACGTTGACGTGCACTGTTGCCCAAATGCAAAAGGATACCTTTCTTCGATATTGACAATAAAGGCTCTTTCTCATATACACTACCGGTCAGAAGTTTTAGAACACCTACTCATTCAAGGGTTTTTCTTTATTTGTACTATTTTCTACATTGTAGAATAATAGGAAAGACATCAAAACTATGAAATGACACATGGAATCATGTAGTAACCCAAAAAGTGTTAAACAAATCAAATCAAATTCAAGTGCAGTTGCAAAAACCATCAAGCGCTATGATGAAACTGGCTCTCATGAGGACCGCCACAGGAATGGAAGACCCAGAGTTACCTTTGCTGCAGAGGATAAGTTCATTAGAGTTACCAGCCTCAGAAATTGCAGCCCAAATAAATGCTTCATAGAGTTCAAGTAACAGACACATCTCAACATCAACTATTCAGAGGAGAATCAGGCCTTCATGATCGAATTGCTGCAAAGAAACCACTACTAAAGGACACCAACAATAAGAAGAGACTTGCTTGGGGCAAAAAATCTGTCCTTCGGTCTGATGAGTCCAAATTTGCGATTTTTGTTTCCAACCTCTGTGTCTTTGCGAGACACGGTGTGGGTGAACGGATGATCTCCGCATGTGTATTTCCCACCGTAAGGAGGTGTTATGGTGTGGGGGTGCTTTGCTGGTGACACTGCCTGTGATTTATTTAGATTCCAAGGCACACTTAACCAGCATAGCTACCACAGCATTCTGCAGCGATACGCCGTCCCATCTGGTTTGGGCTTAGTGGGACTATGTTTTTCAACAGGACAATGACCCAACACAACTGCAGGCTGTGTAAGGGCTATTTTACCAAGAAGGAGAGTGATGGAGTGCTGCATCAGATGACCTGGCCTCCACAATCCCCCTACCTCAACCAAATTGAGATGGTTTGGGATGAGTCGGACAGCAGGAAAAGCAGCCAACAAGTGCTCAGCATATGTGGGAACTCCTTCAAGACTGTTGGAAAAGCATTCCAGGTGAAGATGGTTGAGAGAATGCCAAGAGTGTGCAAAGCTGTCATCAAGGCAAAGGGTGGCTATTTGAAGAATCTCAAATGTAAAATATATTTGGATTTGTTTAATACTTTTTTTTGGTTACTACATGATTCCATATGTGTTATTTCATAGTTTTGATGTCTTCACTATTATTCTACAATGTAGAACATAGTAAATATCAAGAAAAACCCTTAGTAGTTGTTCTAAAACCTTTGAACGGAAGTGTATATGTATATATATTTTCTTTGTTTCTTTATCTGAACATATCACTCTTCCTTCCTGATGATGTCTCTGTGGAGCTATGTGTGCATGTGTGTGTGCCTGCGTCTCACTCTGAATTTGCTATATGTGATACAAAGGGACACACCTTGCTACCCTCTGTGCAGGGGAGGGGGTACAGATCTGTTGGCCCTCTGCCAGGGCAGAGGGGGACACTGGTGGTGCCCACATCTCAGGAGGTCTAAGCTCACCATGGAACGCTAGAACCACACAGAATGGAGGGGTGAGGAAGGAAGAGGAGAAATCTGGTGAAGATGGAGAAGGAAAGAGAGTTTGAGATGAGAGCTAATGAAAATACAGCCATGGAGAGATTAAAATATAGGCTAGAGGGAAAGGGAGCAATATGTACATTTTGTGGTTATGTAGAGAGCGAGAGATAGTGTGAGGAAGAGAAAGAGTGGTGAGAATGAGAAATGGAGACAGACATGGGTGTGGGTATTGAGGGAGGGAAGAGGAGAGGTGTCACTGTGAAGGAGAGAGCGGTGACAGGATGGTGGGCTGTCCTGGGTTATGTGTGCCTAGGTGACAGTGAAACAGATTCCTCTTCGGAGAGACAGTCTGTCAGAAATAGCCTGCCATTGTTGCTATGTTTAGCTCAGTAAACGCACAGGGAAACCCCCTGAAGAATGCAAGGGCCCAGCTCCAACGACCTGCTTCAACATGCAAGACAGACATGTCTGTTATGCAGAGTGGGGCCTGTCTTCTTGTTCCAGACACACTCTATCAAAGCAGACTGCAGAAGCTACTGCCATCTCAGTTGGTTTATCCTGCACTGTGTCTGAATCAGTTTAATGACTGTGTAGTGGCACAATACAATTCAAACCCATGATCATGTTCTGAAAACTTGTATTACAGGCAGAGTAGATAAAAACCTCACACACAGAAAATAATTGAATAATTGGAAGGATGCATCAAATGTTTGTCCAAATTTTAAAGTGCAAATATCCATTTGGAAAACAACCTTTTGTCCGGCAATATTGTCCCATATCTCCTTAAACCCTTCTACCAACTTGTCTGGTCCACTCTTTCTCCTCCCATTCTGCCTCTGTTGAAACAGAAGCACTAGCAGCATACTACTCTCTTCTTCATCCTTGGTGTTTGATGGTTTTTCCATCGATCTCTAACACAGACCAGGCTATTTGCAATAGCAGGAACTAAGGAACTTTCCCAGATTTCTCAACCACCTCTGGAGTGACAATGACACATGACACTTCTCCACAAATGTGAGTAATACTTTAATTGGGAAAGAATAACAACCACTGTGTCAATTAGTGTAAAACGCACCGAGATCTGGGAAGAGGATTTAGCCCTTTGACACGTTGTGTCAAACACTTTCTAAAAATCAAAAGTAATCCGATGATGGGTAGCGAGCCACCATGTTTGTTTTTTCGCGTCAACCAAAGATAATAAGAGGAGAGGAGTTTGGTCTGTTTGCAGTATACATGTTGAAGGGGGTGTGTCTTCTATCATCATTCACTTCCCTTCATTCACTTGCGGAAGTTTACTCGAAACATGAGTGAGCCATCCCTTCACCTCATTTTGTAATAACATCTTTGGTCTGACAGACTTTTACGTGACACCCATAATGCATTGTATAATGTCAACAAACATGGCGCCACACATAGCTGCCAAATAGCTTAGCATTAGCTCATCATAATCAGTACAACCTTCAAAAAAGCATTTTACACCCATCATATGTGTCCATTACAATCTATGCAAGAATTGAAATGCATGATTTATTACCAGTACTTGAAAACGTGAATAAAACAGACCCGTTTTTGGAAATTGATCCGCAGGCCAAAGGGCTGCCAGTTGCCCAGCCCAGCTTTAATGCACTTGCTTCAACTCATCATTGCATCTTGATATCCAGTGATAAAATTTCAGAAAGAATATCTTCTAATAATTTAACTTCAGAACGAGTCAAATCCATCCTATCTAGAGTCCGACCTATGTTTTTTGGGGGACAAAACTTAAAGATACCGATATATTTGCCAATATAATGTTTTACAGCGGGTAAATTGAAGTGTAATTTTCCCACACTGAATTCTCATAAGTTGCCATCCAAAAAAGCAAATGTCCGATAACTATGCATAGTTATATTCGGTAATGCTCTATTTGGAAATCAAATGTTCATTGGAACATTGATGGATAGAAAGCCGACAGACACTCAAGGTCCATCGGCTGAGGGACTCAGCCCAAATGAGTACTTGACCGGCCCAGCTTTGTATAAAGTCAACCCCTTGAAGGACCCTTGTGGCAATAACAGTCTCTGTTAGCCAAGTGCTGGCCACCTGCCAGCACTTGGCTAACTGACATTAAAACAGTTCCAAGTGCTTCTAATGATTGAATACTAAGGGACCCCTGTCAGGGAGGCCAGTGGTACGCTGTTGAGCCAGTCATTAGCAATAGGGAACACACCAGAAATCAGATAAAGAACGTTTCCACAAGGAGCCCCTATATGCCTGGAAGCTGATAAGTGCCTAGTGGCCAGACTAGTACCAGGTATAGCATGAGACCCCTATGGATAGTCTAGATCAGTTATCTGGCATGTCCAAAAACATTATCTGTAAGACTCACTCACTCACTCACTCACTCACTCACTCACTGACTCACTCACTGACTCTTCGCTAGCTCTGAGGATTGTACCACCTATGGCTGTAAAGGTCATGACATTTTGGATGATTTTTTATTTTAATTTTATTTCACCTTTATTTAACCAGGTAGGCTACTTGAGAACAAGTTCTCATTTGCAACTGCGACCTGGCCAAGATAAAGCATAGCAGTGTGAACAGACAACACAGAGTTACACATGGAGTAAACAATTAACAAGTCAATAATACAGTAGAAAAAAGGAGAGTCTATATACATTGTGTGCAAAAGGCATAAGGAGGTAGGCGAATAATTACAATAATAATTACAACAAAGCTGGGCCGGTCATGATGGTAATTGGCCAGACAAAATATTTTTGGGGATGCACATTTTCTCCTTTCCTCCGCTCCTGATTGCATGTGCTGCCATATAAATAGAATGAATAGAACAGGCGACCCCATTCAAGTCAATGGTGGCATAATGGGTGGGGACTGGCAGCCATTGCGAGTGTATCCATAGGCGCAAAGCAGGAAGTAAGAGCAGGAAGTAAATGCAGTACACGTACCCATCAGTATGTGATGTGATTTGTTGATTCAACTCAACTGGCATACAAAAATAAATTCCATTGTATTTTATTTGTTATCTTTATTTAACTAGGCAAGTCAGTTAAGAACGAATTCTTATTTTCAATGACGGCCTATGAACAAGGGGTTAACTGCCTGTTCAGGGGCAGAATGACAGATTTGTACCTTGTCAGCTCGGGGGTTTGAAATTGCAACCTTCTGGTTACTTGCCTCCTGGGAGGCTGCTGCCAGCGGGCACCTGACAGTATCCCTAATATCAGGTGAAGGATGCTGACGTATCTCGCCTTCCTCAAGCGGGCGACCAGTTCGTCCACCCAGGGCATGGGGTTTGCGTCAACTTTACTGACCTCGTTCAGGCCCCAGAAGTCGCTGCAGACGGTTCCGTCCGGTTTCGGTACCGGTACTATAGGGCTAGACCACTCACTGTGGGACTCCTCCAGTACCCCTATCTCTAGCATTGTTGTCAATTCCCACTGAACCACCACCCTCCAGGCTTCTGGTATCCGGTATGGCTGTTTACACACTTTTTCTGCCGGATGTGTGTGGAAATCTCGCTATGACCTCTGACAAAGCGTCAATACAGGACTGAAATCGAATCATACTACACCGGCCCCGACGCTCGTTGGTTGTGGTTGGGCTTGCAAACTATTACAGACTATGAAGGAAAGGACAGCCACGAGCTGCCCAGTAATACAAGCCTTCCAGACGAGTTAAATTACTTCTATGCTCATTTCGAGCTGTTCTGTACGGCTGTGATTACGCTCTCCGTTGCCGATGTGAGTAAAACCTTTAAACAGGTTAACATTCACAAGGCCGCAGGACCAGACAGAAAACCAGAACGTGTACTCCGAGCATGCGCTGACCAACTGGCAAGTGTCTTCACTGACATTTTTAACCTCTCCCTGTCTGAGTCTGTAATACCAACATATTTCAAGCAGAACACCATAGTCCCTGTGCCCAAGAACACTAATGTAACCTGCCTAAATGACTACCGATCCGTAGCACTCACGTCTGTAGCCATGAAGTGCTTTGAAAGGCTGGTCATGGCTCACATCAACACTATTATCCCAGAAACCCTAGACCCACTCTAATTTGCATACCGCCCCAACTGATCTACAGATTATGTCATCTCCACATTGCCCTTTCACACCTGGACAAAAGGAACACCTATGTGAGAATGCTATTCATTGACTCCAGCTCAGCGTTCAACACCATAGTGCCCTCAAAGCACATCACAAAGCTAAGGACCCTGGGACTAAGCACTTCCCTCTGCAACTGGATCCTGGACTTCCTAACGAGCCACTGCAGGTGGTAAGGGTAAGTAACAACACATCCGCCACGCAATCCTCAACACGGGGACCCCTCAGAGGTGCGTGCTCAGTCCCCTCCTGTACTCCCTGTTCACTCATGGCCACACGGCCAGTCACGACTCCAACACCATCATTAAGTTTGCCAATGACACAACCGTGGTAGGCCTGATCACCGACAACGATGTGACAGCCTATAGGGAGGAGGTCAGAGACCTGGCCGTGTGGTGCCAGGACAGCGTCCTCTCCCTCAATGTGATCAAGACAAAGGAAATGATTGTGGACTACAGGAAAAGGAGGACCAAGCACGCCCCCATTCTCATCGAAGGGGCTGTAGTGGAGCAGGTTAACCTCACTACGGTAGGGGGCAGCATTCGGAATTTTGGATGATGTGTGCCCAAAGTAAACTGCCTGCTACTCGGGCCCAGAAGCTACGATATGCATATAATTGGTAGATATGGATAGAAAACACTCTAAAGTTTCACAAACTGTTAAAATAATGTCTGTGAGTATAACATAACTGATATGGCAGGCTAAAACCTGAGGACAATCCATCCATGAAGTGCTTTTATTTTGAAATTGTGTTTTTCCATTGAAAGCCTATCCACCATACAAAGAATTATGACGCAGTTCACGATCCCTATGGCTTCTTCTACATGTGGCCAGTCTTTAGGCATTGTTTCAGGCTTTTACTCTGAAAAATGAGGGAGAAACACCACGTTCAATGAGTGGACAGTGGAAATTTCCAGACATGAGTCTAGCGCGTGACCGGGAGTGCGCATTCCTTGTTTTTCTATTTCACGAAGCTTTTGTCCGGTTGAAATATGATTGATTATTTATGACAAAAACAACCTCCGGTTTGATTATAAATATCGTTTGACATGTTTCTACGAACTTTTATGGTACTTTTTAGATTTTTCGTCAGTCTGTTGTGACCGCGCTTTGTTCCAATGGGTTACTGAACAAAACTGACCTGAGGTTTTTGAATATAAAGAGGGACTTTATCGAACAAAACAAACATTTATTGTGTAACATGGAGTCTTGGGAGTGCAATCATATGAAGATCATCAAAGGTAAGTGATACATTTTAACGCTATTTCTGACTTTTGTTACTCCTCTTCTTGGCTGCTAACTATTTGTAATGATTTGTCTGCCGGGCGCTGTTCTCAGATAATCGCATGGTTTGCTTTCGCCGTAAAGTATTTTTGAAATCTGACACCGTGGTTGGATTAACAAGAAGTTCATCTTTAAAAATATGTATAACACTTGTATGTTTCATGAATTGTTATAATGAGTATTTCTGTTTTTGAATTTGGCGCTCTGCAATTTCACTGGATGTTGGCCAGGTGGGACGGTAGCATCCCACACCCCCTAGAGAGGTTAAGGGCTTGTAAGTAAGCATTTCACTGTAAGGTGACAAATGTGACAAATAAAATTTGATTTGATATAATGTTCCACGAGATCCTTTCCTCCCGGCTCCTCGGAGAACACAGCCGTATTCCACTGGACCAACTGTCGGAGCGCTTGTCGTTTGGTCAGGCTTGGGTCTTCCCCCATGGAAACTTTGACAGAGGGTGGGTTCTGTTGTGGCCGGTTCCACGTTGCACACAGCACCTCTCGTGTGTGCCACCTCTTCACTAGATTCACATGGTAACGCTGAAGAAGTTTTCTGCCCCGGTTGGCGGACACAATATTTGATGTCGCCTACCCACTCAACGATGTCGTAGGGCCTATACCATGTAGCCAGGGATTTGCTCTCCATGGTGGGGATCAGCACCAGTACCTTTTTAATTGCGCCTGGGCCATGTGCTCTCTCACCACTGGCCAAATCAACTTCATCCTCTCCCTCATCTTCTCCACGTTTTCCACCACGCTGTGAAGGGGGATCGGTTGGTTCTCCCAGACCTCTTTGGCTAGGTCCAGCAGTCTGTGGGGCCGACGACCATTCAAGAGGGGGAGAACCCAGTGGACGCTTGGGGTACCTCGAACTCCGAGAACATCAGGTGCGGCAGCAGCTGGTCCCAGCTCCTCCCATCTCGCTCACTGACCTTTTTCAGCATCTGCTTTAGGGTCTTATTGAAGTGTTCAACTAGACCGTCTGTTTGTGCATGGTACACACTGGTCCTCACCTGTTTAATTTGTAAAAGATTGCAGGCACCGCTTTCTTTACATGAGACATGAATGGGGTGCCCTGCTCCGTCAAGATTTCCCGCGGGATACCCACCCGGCTGAATAGATGGAAGACCTCCAGTGCAATACTTTTTGCTGCCTCCATGTGTAATGGGATCGCCTCCGAATTCCAGGTGGCGTAATCCACGATTACCAGGATGTATTGGTGTCCCCTCATGGTCTTCACCAACGGACCCACCAGATCCATCACCACCAGCTCAAACAGCATCCCTATAATGGGCAAGGGAACCAAAGGGTTTCTGTAATGTGCCCTCCGGGCTGTGATCTGGCACTCCAGGCAGGTACAACAGTAGTCCTCCACGGTGCGCTTGAATCCGGGCCAGTGGAACCGATTTCCTATCCGCTCCCTGGTTTTCTCCATCCCCAGGTGTGCCCCGAGCAGGTGGGGGTGGGGGTGGGCGAGCTGCAAGACAGAACTAACATACTGAGTGGGTATGAGTAACAAATCTTTCGTCTCCCCATTGCGCTTTACTACCTGATACAACAAATTATGCTTGATGGAGAAGTATGGGTAGCGCCACTCACTTACCCCGGGTAACAGCGTGCTGTCCACCTTGATCACCTGGCTCCTCGCGTTCGGGAGGTTGGGGTCCTCTAACTGAGCCGTCCAAAACTGGCCTGTGAGGATTCCCATGTCAGACGGCCCGTCTGGTGCCTCCACCTCCATAAAGGGGAGCCTGCGGTCCTCCACGGACGATGGCTCGCTTCCCGGCGCAGGGTCGTCTCCCTCCTCCTGGTCCGACTTGGGCCCAGTGGACATCTCTCGCAGCGGGGCATGGGTTGCGCAGGTGACAGTCCATTTTCCTCTCCTTCCTACCTCGTGCGCGCACCTCCCCAGGTCCCTCCTCCACAGTGCCTAGAAGAGAGGGCAATCTCTACAGAGGAGAATGGGCATGGGCAGGTTAGCAATGGCCCCCACGCGCATCTGGCACTCCCCCCTTGGGGTGGTTATCCACACCGGCATGGTTGGGAACCGCTTTCTGTCCCCAGGATACCATCCCCCAGTTCGTCTTTCCCCTCTTTTGTGAGCCACTGCAGTTAGGCCAGGGTCAGAGCGCTGGTGTCGACACCATCAATTCGTACTGGAACCATCGAAGGGGCCATCTCGGTGTGCGCCGGCTCACCGCACTCATAGCAGCTCCTCTGATCTGGGTCTAACAGCGGACATCATCGTCGGTTCGGGTCACCCTCCTGCTTCACGGCTGGTTCCGTCCGGGCCCCCTTCAGTCCCTCACCTCTCTCAGTGCATTTCTTCCCCCTCCATGCAATCCGTTCTCTCTGCCCAGGCCCCTTTCAGCAGATGCTGGGTGTTCTGATGGGTTTCCACCATGGTCAGCAAATCCTCCAGGCTTTGGGGGCTCTGCATGCTTGCCGCCTTCTTCATCTCATAGGGAGGGCCCGAAGGTACCGTTCCAGGACGACCTTATCGATTATCAGGAGGGACATTACGTCAGTCAGTAGCCAGCCCTTGGTAAGGTGCACCAGGTCGCTCATCTGAGCGCGGGAAGAGATGGTGGAGTCAAAGGCCCAGTCGTGGACCAGTTGTGCATGGCATGCGAGGCTGAATCCATAATGGCTCAGGATCTCACATTGAGTCCCTCATAATTTGCTGCCTGGTCAGCGTTCAAGTGAAAGTAGGCTCTCTGGGCCTTCCCGGAGAGGTAGGGTGCCAAAAGGCTGGCCCACTTGGGCTTGGGCCATCCTTCCCTCTGCGCTGTCCTCTTGAAGGTGCACAAATAGGTATCCACATCATCTTACTCCATTAGCTTGACCAGGAACTGATTCGGGCTAGACTCCTGAGCCATACCACCTTTCAACTGGGCTACCTCTGTTACCAGTCTGAGCTTTTGTTGGCACTGCTCCTCCAGCGCATGCTCCTGGAGAGCCTGCAGCTTCTGCTGGCTGATGATAAACTGAGCCACCAGTTCCTCCATGGTAATCTCTGTACGCTTGACCCCACAGCACCCAAAGCTACTGAGTTGCCCATATTCTCCACCATATGTGGTAAACCATGGGGTGTAGGGTTGAGCGCACAGAGATGGACACAGAGACAGGAAGGTTCTAGTCAGAAAACAGAACTTTACAAACAAAAATAAACATAACAACAAAATAACTTAAGGTTGGCTCGGTCCTTCTTCTCATTTAGGCTCCGTGTCTCCGGGAGCTTCATTCCCCTCTGTAGGCTCACTCTTTGCCTCTCTCTCTTTCTCCCTCGCGGTGTGCCATAGTGCTCCCTTTATGTGGCTTACACGGCTGGTTGGCAGTCTCCCCTAATTACCCCTACTTGATGCCATCAGCGTCGGATTGCCCAGCCCGGGTACTCCCAGCAGAGGTGCCAACTTTGCGGCACGTACCTTCTTATCACCAATCCCTGGGGTAGATCTCCAGGGATACCGCAACATTTATTCCATTTTCATGATGGCCAGGTTCCAGGCTGATGTGGTATTGAGTCCAACTGGTTGGATCACCTGGCTCGTGTCTTCCTCTTGAGCGTGGACAGTTGGGAGATGGCTCATGATCTCAAGGGTAAGATGTAAAATGTCCATGAGCTCGGCCAAGATTGCTATGTCGTTCGAATAGTCCAGGTCAAAGAAGCTGAGGCTCCCATAGCCGGTCCCACATTATACTTTGGGCGACAGTCCTTAGGTGAGACCTCTATGGATGATCCAAAAAAGGTTAAGAAAAATGATCTTCATTAAAATTCTCATTCTAAATTCTAATTAAATAATACACTTGGAAAACTCATCAGATTCATTAAGTTGTTTCCATAGAAATGAGAACACAAACACTTCTGGCAAACTTTATTATAAGCAAGAAAGTTAACAATAACAATAGCCATTTAGGCCTTCATTGGATATAGAGCAGAGGTGGGACCAAGTCATTGTTTTACAAGTCACAAGTAAGTCTCAAGTCTTAGCACTCAAGTCCCAAGGCAAGATAGGCAAGTCCGAGTCAAGTCTCAAGTCAAGACCATCAAGTCTCAAGTCCTAAACTTTGAGTTTCGAGTCCTAAACAAGTCAAATGTAATGCCATTTCATATTTTTAACAAGATAAATAGTTAGTATATTACATTTACGCAAATCATGAATGCTTTTAAAAATATCTAGATATTTATTACTTTCCAAATAAACTTTATATTTCCATGGAAATACATGGGTAGCCATGAGAAAGACCCCCTCTCTCTCTCTCTCTCTCGCTCTGTGACAGCAGGAGAGGCGTGGTAGGCTGGGTCGGGTCGTGTCGGGTGGTTGCATAGAAATACATCACCTACAACAGCCTTTGCCGTGTAGAATAGAGAATCGAGTACAGATCTATATATTGCATATATATCTATATAACTGTAACTGAATGCGGTGCCTCAGATGAAATAAGCCTCAGTTCTTCATTCATTATTAATGGAGAAAGCTCAAAACTGCGGAGGACAGCAGAGAGGGGGATGGTGGGATTTGTGTGAAGCATAAACACAGAGGTTCAAGCACTCGCCGTAATCAGCAGGTTAGGAAGAGTACACAACCATTCTAGGAGGCACTCTGCCACAAATGTGCTCATTTGATCTTTTCCAGCTCCACACAGCGTGGTGGCGAGTCAATCTGCAAGTCTAATCTAGGCAAGCAGTGAGGAGCGCACGTAACAATACAGGCTCCAGACATCACAAGTCAGCAAAAAGAAACTCATGAAACAAGTTACACACACTCATAAACACACAACCTCGTGTGATGGATAGCTGTCGGTTATAGTAGCCACGATTTACCGTTCTTTGTGCAGCTTCAAATGTCGAACAAAGTTGGAAGTTGTTGCTCCTCCGTCTGTAATTTTCTTCCCGCATGTTTTGCAAGTTGCAATCCGTTTTTTGTTGATACAGTGTTGTCTTTTATATCTGAAAAGAATAATTTTGGGTATCATCATTCCATGGGCTCCATCTGAATTCACCCACCGACGTTCCTCTGCACTGCCACGCACAATTTGATTGGCTGCTGTCCGATTCAAACTGTAATCCGTAAATGAAGAGTTGATGCCGCTGCACACTTTTTTTAATAGCATCATTTTTTATATTTGGGCTTGGGGAGGGTATCAAGTCAAGTCACGAGTCATTGGTGTTAAAGTCAAAGTCCAGTTGCAAGTCATCATATTTGTGACTCGAGTCTGACTCGAGTCCAAGTCATGTGACTCGAGTCCTCATCTCTGGTATAGAGCCTACTAAACTACTGCAAAGTTTGATTGTTAGCTTTTTTATACAAAGTTGTCTGTCAATCTACCTAGATTCAGATAATAGGTAACATAATGTGGTTACCTAATGGCTGTAATATTAGAGAATTTGACATTACTTCTGTAAGTGCAAATACAGTACAGTGAAAAAGTATTTGCCCCCTCTGATTTTCTCTATTTTTACAAGTAACGAGAAAAATGGATACTTATTTTATTTATTTAATTAACAAAGTTATGCAACATCCAATTCTGTGTGAAAAAGTAATTGCCCCCTTACACTCAACTGGTTGTCACCTTTAGCTGCAACGACTGCAACCAAATGCTTCCTGTAGTTGTTGATCAGTCTCTAATGTCGCTGTGGAGGAATTTTGGTCCGGTCCTGCATGCAGAACTGCTTTAACTCAGCGACATTTGTGGGTTTCAAGCCAGAACTGCTCGTTTCAAGTCCTGCCACAACATCTCAATTTGGATTAGCTCTGGACTTTGACTAGGCCATTCCAAAACGTCAAATGTGTTGCTTTTTAGCCATTTTCATGTAGACTTGATTGTGTGTTTTGGATCATTGTCTTGCTGCATGACCCAGCTGCGCTTCAGCTTCAGCTCACAGACGGATGGCCTGACATTCTCCTGTAGAATTCTCTGATACAGAGCAAAATTCATGGTTCCCTCTATTAAGGCACGTCATCCAGGTCCTGAGGCAGCAGAGCATCCCCAAACCATCACACTACCACCACTATGCTTGACTGTTGGTATGAGGTTCTTACTGTGGAATGCGGGGCTTGGTTTTCACCGGGCATAATGGGACCCATGTCATCCAAAAAGTTGACTCAAGTTTGCCAAAAAGCCCCTGGTAGCGCCTGGGTGATTATCAAGGCTCTTGGAAGAATGTTCTATGGACAGGTGATTCAAAGGTATAACATTTTGGACTACAGGAAGTGTTTGGTTGGAGTCATTGCAGCTAAGGGTGACACAACCAGCTATTGAGAGTAAGGGGGCAATTACTTTTTCACACAGGGGCATTGGGTGTTGCATAACTTTGTTTATGAAATAAATGACATGTATGTAGTTGTTGTGTTATTTGTTCACTCAGGTTCCCTTTATCTAATATTAGGTTGAAGATCTGATAACATTCAGTATAAAAAAATATGCAAAAGCAGAGAACTTGAAAGGGGGCAAATAATCTTTCAAGGCACTGTTGATGACTAGGATGGGCACCATGGGCCTAGTTTAATTAACTGTATTTGTGGGCAGTCCTGATTCTTATAGCACCCCTTAGTTAATGTTACAAGTGGAAAATGTGACCATGTTTTGTGCCTCACTAATAAATTATATTACAAGACTATCTGGTAGCTTTTCTGGCCATGGCACAGTGACACACAAACAGCCATTGCAGCCAAATGAACAAAAACAAACAAAACTAAGATTCCACTGTGGTAAAGAAGGAATTCCCCCCCAAATATCGCTCTGTCTCCCTCCAGTGCAGCTCTAACATGGTTTGCGGCTAAGGGAGTGTTATTATTGTCAGGATGAGCCCAGAGGTGATATGAAGTTTATTATTAACAGAATGATAATTACATAGGACAACTTAACATACAGTATGATGACTGACTTGCCCAAACTACCTCTAACATAATCACCACTCTGATATACATAAGTCTTGCACTGTGACATAAAATAGATCCATTATAACACTGGGAAGTAGGAAGACTGGGAACTCGTACATTCTTTGGTGTTGATTCAGTGCAGAGCAGCGTAAAAACCTCTCCGCGCTCACAGGAAAATGACCTGCTGTTCCAAATTCTCTCCATTCATCTACTTTTTGGACTACCTGAACCTACCAATTGTTTTTTAAGTATTGAAACCAAACCTTATGGATTTGAATGAAAAGTATTGGAATAAACATGAAACGGTGAATGTAAACATAATTTCAAATAGGCTACATGTTATATTAAACAGCATATACCCTTGCATTTGGAAATGCACTGTTATGTTACAGCCTTATTCTAATACCGATTTTGTTTTGTTTTAAATCCCTCATCAATCTACACACAATATCCCATAATGACAAAGCGAAAAAAGGCTTTTAGAACATGCGCATCCTGTTTCCATTGATCATCCTTGAGATGTTTCTACAATTTGATTGTAGTCCACTTGTGGTACATTCAATTGAATGGACATGATTTGGAAAGGCACACACCTGTCTATATAAGGTCTCACATTTGACAGTGCATGTCAGAGAAAAAGTCAAGCCATGAGGTCAAAGGAAATATCCATAGAGCTCCGAGACAGGATTATGTCGAGGCACAGATCTGGGGAAGGGTACCAAACATTTTCTGCAGCATTGAAGGTCTCCTAGAACACAGTGGCCTCCATCATTCTTAAATGGAAGAAGTTTGGAACCTCCAAGACTCTTCCTGGAGCTGGCTGGCTGCCTGGCCAAACTGAGCAATCGGAGGAGAAGGGCCTTGGTCAGGGAGGTGACCAAGAACCCGATGGTCACACTGACAGAGCTCCTCTGTGGAGATGGGAGAACCTTCCAGAAGGACAACCATATCTACAGCAATCCACCAATCAGGCCTTTATGGTAGAATGGCCAGACGGAAGCCAATCCTCAGTAGAAGGCATATGACAGCCCGGTTGGAGTTTGCCAAAAGGCACACTAAAGGACTCTCAGACCATGAGAAACAAGATTATCTGGTCTGATGAAACCAAGATTGAACTCTTTGGCCTGAATGCCAAGCGCCACGTCTGGAGGACACCTGGCACCATCCCTACGGTGAAGCATGGTGGTGGCAACATCATGCTGTGGGGATGTTTTTCAGCGGCAGAGACTGGGAGCCTAGTCAGGATCTAGGGACAGATGAACAGAGCAAAGTACAGAGATGAAAACCAGCTCCAGAGCGCTCAGGGCCTCAGACTGGGCGAAGGTTCACCTTCCAACAGGACAATGATCCTAAGCACACAGCCAAGACAACGCAAGAGTGGCTTTGGGACAAGTCTCTGAATGTCCTTGAGTGACCCAGCCAGAGCCCGGACTTAAACTTGATTGAACATCTGTAGAGAGACCAGAAAATTGCTGTGCAGCGACGCTCCCCATCCAACCTGGCAGAGCTTGAGAGGCACCGTAAAGGTCAGGAGCCAGACAGGGAGCCCAGGTATGAATGAAAATGAATTATTTAGGCTTATTTCAATTATTTCAAGGCTATAGCCTACAACGAAATACATTGTGAAGCATTTTTGAGTGTGACACGTGGCTGGTAGGACATAAAGTGCTCAGTATTTAAACAACATTTTGTTGTAACATTATATTCTATAAATTGAGCATATACAGTACCAGTCAAAAGTTTGGACACACCTACTCATTCACTTTTTTTTCATTTTTTTTCATGACTATTTTCTACTTTGTAGAATAATAGTGAAGACATCAAAACTATGAAACAACACATATGGAATCATGTAGTAACCAAAAAAGTGTTAAACAAATCAAAATATATATATTTTTTGAGATTCTTCAAAGTAGCTACCCTTTGCCTTGATGACAGCTTTGCACACATACAAATTAAACGAAAAATGACTTATTACTGCCTTGGCCAGTCTGCGGCTTCAGGCTTATGTGATGGTGCCTGGAGAGCCGGCCAGCAGCAGGGAATATCCTCTCCACACCTGTAGAGCCACTGGGTATGCTAAACACCCCTTTGGCCATTCTTGCCAGGCTGAGCAGAGATGCAGAGTTGTTTATTTATTTTTCTATAGTTGGACCGAAAGGTTTTTAGGCAAAATAACCCAATCAAAATGGAAAGCTCCTTGAACGTGGGAATAATTATGGCCTATTGTGTAGGTAGTAGAACAAAAATGAACAAAACGTTTAAGAGAGCAGATTTTTTGTTTATAAATACTTTGCAACAGTGGCATACTTAGTTATCTACCCACCTCGTTCCTTTCGTTTAGCATGTGCACGTAATAAGTCATCATGCTTTTGGGATACATGTCTTTTCAGATTCCACAATGATTATTTAGTTGTGGACACTACATCACCACACCACCTTCTCTTGGTCCTCATCTTTGTAAGTCACCTTGATTTAGCACCTGTGTGCTTTGTCAGTTTCTTTATGAAAATATTGAGCGAACTCCGTGATAGTAGCTAAAGCAAGGGGCTATAGCAGCACACAAGTAGACTACAAATGCATGATGGGGTGGGCATGCCTTGAACTCGTGAAGTGAGTGCTACTGGAGTGAAATTGCTCCACTCCAGCTCCACTCACATACTCTGTTTCAATGCATGCAAGGACTGAAATACGACAACAACCTCTCTCTCAACGTGATCAAGACAAAGGAGATGATTGTGACACCCCATTCTCATCGACGGGGCTGTGTCCACATCACCAACAAACTATCATGCTCCAAATACACCAAGACAGTCATGAAGAGGGCACGACAAAACCTATTCCCCCTCAGGAGACTGAAAAGATTTAGCATGGGTCCTCAAAAGTTTCTACAGCTGCACCATCGAGAGCATCCTGACTGGTTGCATCACTGCCTGGTATGGCAACTGCTCGGCCTCCAACAGCAAGTCACTGCAGAGGGTAGTGCGTATGGCCCAGTACATCACTGGGGTCAAGCTTCCTGCCATCCAGGACCTCTATATCAGGCGGTGTCAGAGTAAGGCCCTAAAAATTGTTAAAGACTCCAGCCACCCCAGTCATAAACTGTTCTCTCATCTACCGCACGGCAAGCGGTACCAGAGCGCCAAGTTGAGGTACAAAAGGCTTCTTAACAGATTCAAACCCCAAGCCATAAGACTCCTGAACAGCTAATCAAAGGGCTACCCAGAGCCCTCTTTTACGCTGCTGCTACTCTCTGTTTATAATCTATGCATAGTCACTTTAACTCTACCTACATGTACCTATTACCTCAATTACCTCGACTAACCGGGGCTCCAGCAAATTGACTCTGTACCGGACCCCCTGTATACAGCCTTGCTTGTTATTTTACTGCTACTGTTTAATTATTTGTTACTTTAAAAAAAAAAAAAATTACTTATCTATTTTTTACTTAACACTTCTTTTTTTTTTTAAATGTACTTCTTAAATCATTGTTGGTTAAGGGCTTGTAAGTAAGCATTTCCCTGTAAGGTTGTTGTATTCGGCGAATGCGACTAATACATTTTTTGTGTGGTTTGATTTGACTTGCAAGGCCTGAAATACTACTACTATACCACAAACACCCAGTGCCTGCACACAACTTCTAATCAAGTCTACACTGTGTGTAAATTAAAAGAGAGGGGAACAGACAATACAACCCCAAAAAATTGATTCAGCAGGTTAAGCATCTCATCACGGTTAACCTCAGATGTAGATTATTGCTGACGTCCTACAGTAGGCCAATACAGTAGCATTAGTTTGTCCTCATTATTCTCACATCATGTAAAGCTGTTGGTTAAAAGATAAACATATTTGTTCCATTATTAATTGGATTAATTAATACATGTTTGCACTACACTCTGCATGATCTCTTGTGTCCCTCAAACACTGGCATGTTTCTGTTTTGAAGTCACAAATACGTCGCTACTTACAGTATTAGCTAGTTCTGCTAACGAGGTATGGCAGTCAGTGAATTGTGCTAATATAAGAGTCATTGGGGTTGCTCCACTGTGGCAGAGAGGACCAGAGGTGGAGGATACCGGCTTCAGCATGACTCAACACAATGGCCTCTTCCTTTGAAGCTGCTCTAAGATGTCTTCATACCCACAACATGATGCTGCCACCACAATCTTATATGTTGCCCTAAGAGTTGTGCCAAGTTGGTAGAATCTTATTCCAAATGATTCACAGTTACTTCCACCAAATATTAATTCAGGGGTGTGAAGACATCCTCAATCGAGACATCTTTGTTAGATTTTTTTTAATTATACATTTTGGAAATGTTCTACAATTGTTTTTCACTTTGAAAATGTGGAGTAGGTTGTGTAGATCTGAAGGGGGAAAAATTAATGTAATCCTTTTTTATATTTATTTTTTGGAAGCAAAATATGAAGACTGTGCAATGGCTGTAAAGATTTTCACTAGGCACTGTACTTTCCACCTTGTTTTTAATTTGCCACAGGAAAAAGTTAATTCATCATCTAAAAGACGGAGGTTGTGAGATGGAAAGGTTAAAGGTCACCATGAGAGTGTGATCCAGAATGATCCGGTTTGGAAATGTAGCCTACTCTAGTTATTGAACTCTTGTTCCTACGGATCAATATGGCTAAGTTTAATAATAATGGAACCGAATCGTTAAATTGTGAGATTGTCACAGCTTTAGAAATGGAACAATGCTATGGAAAGTGAAATAATTTACAAGCCCATTTTTTCCCCCTATGCTCTTATCACGAACCAGCAGAAACGATGTGTCAGACTCAATGGCACTCAATAAATGTAATTTAAGTCGCCAATTTTGCATGACCTTGTAGCAGTATTTATTAGAGAGGGGTAAATGACATGACATTTCATGATACTACACTTAGGTGATTGTAGGATGTATGATATACTGTAGTTCAAGGTAGTGTATGCATATCCAGCATATGCATATCCAGCATACAACATCTCAACAGCCTTCCATTCCCCACACAGCGTAGAAGCAGCCGCACAGGGCCCCAATAGTCCTGACCTTTATGGCCAGCAGGTGTGTCCTTTTTCAAACAGTCAGCCCTCTGTCCTACCCTTGCCCAAAGATAGTGGATTTTCAGGATAAAGCCACTTACAATGGGATGAGAGAAGTCCTGAGAATAGAAGCGTACTTGCCTTGCCACTCCCCCTGCCTACCTACGCACACCGAGGGGACAGAATCCCAGGCGCTCCGCAGAGCGGTGGCTGACGGAATTCTACAGATTGTTTGCGGATCAGTCACACAGCTGCAAGAGAGACAGACAGACGGCCACTCTTCGCCACCTAGTTAGAGGGCCAGATAACGGCACCAAAGACATTCACATGCCCCTCTCTGCTGCCCACTCTCTTCTTTGATGTGTACACACACAGACTACACTCATACACACACACTAAGGGTATGCATAGACTCTTGTAAGTGTATGGTTCTTCATGAAGATATTATCTACTACAAAAGATGCATCTTCATTTTTGTTTTCAAGCACAAATTATTAGTCTTTTTGTGGCACTTAGTTGAGCTAAAACAAGGTCCTGCTTCAATGTAGGTTGACAGTAGGTATCTTTCAAAAGAAAAGGTAAAAAAAGATTCTCTACATTGAGCATCGTCCCAAAGCTTGTTCCCAGAACCTTGGATAGTGTACGTCCGTGACCTTCACACCACTACGGCTCAAGCTATTTTTATGTATTTAACGTTTCAGACCGAGCCCAGACAGGTTAGCAGTTGGAAGGGCAGTAATACCTCGTGAGATCAAAGTGTGTCTGGTATGAGGCTAACGTGAGCAATTTATAGATATGGTCTGTGTCACTGCTCCCCCCAAGGCCCCATAGCCAAACTAGGGCCCGCTCTCATATAGTTGGCGGGCGGCGTTGTCTTCACACTCTCATAACCAGAGATTTATGTCTAAAGTCAACAAGCTGCTCTACCTGTAGGTCACATGAATGTGAGGATTGAAATTGTCCGTCCAATAGAGAAGTGCCATTATCCTGTGGTATATTAGACGGTTGATCATAAAAAACATTCCTTTGATTGTGGCATAGTATCCATCCCCATTGTGGCAGGCCAGTAACTCTGAGCTAGAACCCAAACTAATAGAGACAATAAGAGACTTGGCAGACACACAAAAAGACACGAACACACAAACTAAAGCACGCAGTTGAGAGACATCTTTCATCTCTCCACCTGCTTCGGGGCCTTGGCTATAGAGGTCTTCACAAGTCCAAGAAGGTGGACCTTTTCCGAAATGGACCGTTGGTTTTCCCACCCGAACCTGATATGCATAAAGAAAAATGTGGACAGAGACCCGCTCCGAATGGGCCCTAGGACATTCAGACACGTTCCGAAAAGCCCTGTGTAAAAACAGATTTATGCCCATTCGGATCCGAGAGACCCGTTCAGATCTGAGAGTAGAAAGAGAGGGAGAAAGAAACCTCCGACCTGGCCAGATGAGACACAGTTAACACCTTAAAAAATTGCCTATAACAAATGACAATTAATTGTGTTTTTGATGTGTAGCATATTCGAAACGTCATAGTCTATTGTTTCTTTGGTTTTTACTTTCCTTAAACAATTTCTGTCCACCTCACTGTTCAGCTGTCAGACATTTAAGAACTAAATGCATCAGGGCACTGCATACATAGACCTAGACATCCAATATATTATATTAATATTGAAAAAATATATATAAAGGACAGAGAAGCTTAGGCATATTAGAGAGAGACAAGAGAGAGGTATGTCTGGCGGTATGCTCCTTGTCTCCGTGCTGTTGTACTGTTTGTTGCTACTTGGCCAAATGCCAAACCTTTCAGTTTTTACTTTTAATACATTTACCAACGTCTTCGTGTTTTCCTTGCTCAACTTTTTTCATTCATTTTTCACCCCGGATGCTTTATCTGGACATGGATCTACAGGACCTCCACCAGCTGAAAAGCAAAGTAGTAACATTAACACTATGCTATCTAATTGCAGTCGCTGTACTCATAATATACGGTAGAACTATCGTCTTATTGTGAGGAAAGTCGTGTTGCAAGGTAAGCTTCAGATGCAATCGTTAGGCAAAGGCAAATTAAAATGTTGGAAAGGAGGAAACGGCGTCTGTGCCACCAGTAAGTACAGATAGTAGTATAAATCCCCTGGCACAGTCCCCGCAGCCGGACAATTTTCTCAAGCCTTCTGGAAAGAAATGCTCTTGGCATTCTCAACCGGTGTCGCTCATTCAGCCGACAAACTTTCAACCGGTTCTCCCCATTAAGCAACGAGTGGAAGTCAGAGGCCCAGCCTTCTCAGGTCTCTCCTCCACCCATTACGGGGTCTGAGCTGCCGAAGCCTCCCATCATTAGCTTTGACAAATTGAAAACCCTAGTCATTGGCGACTCCATTACCCTCAATATTAGACTTAAAAAGAATTATCCAGCGATCATACCCTGTTTACCAGAGGGCAGGGCAACCGACGTAAAGGCTAATTTGAAGATGGTGCTGGCTAAGGCTAAAACTGGTGTGTAGAGAGTATAGGGATATTGTTATCCACATCGGCACCAACAACGTTAGAGGTCACCAAGCGCAACATAGCTTCAGCGTGTAAATCACCTAGAAAGATTTGTCAGCATCAAGTAATTGTCTCTGGCCCCCTCCCAGTTAGGGGGAGTGAGTCAAACAACTCAATCGCTGGTTGAAAACTGTTTTCTGCTCCTCCCAAAAGATAGAATTTGTAGATAATTGGCCCTCTTTCTGGGACTCACCCACAAACAGGACCAAGCCTGGCCTTCTGAGGAGTGACAGACTCCATCCTAGCTGGAGGGGTGCTCTCATCTTATCTATGAACATAGACAGGGCTCTAACTCCTCTAGCTCCACAATGAGATAGTGTGCAGGCCAGTCAGCATTAGCCACCCTGACAGTTTAGTGGAGTCTGCCACTAGCACAGTCAGTGTAGTCAGCTCAGCTATCGCCATTGAGACTGTGGCTGTGCCTTGATCTAGGTTGAGCAAAACAAAACATGGCGGTGTTCACCATAGCAATCTCACTGGAATAAAGACCTCCTCCATTCCTGTCATTATTGAAAGAGATTGTGATACCTCACATCTCAAAATAGTGTTACTTAATGTTAGATCCCTCACTTCCAAGGCAGTCATAGTCAATGAACTAATCACTGATCATAAACTTGATGTGATTGGCCTCACTGAAACATGGCTCAAGCCTGAGGAATTTACTGTGTTAAATGAGGCCTCTCCTCCTGGTTACACGAGTGACCATAATCCCCGCGACTGCATTTTCGTCTTTTGAGCTTCTAGTCATGAAATCTATGCAGACGACTCAATCACTTTTTATAGCCACTATTTACAGGCCTCCTGGGCCGTATACATCATTCTTCACTGAGTTCCCTGAATTCCTATTGGACCTTGTAGTCATGGCAGATATTATTATACTTTTTGGTGACTCTAATATTCACATGGAAAAGTCCACAGACCTACTCCAAAAGGCTTTCAGAGCCATCACCGACTCAATGGGTTTTGTCCAACATGTCTCTGGATCTAGTTATTGCCACAGTCATACCCAGATCTAGTTTTGTCCAGTGAAATAAATATTGTGGATCTAAATGTTTTTCCTCATAATCCTGGACTATCGGACCACCATTTTATTACGTTTGCAATCGCAACAAATAATCTGCTCAGACCCCAACCAAGGATCATCAAAAGTCGTATTATAAATTCTCGGACAACCCAAGGATTTCTAGATGCCTTTCCAGACTCCCTCCACCTACCCAAAAATCGGTTAACCACCTAACTGAGGATCTTAATTTAACCTTGCATGATACCCCTAAAAACAAAAAACATTTGTCACTAGAAATTTGCTCCCTGGTATACAGAAAATACCTGAGCCCTGAAGCAAGCTTCCAGAACATTGGAAAGGAAATGGCGCACCACCAAGCAGGAAGTCTTCCGACTCGCTTGGAAAGACAGTACCGTGCAATATCGAAGAGCCCTGCTTGATCATCCTATATTTTTCCAACATAATTGAGCAGAATATGAACAATCCTAAATGTATTTTTGATACTGTCACAAAGATAACAAAAAATCAGAATTCAACAAGAGAGGAGAGCTTTCACTTCAGCAGTGATAAATTCATGAATTTCTTCAATGAAAAGATCATGATCATTAGAAAGCAAATTATGGACTCTTTGAATCTGCTTATTTCTCCAAAGCTCAGTTGTTCTGAGTCTGCACAGAACTGCCAGGACCTAGGATCAATGGAGACACTCAAGTTTTTTAATCCTATATGTCTTGACAAATTCACGAAAATAGTCATGGCCTCTAAACCGTCAAGCTGCATACTGTACCCTATTCCAACTAAACTACTGAAAGAGCTGCTTCCTATGCTTGGCCATCCTATGTTGATCAAAATAAATGGCTCCCTATCCACCAGATGTGTACCAAACTCACTAAAAGTGGCAGTAGTAAAGCCTCTCTTGAAAAAGTCAAACCTTGACCCGAAATCTCCATTTCCTCTCATCATTTTTTGAAGAAGCTTTAGGCAACTCACTTCCTTCCTGAAGACAAATAATGTATATGAAATGCTTTAGTCTGGTGTTATACCCCATCATAGCACTGAGACTGCACTAGTGAAGGTGGTAAATGACCTTTTAATGGCCAAGACTCTGCATCTGTCCTCGTGCTCCTAGACCTTAGTGCTGCTTTTGACACCATTGATCAACACATTCTTGTAGAGATTAGAAACCCTAATTGGTCTACACGGACAAGTTCTGGCCTGGTTTAGATCTTATCTGTCGGAAAGATAACAGTTTGTCTCTGTGGATATTTTGTCCTCTGACAAATCAATTGTAAGTTTCGGCATTCCTCAAGGTTCCGTTTTAGGACCACTATTGTATTCACTATATATTTTACCTCTTGGTGATGTCATCGGAAACACAATGTAAATTTTTACTGCTATGCGGACAACACACAGCTTTACACGAAACATGGTGAAGCCCCAAAATTGCCTACCCTGGAAGCCTGTGTTTCAGAAATAAGGAAGTGGATTTGGACAAAACAGAGATGCTAGTTCTAGGTCCCAAGAAACAAAGAGATCTGCTGTTGGATCTGACAATTAATCGTCTCAAATAAAACTTTGACGAACATATCAAGAATATTTGCTCTGGAGGAGATCTGTCCGGTTTTGCGCTCGTGTGGTGGAGGAGATCTTCATGGGCTATACTCAGCCTTGTCTCAGGGTAGTAAGTTGGTGGTCTGTTGATATCCCTCTAGTGGTGTGGGGGCTGTGCTTTGGCAAAGTGGGTGGGGTTATATCCTTCCTGTTTGGCCCTGTCCAGGGGTATCGTCGGACGGGGCCACAGTGTCTCCCGACCCACCCCGTCTCAGTCTCCAGTATCTATGCTGCATTAGTCTATGTGTCGGAGGGTCAGTCTGTTATATCTGGTGTAATTTTCCTGTCTTATCTGGTGTCCCCTGTGAATTTAAGTATGCTACTGCTATACAGACATAGGCCTACAGAAGGAGGTCATATATTTTGAATCAGAATATTTTATAAAATAAGCATTATATTGTTAGATTATAGGAGTAACTTTGCTAGCCTAAAACATTCCTCACATCAAGTTCAGCTGTTGGAGTTCAAGGGAGTGCCAGTGCGCACTGCCTTCTGATGTTTTATTAGATGCAAGATCTCTGTCTTTGTCCAGTACAATATACAAATTTGTCCACATGAAGGACATACCCCATGTCGGCTTCTTTTCACTATACTGTTTCTCATCGCTTTCATTTTATCTCCATGAAAAAGACCTCCATCTTTGCAATCAACAGCACAGCAGCATAGGTCAAGGATTCTCTCTCTCTCTCCTCAGCAGCAAGCGCACATGAGGTGAGCGGCTGGAACAAGGTTCTCCTGTACCTGGCCGACCTAAGCTATGTGTTTCATTGAGTTTCAATTGACTGACACAGATAACAAGCTCTCACAGTTTCCTCATCACCTCACACACATTCCATTAACAAAGGACGGGTTCAAACGGGTCCAGTTTGGAAATCAATTTTAATTGCACATACCCGAGATCCGTGGCAATTATATCAGACCCGACCCAGATCCGAGACAAACCAGAATTTAGGACCCGGATCCCAGGTCAGATCTTGGAATTTCGTGTCTGATGGACCCGTGAAGACCTCTTGGCTCACCTCACATTTGCAAAAAGAGAGGTGTCTGGCTCCCTTTGCTCTTTACTGTGTGACAGTACATTAACATTGCCTGTCCTTAAAGATAAATTCCGCAGTAAGGGCAAACAGCGCCACTGTCTGGCCCATGGTTGTTATAGTTTTGTTGACAAGCAGAGGTGGGGAACACTGGGGGTAAAATGGTAGTACATACAGTACAGTGCCTTCATAAAGTTTTCAGACCCCTTGACTTTTTCCACATTTTGTTATATTACAGCCTTATTCTAAAATTGAATAAATAAAACATTTTCCTGAGCAATCTACACACAATACCCCATAATGAGAACGCGAAAACAGGTTTTTAGAAATTTTTTCTCATTTCTGAAAAATAAAATAACAGAAATACCTTATTTACATAAGTATTCAGCCCCTTTGCTATGAGACTCTAAATTGAGCTCAGGTGCATCCTGTTTCCATTGATCATCCTTGAGATGTTTTTACAACTTGATTGGAGTCTACCTGTGTTAAATTCAATTGATTGGACATGATTTGGAAAGGCACACACCTGCCTATATAAGGTCCCACAGTTGACAGTGCAAGCCATGAGGTCGAAGGATTTGTCTGTAGAGCTCCAAGACAGGATTGTGTTGAGGCACAGATTTGGGGAAGGGTACAAAAACATTTCTGCAGCATTGAAAGTACCCAAGAACACAGTGGCCTCCATTTTTAAATGGAAGATGTTTGGAATCATCAAGACTCTTCCTAGAGCTGTCCACCCGGCCAAACTGAGCAATTGGGGGAGAATGGCCTTGGTCACTCTGACAGAGCTCCAGAGTTCCTCTGTGGAGATGGGAGAACCTTCCAGAAGGACAACCATCTCTGCAGCATTCCACCAATCAGGCCTTTATGGTAGAGTGGCCAGACGGACCCGACTTCTCAGTAAAAGGCACATGACAGCCCGCTTGGAGTTTGCCAAAAGGCACCTAAAGACTCTCAGACTATGAGAAACAAGATTCTCTGGTCTGATGAAACCAAGATTGGTTTCTTTGGCCTGAATGCCAAGCGTCACATCTGGAGGAAACCTGGCACCATGCCTACGGTGAAGCATGGTGGTGGTGGCATCATGTTGTGGAGATGTTTTTCAGTGGCAGGGACTGGGAGACTAGTCGGGATTGAGGCAAAGATGAACGGAACAAAGTACAGAGAGATCCTTGAAGAAAAATAAAATGTATTTATATAGCCCTTCTTACATCAGCTGATATAACAAAATACTGTACAGAAACCCAGCCTAAAACCCGAAACAGCAAGCAGTGCAGGTGTAGAAGCACGGTGGCTAGGAAAAACTCCCTAGCAAGGCCAAAACCTAGGAAGAAACCTAGAGAGGAACCAGGCTATGAGGGGTGGCCAGTCCTCTTCTGGCTGTGCCGGGTGGAGATTATAACAGAACATGGCCAAGATGTTCAAATGTTCATAAATGACCAGCATGGTCAAATAATAGTAATCACAATGAACAGGTCAGGGTTCCATAGCCGCAGGCAGAACAGTTGAAACTGGAGCAGCAGCACGGCCAGGTGAACTAGGGACAACAAGGAGTCATCATGCCAGGTAGTCCTGAGGCATGGTCCTAGGGCTCAGGTCCTCTGAGAGAGAGAAAGAAAGAAAGAGATAATTAAAGAGAGCATACTTAAATTCACACAGGACACTGGATAAGACAGGAGAAATACTCCAGATATAACAGACTGACCCTAGCCCCCCGACACATAAACTACTGCAGCATAAATACTGGAGGCTGAGACAGGAGGCGTCAGGAGACACTGTGGCCCCATCCGATGATACCCACGGACAGGGCCAAAAAGGCAGGATATAACCCCACCCACTTTGCCAAAGCACAGCCCCCACACCACTAGAGGGATATCTTCAACCACCAACTTACAATCCTGAGACAAGGTCGAGTATAGCCCACAAAGATCTCCACCACGGCGCCAACCCAGACAGGAAGACCACATCAATGACTCAACCCACTCAAGTGACGCACCCCTCCTAGGGACGGCATGGAAGAGCACCAGTAAGCCAGTGACTCAGCCCCTGTAATAGGGTTAGAGGCAGAGAATCCCAGTGGAGAGAGGGGAACTGGCCAGGCAGAGACAGCAAGGGCGGTTCGTTGCTCCAGTGCCTTTCCGTTCAGCTTCACACTCCTTGGCCAAACTACACTCAATCATAGGACCTACTGAAGAAATGAGTCTTCAATAAAGACTTAAAGGTTGAGACCGAGTCTGCGTCTCTCACATGGGTAGGCAGACCATTCCATAAAATTGGAGCTCTATAGGAGAAAGCCCTGCCTCCAGCTGTTTGCTGAGAAATTATAGGGACAATAAGGAGGCCTGCGTCTTGTGACCATAGCGTACGTGTAGCTATGTACGGCAGGACCAAATCGGAAAGATAGGTATGAGCAAGCCCATGTAATGCTTTGTAGGTTAGCAGTAAAACCTTGAAATCAGCCCTTGCCTTAACAGGAAGACAGTGTAGGGAGGCTAGCACTGGAGTAGTATGATCACATGTATTGCTTCTAGTCAGGATTCTAGCAGCCGTATTTAGCACTAACTGAAGTTTATTTAGTGCTTTATCCAGGTAGCCGGAAAGTAGAGCATTGCAGTAGTCTAACCTAGAAGTAACAAAAGCATGGATTAACTTTTCTGCATAATTTTTGGACAGAAAATTTCAGATTTTTGCAATGTTACGTAAATGGAAAAAAGATGTCCTTGAAACAGTCTTGATATGTTTGTCAAAAAAGAGATCAGGGTCCAGAGTAACGCCGAGGTCCTTCACAGTTTTATTTGAGGCGACTGTACAACCATCAAGATTAATTGTCAGATTCAATAGAAGATCTCTTTGTTTTTTGGGACCTAGAACAAGCATCTCTGTTTTGTCCGAGTTTAAAAGTAGAACGTTTGCAGCCGTCCACTTCCTTATGTCTGAAACACAGGCTGTGAGGGCAATTTTGGGGCTCACCATGTTTAATTGAAATGTACAACTGTGTATCATCCGCATAGCAGTGAATGACATCCCCAAGATGTCAAATATATAGTGAAAACAATAGTGGTTCTAAAATGGAACCTTGAGGAACACTGAAATGTACAGTTGATTTGTCAGAGGACAAACCATTAACAGAGACAAACTGATATATTTCTGACAGATGAGATCTAAACCAGGTCAGAACTTGTCCGTGTAGACCAATTTGGGTTTCCAATCTCTCCAAAAGAATGTGGTGAACGATGGTATCAAAAGCAACACTAAGGTCTAGGAGCACGAGTATAGATGCAGAGCCTCGGTCTGATGCCGTTAAAAGGTCATTTACCACCTTCACAAGTGCAGTCTCAGTGCTATGATGGGGTTTAAAACCAGACTGAAGCATTTTGTATACATCGTTTGTCTTCAGGAAGGCAGTGACAGCTTTTTCTAAAATATTTGAGAGGAATGGGAGATTCAATATAGGCTGATAGTTTTTATATTTTCTGGGTCAAGGTTGGGCTTTTTCAAGAGAGGCTTTATTACTGCCACTTTTAGTGAGATTGGTACACATCCGGTGGATAGAGAGCCGTTTATTATGTTCAACATAGGTGGGCCAAGCACAGAAAGCAGCTCTTTCAGTACTTTAGTTGGAATAGGGTCCAGTATGCAGCTTGAAGGTTCAGAAGCCATGATTATTTTCATCGTTGTGTCAAGAGATATAGTACTAAAACCCTTGAGTGTCTCCCTTGATCCTAGGTCCTGGCAGAGTTGTGCAGACTCAGGACAACTGAGCTTTGGAGGAATACACAGATTTAAAGAGAAGTCCGTAATTTGCTTTCTAATGATCATAATATTTTCCTCAAAGAAGTTCATGAATTTATTACTGCTGAAGTGAAAGCCATCCTCTCTTGGAGAATGCTGCTTTTTAGTTAGCTTTGCGACAGTATCAAAAATAAATGTTGGATTATTCTCATTTTCCTCAATTAAGTTGGAAAAATAGGATGATCGAGCAGCAGTGAGGGCTCTTTGATATTGCACGGTACTGTCTTTCCAAGCGAGTCGGAAGACTTCCAGTTTGGTGTGGCGCCATTTCCGTTCCAATTGTCTGGAAGCTTGCTTCAGCGCTCAGGTATCAAATCAAATCAAATGTTATTTGTCACATACACATGGTTAGCAGATGTTAATGCGAGTGTAGCGAAATGTTTGTGCTTCTAGTTCCGACAATGCAGTAATAACCAACGAGTAATCTAACCTAACAATTCCACAATTACTACCTTATACACACAAGTGTAAAGGGATAAAGAATATGTACATAAAGATATATGAATGAATGATGGTACAGAACGGCATAGGCAAGATGCAGTAGATGTTATCGAGTACAGTATATACAAATGAGATGAGTAATGTAGGGTATGTAAACATAAAAGTGGCATTGTTTAAAGTGGCTAGTGATACATTTTTTACATCAATTTCCATTATTAAAGTGGTTGGAGTTGAGTCAGTTTGTTGGCAGCAGCCACTCAATGTTAGTGGTGGCTGTTTTAACAGTCTGATGGCCTTGAGATAGAAGCTGTTTTTGACGCACCTGTACTGACCTTTCCTTCTGGATGATAGCGGGGTGAACAGGCAGTGGCTCGGGTGGTTGTTGTCCTTGATGATCTTTATGGCCTTCCTGTGACATCGGGTGGTGTAGATGTCCTGGAGGGCAGGTAGTTTGCCCCCGGCCCCCGGTGATGCGTTGTGCAGACCTCACTACCCTCTGGAGAGCCTTACGGTTGTGAGTGCTTTTGGTGACAAGCCGAATTTCTTCAGCCTCCTGAGGTTGAAGAGGCGCTGCTGCGCCTTCTTCACAACACTGTCTGTGTGGGTGGACCAATTCAGTTTGTCCGTGATGTGTACGCCGAGGAACTTAAAACTTACTACCCTCTCCACTACGGTCCCGTCGATGTGGATAGGGGGTGCTCCCTCTGCTGTTTCCTGAAGTCCACGATCATCTCCTTTGTTTTGTTGACGTTGAGTGTGAGGTTATTTTCCTGACACCACACTCCGAGGGCCCTTTCCTCCTCTATGTAGGCCGTCTCGTCGTTGTTGGTAATCAAGCCTACCACTGTAGTGTTGTCCGCAAACTTGATGATTGAGTTGGAGGCGTGCATGGCCACGCAGTTGTGGGTGAACTGGGAGTACAGGAGAGAGCTTAGAACGCACCCTTGTGGGGCCCGAGTGTTGAGGATCAGCGGGGTGGAGATGTTGTTACCTACCCTCACCACCTGGGGGCGGCCCGTCAGGAAGTCCAGTACCCAGTTGCACAGGGCGGGGTCGAGACCCAGGGTCTCGAGCTTGATGACGAGTTTGGAGGGTACTATGGCGTTAAATGCTGAGCTGTAGTCGATGAACAGCATTTTCACATAGGTATTCCTCTTGTCCAGATGGGTTAGGGCAGTGTGCAGTGTGGTTGCGATTGCGTCGTCCGTGGACCTATTGGGGCGGTATGCAAATTGGAGTGGGTCTAGGGTGTCAGGTAGGGTGGAGGTGATATGGTCCTTGACTCGTCTCTCAAAGCACTTCATGATGACGGAAGTGAGTAGTTGGCGGTAGTCGTTTAGCTCAGTTACCTTAGCTTCCTTTGGGACAGGAACAATGGCCCTCTTGAAGCATGTGGGGACAGCAGACTGGGATAAGGCTTGATTGAATATGTCCGTAAACACACCAGCCAGCTGGTCTGCGCATGCTCTGAGGACGCGGCTGGGGATGCCGTCTGGGCCTGCAGCCTTGCGAGGATTAACACGTTTAAATGTTTTACTCACGTCGGCTGCAGGAAGAAGAGTCTGCAGGTTTTGGTAGCGGGCTGTGTCAGTGGCACTGTATTGTCCTCAAAGCGAGCAAAGAAGTTATTTAGTCTGTCTGGGAGCAGGACATCCTGGTCCTCGACGGGGCTGGTTTTCTTTTTGTAATCCGTGATTGACTGTAGATCCTGTAGACGCTAACTCTTGTGTCTGAGCCAATGAATTGCAACTCTACTTTGTCTCTATACTGACGCTTAGCTTGTTTGATTGCCTTGCGGATGGAATAGCTACACTGTTTGTATTCGGTCATGTTTCCGGTTACCTTGCCCTGGTTAAAAGCAGTGGTTCGCACTTTCAGTTTCGCGCAAATGCTGCCATCAATCCACGGTTTCTGGTTTGGGAATGTTTTAATAGTTGCTGTGGGTACGACATCGCCGATGCACTTGCTAATGAACTCGCTCACCGAATCGGCGTATTCGTCAATGTTGTTGTTGGACGCAATGCGGAACATATCCAATCCTAGTGATCAAAGCAGTCTTGAAGCATGGAATCAGATTGGTCGGACCAGCGTTGAAAAGACCTGAGTGCGGGAGCTTCCTGTTTTAGTTTCTGTCTGTAGGCTGGAAGCAACAAAATGGAGTTGTGGTCAGCTTTTCCGAAAGGAGGGCGGGGGAGGGCCTTATATGCGTCGCGGAAGTTAGAATAACTATGGTCCAGGGTTTTACCAGCCCTGGTAGCACAATCGATATGCTGATAGAATTTAGGGAGTCTTGTTTTCAGGTATTTTCTGTATACCAGGGAGCTAGTTTCTTATGACAAATGTTTTTAGGGGTGCAACTGCATCTAGGGTATTGCGCAAGGTTAAATTGAGTTCCTCAGTTAGGAGGTTAACTGATTTTTGTCCTCTGACGTCCTTGGGTAGGCAGAGGGAGTTTGGAAGGGCATCAAGGAATCTTTGGGTTGTCTGAGAATTTATAGCATGACTTTTGATGCTCCTTGGTTGGGGACTGAGCAGACTATTTGTTGCGATTGCAAACGTAATAAAATGGTGGTCCAATAGTCCAGGATTATGAGGCAAAACAGTTAGATCCACAACATTTATTCCATGGGACAAAACTAGGTCCAGAGTATGACTGTGGCAGTGAGTAGGTCCGGAGACATGTTGGACAAAACCCACTGAGTCGATGATGGCTCCGAAAGCTTTTTTGGAGTGGGTCTGTGGACTTTTCCATGTGAATATTAAAGTCACCAAAAATGTGAATATTATGCTATGACTACAAGGTCTGACAGGAATTCAGGGAACTCGGTGAGGAACGCTGTATATGGCCCAGGAGGCCTGTAAACAGTAGCTATAAAAAGTGACAATTGTAGGCTGCATAGATGTCATGACTTGAAGCTCTAAAGACGAAAACTTAGTTTTTTTTCTTCGTAAATTGACATTTGCTATCGTAAATGTTAGCAACACCTCCGCCTTTGCGGGATGCATGGGGAATATGGTCACTAGTGTAACCAGGAGGTGAGGCCTCATTTAACAGTAAATTCATGAGGCTTAAGCCATGTTTCAGTCAGGCCAATCACATCAGGATTATGATCAGTGATTAGTTCTTGACTATAACTGCCTTGGAAGTGAGGGATCTAACATTAAGTAGCCCTATTTTGAGATGTGAGGTATCACAATCTCTTTCAATAATGGCAGGAATGGAGGAGGTCTTTATTCTAGTGAGATTGCTAAGGCGAACACCGCCATGTTTAGTTTTGCCCAACCTAGGTCGAGGCACAGACACGGTCTCAATGGGGATAGCTGAGCTGACTACACTGTGCTAGTGGCAGACAGCCTGCTGCCTGGCCTGCACCCTATTTCATTGTGGAGCTATGAAATAGGGTGCAGGGCAGGCAACCTGCTCCAGAGCGCTCAGTACCTCAGACTAGGGCGAAGGCTCACCTTCCAACAGGACAATGAGCTAAAGTAAGTGCACAGCCAAGATTTCGCAGGAGTGGCTTCGGGACATGTCTCTAAAGATCCTTGAGTGGCCCAGCCAGAGCCCGGACTTGAACTATCTCTGGAGAGACCTGAAAATAGCTGTGCAGCAGCTCTCCCCATCCAACCTGACAGAGCTTGAGAGGATCTGCAGTGAAGAATGGGAGAAACTCCCCAAATACAGGTGAGCCAAGCTTGTAGCATCATACCCAAGAAGACTAAAGGCTGTAATCGCTGCCAAAGGTGCTTCAACAAAGTACTGAGTAAAGGGTCTGAATAATAATGTAAATTAGATATCCGTTTAAAAAAAAAAAAAAATTACAATAAATGTCTAAAAACGTGGTTTTGCTTTGTCATTATGGGGTATTATGTGTAGATTGATGAGGGAAAAAAACTATTTAATACATGTTTGGATAAGGCTGTAGCGTAACAAAATGTGGAAAAAGTAAAGGGGTCTGAATACTTTCTGAAGGCACTGTATGCTGCTGTTTTATCGCGTATGCAATTATGTCCGAGGTGTTCGTTGTTTGCAGTAACTTCTTTATTGTTGTAATATCCCAAATGGACGTGGCAATTTCACCATTAAGGATTCATGCTTCTCAAGCCAAGTCCCAGGTATATCCTGTCCCCAAATGTATTCTGATCCAAATGTATTTATTTTTTATTTTACCTTTATTTAACGAGGCAAGTCAGTTAAAGAACAAATTCTTATTTCAATGACAGCCTAGGAACAGTGGGTTAACTGCCTTGTTCAGGGGCAGAACGACAGATTTGTACCTTGTCAGCTTGGGGATTCGAACTTGCAAGTCCAACGCTCTAACCACTAGGCTACCCTGCCGCACCATTAATGATGCCTGTCTTTGTGTTTCTCTCTCTTTCTCTCTCCTCTCTGTTTGTCTGTCTCTCTCTGCCTACGTGTGTGTGTGTGTGTGTGTGTGTGTGTGTGTGTGTGTGTGTGTGTGGTGTGTGTGTGTTGGTCCAGAGCTGATGGAGACACGGACGGCGCGGCCTTTCTCCTTCTCCTTCAACACCAGTGACTACCGCATCCTGCACATGGACCAGGACCAGGGCCGTCTCTACCTGGGCAGCCGGGAGTACCTGGTGGCCCTGGACATGCACAACATCAACAAGGAGCCTCTCATAGTAAGAGAAAACCCTATGATGACTCCTATGATAAAATTCCACAGAGACAGATACATATATTACCTGATAAGATTTCCCTGATGGAGATGGCCGCCCTGGAGTCAAGTTGCCAGTATCCATTCTTGTGTTTTATTACATTTTATGACATATTCAGCCACTGAAGCCATCTGTACGTCTAAGAGTGCAAATAAAAGTCACACTTGACGTCCACAGGTATAATGCTTTTTTTGTATCATGACCTATTTATAAGCATGTATGAGCCTTTATGATGTCCTATTTTAAGGCTTAAAATATGTCATGTCTACACGCAGAAAATCATACAATGCACCAGATCTGAAATGTTGCATTTTCTACACTTCTTCCTTCAGATTCACTGGCCGGCCACTACCCAGAGGAAAGGAGAGTGTAGAATGACTGGAAAGGGTGGGCAGGTTAGTGTCCTTTACGTCTTGACCATTAGCTTTAATGTATAAAAAGGGCTACACAAATACTGTTGTTATTGTAGTACAGTAAATATGCACAGTATGTCAAGCGTATTGATTGTAACTCTGTTCCCTCTGTCCTAATCAGGGGGAGTGTGCAAACTTTGTGCGTCTGATCGAACCCTGGAATCGCACACACCTGTACACCTGTGGCACAGGGGCCTACAAGCCCATCTGCACCTTCATCAACAGAGGATGGAGAGCAGAGGTACGGACACCAACAAATATGCATATGCACTGACATGGAACACTTAGATCACTACAAGATCTCAACCAAAATCAACACCCTGGTCACCACTAATGCAAATAATATGGTTGTTGCCTTTGCTAATTTTGAAGACGACATCCGAAGAAGAAGAAGATGAAAGATGTTTTTTCTCACTATTAAAAATGACTTTAAATCTGCAGATAACCACAACAGTCATTTCCAAAGTCTCCAACATTGTCTCCCACTACCACAAATCAACATTTGCACAGGATAGTAAAATATAGTAAAAAGAACTCGGACCTTGCGGGAGTCCAGATAAACTGTGTTCGGCCAGTGATTGATGTGCTTAACTTCTTTTAAATAGTGTCCAGTCAAAACTCACACCTGATTGTTTTCACACCTGATTGCGCAAATGACTGGGATTATAAGAACACGTTTCACTAGGCTCTGTAGGCTATGTACTCTCTAACTGTGTTCCACAGTTCCTAGGCCTATAGACTGCGCTTAGAGTTATTTGGCCACTTTAGTTGTGATTACAACCCTCATTGAAACATATAGGCATATTGGGTAGGCTGCATGTGACTATGATTAGATAAAGTCCCCCAAAAAATGCATTGCCTTAGACAGCACACGGTGGCCATCATTCACGAGTGATAATATGGGCCATTATCACGTACCTGTCGGAACAGGGGCAGAGGAATAAAATACATGTCATTGAATAGCGACTGCAAGAGGTTTTTCCCACGGTTCATTTAAATGCCAGCCAGGTAGGCTACTCTGGTTGTAAAGAGACGCAATGTGCTTAATATTGGGCCTAGCCTATAGAAAGCTGATGTGACCTGCTCTTTTTAAAAAGAGGCCATTAAAACTCTGTTTTCTTGCATAGCATAGCCTATAGAAATGTGGTGCAACATAGGCTTTTCATTCTATGCATCGACCAGCTATGAGGAGCTGGCTCTCGCTGCACACCAGGTGATCCTAGTCCGCTCAAACTCTGAATGCCAAGGCTCTCATGAAGTGATTGATTTGTTTTTCTATTGCATTTGCATCGATGTCAGTGTGATTTAGCGAGACAATGGAGCGCTGAGTACCAGGCCATTAGCAAGTTTGGTAGGCTACTAATGACCATCCGTGGCATCAAAGCGCAGTTTAGGAGAAGCCCAGTTACAGTGACTCTGTAAGAGTCTGTGTGTAGCTGGTGCAGAGGAGTCAGGCGCAGGACAGCAGAGATGACTAAATAAAAGTAACTTTCTTCAAAGTCATCAAATAATACAAGAATAATTCTAAGCCCACAATACAACAAACAATCACTCACAACCAAACAAGGGGAACAGAGGGTTAAATACTAAACAGGTAATTGGGTGAGTGAAACCAGGTGTGTAAGACATAGACAAAACAAATGGAAAATGAAAAGTGGATCGGCGGTGGCTAGAAGGCCGGTGACGTCGACCGCCGAAAGCCGCCCGAACAAGAAGAGGGACCGACTTCGGCGGAAGTCGTGACAGACTCAATGGTCACGTGGAAATTGACTGCGGTCATGAAATTAAACTACTATTTACATTCACAACTATTTTGTTTTCCAAATACTTCCAACGATATGTATTTTTAGTTAAGTAAACATTCCAAATGGTATTTTGAAATGCATTCCAATATTCAACTATTTGTTTTTTCAAATAAAAGGTTATCTAAATATTAGTTATGAAATGTGTTAAAAAGTAATTGAAGTACCTAAAATAGTATCTGAATCCAGGTCTGAAACATACCTATATCCATGTATTGTCCTCTCTGTGCAGGAGTACCTGTTCAGGCTGGTCCCTGGCTATGTGGACTCAGGGAAAGGGAAATGTTCCTACGACCCGCTGCAGGAGAATGCTGTGGCCCTTATCAGTGAGACCTCTTCTTGTCTGTTCATCATAACAGTTCCCACCACAGTTCTCACTTACAATACCACTAGCCATCATCATCATCCATCTTCCTCTTTTGTTCCCGCTTTGCTAGATGGGAATCTGTATGCAGGGGTCCACGTTGACTTCATGGGCACGGACCCGGCCATCTTCAGAACCCTGGGAGACAGACCTGCCGTCAGGACTGAGCAATATGACTCCCGCTGGCTGAATGGTAAGCTTGCCCCTGACCCACAGGTGACACTTTGAGTAACTCATGACTATTTTGCCCTGAGAAAAAGTCGGCCACACCTCTCTCTCTATGTCTCTCTCTTTCATTTGTCACTTGCACAAATACAGTGAAATGCTTACCTTGCAAGCCCTTTCCAAAAGTGCAGTACCAAATTACAATTTGCAGGGATACTGGAGTAGTTGAGGTAGATACTGAATGTACATGTAGGCAGGGATTAGGAGAAGGTGACTGGATAAATAATCTCTCTCTCTCTCTCTCTCTCTCTCTCTCTCTCAAATTGACTAATGTCTGTCTCCAGAGCCTGTGTTTGTGAAGATCCAGCAGATTCCTGACAGCTCCGAGAGGAACGATAATAAGCTCTACTTCTTCTTTCGGGAGAAGAGCCTGGATTCGGCTGGGGGGGGCAGCCCCAGTGTCCTGGCCAGGGTGGGCCGAGTATGCCTGGTGAGAGACCCTCGTATATCCCCCCCTGACCTCACAAACACACAGACACATACACACACACCACAGGAGGCTGCTGAAGGGGAGGACGGCTCATAATAGTGACTGGAATTGAGTGAATGGGATGGCGTCAACCACGTGGAAATCATGTGTTTGATGTGTTGGATACCATTCCATTTATTCTGTTCCAGCCGATACTATGAGCCCGTCTTCCCCAAGTTAGGGGATAATACCTCAGTTTCAAATCATTTTGTCCCATTTCGTTCCTACTAAACGCACAACCATTGGACACTAGAAAGCCAAGTGGTTGTGGTGATGATATTGAATGATCTACCATTTTACATAAATTCCCCCTAACTTTGTTTCACGTTCCCAGAATGATGATGGGGGTCAGAGGTCACTGGTCAACAAGTGGACGACCTTCCTGAAGGCTCGGCTGGTGTGCTCAGTGATAGGCAGTGATGGTGTGGAGACCTATTTCGATGAGCTGAGTGAGACTGCTTTTAATTCCTGCGGCATTGACATACTGTACAGTAGGCTGCAATTCAATCAGATGCAGATAAAGGAAAATGGAGGCTTAGTCTTATTTTGACACTTGTTTATAGAAAAGGCACTGTTAACATCTTTGTCAACTTGCTTCCCATCAGAGGATGTCTTCATTCAGCCAACACAAGACGAACGCAATCCTGTCGTGTACGCTGTCTTTTCCACTGCGGGGTAATATATCACTTGAATCATTCCAAAATGTTTTTTTTCCCCACAACCATACATTCTATGTCCTTTGTTAGTGTCGGACAACAACAAAAAAAGCCTGCCCACCCAGTAGTTCTCCACAAATGAAGTTCTAGAACCCTGGGGTAGTTCAGTAGCGGTGCGTGGGTCAAATCACTGGGGAAGCCAAGCCAGGGGGGGGAAAAAAACATATTACAACCTATGGGTAAAATCACTGGGGAAGCCAAGCCAGGGGGAAAAAAACAACATATTACAACCTATGGGTAAAATCACTGGGGAAGCCAAGCCAGGGGGAAAAAAACAACATATTACAACCTATGGGTAAAATCACTGGGGAAGCCAAGCCAAGGGGAAAAAAACAACATATTACAACCTATGGGTAAAATCACTGGGGAAGCCAAGCCAGGGGGAAAAAAACAACATATTACAACCTATGGGTAAAATCACTGGGGAAGCCAAGCCAGGGAAAAAAAACATATTACAACCTATGGGTAAAATCACTGGGGAAGCCAAGCCAGGGGAAAAAAAAACATATTACAACCTATGGGTGAAATCACTGGGGAAGCCAAGCCAGGGGGAAAAAGCCATATTGCATGTGTTGTGATAATTGTGTTGTTTGCCCTACAACCTGTTAGTTTATATTCCTTAATACATTTAACCACACCTTTGTTTTATCACAAAACCGGAGAGCAACATCTGTCCTGTGAAGTCCACAAAGCATATTGCATGTAACAAACAGTTCAAGCAAGTTAATGTTTCCGACATTTTCAGACTACTGAACAACTATTGATTTAGAACCATGGAGAATTATTGCAAGTCTCAAAGAAAACCGGAGCTGCCTCCACTATTCCAGCACCACATCAATTTCAATATTTCATCGTCATCAAATCACCTATGCTTAGTCTAATATAGTTACAACTAAAATATACCAAAAAAAGTTTAGGAAAAGGGAAAGGGGGATACCTAGTCAGTTGTATAACTGAATGCATTCAACTGAAATGTGCCTTCCGCATTTAACCCAACCCCTCTGAATCAGTCCAATTAACATAAGCTAAATATGATGTGGCTGTCCATGGAACTGATTTCTGTGTTTGTGTGTGTGTGCGTGTATGTGTGCGTGTGTGAAAGTAGGAAAAACTTGACTCACCCTACTTGTAGAGAAACACCAATTGCCATCCTCCTCTTTTCCATGTTGCTGAAATGGTCTATGACTCTGTCATACAGCACACACTTTTAGTTTTTGTTGTCCTAGGCTACCTGGCTAAAATGCATGCTCTCTAGCCTAACTTCCTTTCATGGGCAATGATGAGCCAGCTAGTTAAAATTAGCCAACATTTAGCTTCATATTGAACTTCCATCCTCTCAGGCCAGGGGCACAATTTATGAATTTATGGTTGTATCAGAATCGCTGTTATAATCATTGACACTCTTCCCTTGACACTTTTTTTCTGGTGCACCAGGACCATTCACAGTTGATCTCACTCAGTTTAGCTCAACGCTGATTGGCTATTATTTTTTTAATCAAGAGAGGCCAAATGCTCGTTGGCTTCTTTTGCATTCAATGCTACGGACGGCAACAATGTCATACTCTTTTTGGCCAGACAGCATCAGATAGATGGGCTACGCATACAGAGACAGAGGGGCGCTGTTTCGCTTGCTCGGATGCCTTTCTTCCCTTGGCATACATGAATACACACCACTGGGGTAGTTTATTTTGATGACTCTCTTCCACCACCTTTCCACCTCTTTCCTTAGGTCTGTTTTTAAGGGCTCAGCCGTGTGTGTGTACTCTATGTCCGACATTCGCAATGTCTTCAATGGCCCCTTCTCACACAAGCATGGACACAACTACCAGTGGACCCCCTACACTGGAAAGATCCCCTACCCTCGCCCTGGAACGGTACGTACACTCAGGACCAATAAACAAACAAATTATGGGTAGCTTTGAAGTTGCTATTGATCATAGAGTCAAATCTAGATCAACAAGTAATCAAAAGAAACAATGTGTCAAACTGTCAGTGTCTTGGTGTGGTCAAAATCCCATAATTCCCATGATCCAACACACAAGAACATGTTGAGCTACATGCTACGTATTCATTGATGTACATGCTACGTATTCATTGATGTACACCGTAGCAAAACATTGTACAATGGAAAAGGAAACATGCCGTTTTGATTGGCCAAGTCCAGATACAGTAGTTCTTCCCTGTTTCAGATGGTTTTCTTCTTTTTGGTGCCACTGAACATGACCCAGTTCAACCAGAGCTATCTGTCCTCTTCGTCTACAGTGTCCAGGAGGAACGTTCACCCCGGGCCTCCGCTCCACCAAGGAGTTTTCGGATGAGGCAGTGAATTTTGTGAGGGCACACCCCCTCATGTACCACCCTGTCTACACAATGCACAAGCGCCCTCTGGTGGTCCGAACTGGAGTGGACTACCGATTCACCTCCATCGTGGTGGACCTGGTGGATGCTGTGGACGGGAGGTATGAGGTGCTCTTCCTGGGCACAGGTGAGCCATGCTAGCTAGCAGCTGTAACTATTATCCACCTATACCCAGAGATGACTTGCACTAGAGTTCGATTACTGTTCGATGACGTTGACTAGTACCTTAAAATCTACTGACATGGAACTGCCATGGGCTAGGTCATGCAATAAAACTGAAAAAGATATTAAACAAAAAAAAGAAACGTCCTCTCACTGTCAACTGCGTTTATTTCCAGCAAACTTAACATGTGTAAATATTTGTATGAACATATTAAGAGTCAACAACTGAGACATAAACTGAACAAGTTCCACAGACATGTGGCTAACAGAAATGGAATAATGTGCCCCTGAACAAAGGGGGTGTCAAAATCAAAAGTAACAGACTTGCAGGAAATCACGCACAGAACGAGCAGTATGGCCGGTGGCATTGTCATGCTGGAGGGTCATGTCAGAATGAGCCTGCAGGAAGGGTACCACATGAGGGAGGAGGATGTCTTCCCTGTAACACACAGCGTTGAGATTGCCTGCAATGACAACAAGTTCAGTTTGATGATGCTGTGACACACCGCCCCAAACCATGACGGACCCTCACCCTCCAAATTGATCCCGCTCCAGAGTACAGGCCTCGGTGTAACGCTTATTCCTTCAACGATAAACGCAAATCCGACCATCACCCCTGGTGAGACAAAACATGCACCTGTGGTCAAGTGGTCTGCCACTGCGAGGACTATCAGCTGTCCGTCCTGTCTCCCTGTAGCGCTGTCTTAGGCGTCTCACAGTACGGACATTGCAATTTATTGCCCTGGCCACATCTGCAGTCCTCATGTCTCCTTGCAGCATGCCTAAGGCACTTTCACGCAGATCAGTAGGGACCCTGGGCATCTTTATTTTGGTGTTTTTCAGAATCAGTAGAAAGGCCTCTTTAGTGTCCTAAGTTTTCATAACTGTGACCTTAATTGCCTACAGTCTGTAAGGTGTTAGTGTCTTAACGACCATTCCACAGGTGCTTGTTCATTAATTGTTTATGGTTCATTGCCTGGGAAAGCATGGGAAACAGTGTTTAAACCCTTTACAATTAATATCTGTGAAAGCATTTGTATTTTTATGAATTATCTTTGAAAGACAGGGTCCTGAAAAAGGGACGTTTCTTTTTTTGCTGAGTTTATGTGCTCTCAAAAAGGAAAAAGCAGACATTGCGCTATTACGAGAGACCATCCTCTGTGTTACTGAACATGCTAAACTCGGCAGAGCTTGGGTGGGACAGCTGTATTTCCCATCTCTCAAATGAAACAGTAGAGGCACAGCCATACTTATCCATAAGCATGTTTTATTCAGAATTGACAAAACCATATCTAATCCGGAGGGGAAATGTATTCTGATATCTGGGTCACTATATGGGCAACCAATTCCTATTTTAAATATATATGCCCCTAACACAGATACTCCTGATTTCATGTCGAAAATAATAACCCTGTTCAATGAGCATTGTATTTCCTTTGGAGTGCTGGCTGGAGATTTTAAGTGTACCCTCAACTCAACTCTGGACAAATCATCTCAAGTGCCCACCACAAACCCTAGATCGGTAAAGATGTTGAACTCTCTTACTAAAGAGAAGGCCACACTAAGACGCCATCTAATTGCATATGCTTCCTCTAAGACAAAAGCAATGGAAGCACACAGGTTAGATCTTGAGAGGGAGCTGGAACGCTGCAAAAAAGTACAATGCTCAAAAAAATAAAGGGAACACTTAAACAACACAATGTAACTCCAAGTCAATCACACTTCTGTGAAATCAAACTGTCCACTTAGGAAGCAACACTGATTGACAATACATTTCACATGCTGTTGTGCAAATGGAATAGACAACAGGTGGAAATTATAGGCAATTAGGAAGACACCCCCAATAAAGGAGTGGTTCTGCAGGTGGTGACCACAGACCACTTCTCAGTTCCTATGCTTCCTGGCTGATGTTTTGATCACTTTTGAATGCTGGCGGTGCTTTCACTCTAGTGGTAGCATGAGACGAAGTCTACAATACACACAAGTGGCTCAGGTAGTGCAGCTCATCCAGGATGGGACATCAATGCGAGCTGTGGCAAGAAATTTTGCTGTGTCTGTCAGCGTAGTGTCCAGAGCATGGAGGCGCTACCAGGAGACAGGCCAGTACATCAGGAGACGTGGAGGAGGCCGTAGGAGGGCAACAACCCAGCAGCAGGACCGCTACCTCCGCCTTTGTGCAAGGAGGAGCAGGAGGAGCACTGCCAGAGCCCTGCAAAATGACCTCCAGCAGGCCACAAATGTGCATGTGTCTGCTCAAACGGTCAGAAACAGACTCCATGAGGGTGGTATGAGGGCCCGACGTCCACAGGTGGGGGTTGTGCTTACAGCCCAACACCGTGCAGGACGTTTGGCATTTGCCAGAGAACACCAAGATTGGCAAATTCGCCACTGGCGCCCTGTGCTCTTCACAGATGAAAGCAGGTTCACACTGAGCACATGTGACAGACGTGACAGAGTCTGGAGACGCCGTGGTGAACGTTCTGCTGCCTGCAACATCCTCCAGCATGACCGGTTTGGCGGTGGGTCAGTCATGGTGTGGGGTGGCATTTCGTTGGGGGGCCGCACAGCCCTCCATGTGCTCGCCAGAGGTAGCCTGACTGTCATTAGGTACCGAGATGAGATCCTCAGACCCCTTGTGAGACCATATGCTGGTGCGGTTGGCCCTGGGTTCCTCCTAATGCAAGACAATGCTAGACCTCATGTGGCTGGAGTGTGTCAGCAGTTCCTGCAAGAGGAAGGCATTGATGCTATGGACTGGCCCGCCCGTTCCCCAGACCTGAATCCAATTGAGCACATCTGGGACATCATGTCTCGCTCCATCCACCAACGCCACGTTGCACCACAGACTGTCCAGAAGTTGGCGGATGCTTTAGTCCAGGTCTGGGAGGAGATCCCTCAGGAGACCATCCGCCACCTCATCAGGAGCATGCCCAGGCATTGTAGGGAGGTCATACAGGCACGTGGAGGCCACACACACTACTGAGCCTCATTTTGACTTGTTTTAAGGACATTACATCAAAGTTGGATCAGCCTGTAGTGTGGTTTTCCACTTTAATTTTGAGTGTCACTCCAAATCCAGACCTCCATGGGTTGATAAATTTGATTTCCATTGATCATTTTTGTGTGATTTTGTTGTCAGCACATTCAACTATGTAAAGAAAAAGTATTTAATTAATTCAGATCTAGGATGTGTTATTTTAGTGTTCCCTTTATTTTTTTGAGCAGTGTACATAAACAATCCCCAGACAGCGCCAAACCCAAACTAAACTAAACTTGGACTATACTCGGGAGAGTATAGTCACTAAACAGAAATACCATGAGTATAGCAATAGGCCTAGCAGATTGCTTGCTTACCAATTAAAAAAAGAGCAGTCAGAGCGTACAATCATGGCCATCCGAACAGCAAATGACAAGGTCACATATGATCCAAATCAGATACATTTAACTTTTCATTATTTTTACTGCAAATTATACTTCTGAGAGAACATACGGAGGCAAAACTCCATTCCTTCCTCATCAGCCACCTTGTGGAAGGGACTTTGTGGATCTGAGGCTCTTTCCCCTGTTGCCTCCATCATCCTCCAAATCCCACCAACATCAGCCGCCTCAGAACGCAACTGGTCCTTGTTTGGGAACACACACACCAAAACACGCAACAGGCTGACCAATAAAAGGGTTGAAAAATTGGTGGCCATCAGGGCATTTCTTTGTTGCTTTTTGAGCCTGACAGCAAGCTGTCCTCATCAAGGTTGGAAAGTGACAGTGAAGATGAGGCCTCAGAGTCTGATGTTCAAGAGGTGGACATTGGGAAGGTCCAGGAAGAAAACATGGAAGCCTGAGAGGAAGACAACCAAAGCTTTAGTTTCTAGACTATCATTTTACAGAAGTATGTTGAAAATGTTTTTGAGAGATGTGATGGATCATTGGGGATCATTCAATATTCCCTTTCTTTTGTTGTTCAGTAAAATCCTCCCATGTGAAAAGTCAACTCATTTAATTAAAGTTGAATTCGTAACTAAATTGTTTTTTAAATTTCTATTGGAAGGATTTAATCATTTGCAATTATGTCTCCATATATGGTAAATATATCCAATGCAAAAAACATCTATATTTAAATGGTATTAATATTTTATTTGCATATATTTCTGTTAATTCCCATATATTCCAGTTAATTCAGACGGAAAGTTTCCACCTCTAAATATTCCCCAAAATGTGCAACACTACTTATGACCCCAGATTTGATAGACTCTGGTCTTCACTACTCAACTATATTTCAAATTGGACAGAGTCAATGGGGTGATTAGGGAAATTAGTGTATATACATGTTGTGTAAGGTGCTGTAAAAACTCATTATTTGCTCCTTGTCTCAGCTAAAGCTGGAAACAGCTAAGATGATCACAGATAGGGCTGCTGCAAATCGGTTTGTTTTGTTTTATATTTCATTTTTATTATTTGTCTGCCACATCTGTGAATGTGGAATGTGTTTTGTTTGTTGATCGAAAAACAAGAGAATGTAACTAACTGTAAATTGAAAAAGACTAACACATTTGGGATCATTAACCTAACCGTAAATTTTGTAAAATAAATTGTACAAAATTAAAATCAGTGTACTATCAAAAAGCTACGATTAACAGGTCTCGGTCCTCATCATAAAGGCTAAAATATATATATTTTATAAATACGTACCGCAATAATGCTGTAAGTAGGAGAAGATACGCGTCTTTCAAATTATTTGCCATGGATATAAATAAAGTCTTCCACACGTCATCTTCGTTAACAATTGGAAAAATGGAGAGGAAGCGAAAGCGGCGAAGTCCTGTATGGCAATAATTTGAGAAGTGAAAGGAGAAGGTGATGAAATACAAACTTTGCAAGGTGGAATTGAGCTACAGCGGCAGTGCAGGTGCATTGCTGAAAGAGTGTGATAATGGATGGATTAATCAAATCACATCGCTGATTAGATAAATGATTGCTGTTGATGTCCAGCCATTGTCAATGGTAGAGGATGTCGGCTTCAATACCCTAATGGCAGATCTAGAACCAGACTACAAGATGCCATGTCGAAGAACCGTGATGGCCCTGATGGAGAGCTCTCGAACACCATACGTAGCGTTAACAACAGATTGTTGGACATTTATGAACACGCTCTCATACATCACTGCAACGAGCCATCACATTGATGATAAGTGGGACATGAAGTACGTACTGACAACGGAGAACCTAAAATAGCATTAATACCATCGTTGCTGAGTGGGTGGGGGAGGGCAGTAAAAGTGAACGCTGTCTGACTGGGTTTCCAGTAGTAACCACTGCCACAATGTAAAAAAAATGACTATATCTTAAAATAAAAATGTTTTTGGTCTTAATTTAAAGTTCGGGTTAGGCATAGGGTTAGCATGTAGAAATAGGCGGACTTTGTGGCTGTGATAACTAGTGACGACCTGTATGTAGCCAGGGCTGCTGTAGATTGAACTGCATTGCCCCCTAGCGGTCACACGCAGAACCATATCTAGATTATGAATTTACGCCATTTTATGATATTTTATTTAACGTTTAAACGTTAAATAAACTGTGCCTTTTACATTTCACACATACCTTCTCTAAATATGTTTCTATAATATTTAGGCTATCTGTGGTACTATGTACGCTATGAACTGCTCTCCCCTCTTTTGTAGATCGTGGGACAGTCCAAAAGGTGATAGTACTTCCTAAAGACACTAGCACAACAGAAGAACTCACATTAGAGGAAGTGGAAATGTTCAGGGTAATGACGATCATTACTATTTCATGTAAATCACTGTCTAGTATGAATTAATACAAGGAGGGAGATGGGACAAGCCAAAAACGTCATTCTACAGTATTATCTTGTTGTTCTTTTTTGCAGACTCCAGCTCCTATTAAGACTATGAAGTTATCATCAAAAAGGGTATGTTTCATCAATATTCACTTGTTCATCTGATTGCTGCTGTTGTTGTGTTTGCTGTTGTTTGTATGCCTCTGATAGTCCTTCCTCTTCCCTTCTGACCCACAGCAACAGCTGTATGTGTCGTCAGAGAGGGGTCTTACCCAGTTGTCCCTGCACAGGTGTAGCGTCTATGGGAAGGCCTGTTCAGACTGCTGCCTGGCCAGAGACCCTTACTGTGCCTGGGACGGGGAGACATGCGCCACCTTTAGCCCCTCCACCAAGAGGTGAGGCACCTTAGCATCAACATAATAGAGTGCCTTCAGAAAGTATTCATGGGATTTTCTCCCATTCGTCCTTGCAGATTTTCTCAAGCTCTGTTAAGTTAGATTGTGAGCGGCGGTGAACAGTAATCTTCAAGTCTTTCCATAGATTTTCAATGGAATTCAAGTCTGGTCTTTGGCTGGGCAGCTCAAGGACTTTCACATCCTTAATCTGAAGCCATTCCAGTGTTGCTTTTGCTGTATGCTTGGGGTCATTGTCCTTTAGGATAGTAAATCTTTGCCCCAGTCTAAGGTTGTTTGCACTCTGAAGCAGGTTCTCATCAAGGATTGGCTTTTAGTTGGTTCTGTTCATTGTTCCCTCTATCCTTACCAGTCTCCCAGGCCCTGCCGCTGAAATGCATCCCCCATAACATCATGCTGCCACCACCATGCTTCACGGTAGGGATGGTATTAGATGGGTGATGGGTTTTCTCCAGACATCGCTTTGCATTCAGGCCAAAAAGTTCAAATGTTGTCTCATCAGACCACTGAATCTTTTGTATTATGCTCTGTCTTTCACTTGCCTTTTTGCAAACTCCAAGCATGCTGTCATGTGCCTTTGTCTCGAGAGTTGCTTCCGTTTGGCCGCTCTCCCATAAAGCCCAGATTAGTGAAGTGCTATAGAGACAGTTGTCCAACTCGTCCCAAACCATCTCAATTGGTTTGAGGTTGGGTGATTGTGGAGACCAGGTCATCTGCTGCATCAATCCATCACTCCTTCTTGGAATAGCCCTTACACAGCCTGTTAGGTATGTTTTGGGTCATTGTCCTGTTGAAAAACAAATGATAGTTCCACTAAGCACAAACCAGATGGGATGGCGTATTGCTGCAGAATGCTGTGGTAGCCATGCTGGTTAAGTGTGCCTTGAATTTAAAAAAAAATCACTAACAGTGTCATCAGCAAAGCACACCCACACCATCACACCTCCTCCTCCATGCTTCACGGTGGGGACCACACATGCAGAGATAATCCGTTCACCTACTCTGCATCTCCCAAAGACACGGCGGTTGGAACCAAAAATCTCAAATTTGGACTCATCAGACCAAAGGACAAATTTCCATTGCTCGTGTTTCTTGGCCCAAGCAATTCTCTTTTTCTTATTGGTGTCCTTTAGTAGTGGTTTCTTTGCAACACATTGACCATGAAGGCCTGATTTATGCAGTCTCCCCTGAACAGTTGATGTTGAGATGTGTCTGTTACTTGAACTCTGTGAAGCATTTATTTGGGCTGCAATCTGAGGTGCAGTTAACTCTGATGAACTTATCCTCAGCAGTAGAGGTAACTGGGTCTTCCTTTCCTGTGGCGGTCCTCATGAGAGCCAGTTTCATCATAGTGCTTGATGGTTTTTGCAACTGCACATTTTCCGCATCTTCATGTCTCTAAGTAATGATGGACTGAAATTTCTCTTTGCTTATTTGAGCTGTTCTTGTCATCATATGCTGTATACCACCCCTACCTTGTCACAACACAACTGAATGTCACAAACGTATTAAGAAGGAAAGATATTAATTGAAATGCATTCCAGGAAACGTTTGACCTCGTGAAGCTGGTTGAGAGAATGCCAGTGTGCAAAGGGTGGCTACTTTGAAGAATCTCAAATATGAAATATATTTATATTTTAATTTGTTTTTGATTACTACATGATTCCATATGTATTATTTAATGATAGTGATTTGAGAAGAGTAGGATAATTGTCCCACTTAAGTTCACTTTTCTAGATACTTTACTTCGGACAGCTTATCAGCCATACCAGAGATTGTCGGAGAGGTGACATTATCGCCTCTACCTCGTGTTGAGATTGAGTTCGAACCACTTTGGACGTGAGCTGCAGCTACAGTTGAAGTCGGAGGTTTACATACACTTAGGTTGGAGTCATTAAAACTCGTTTTTCAACCACTCCACAAATGTCTTGTTAATAAACTATTGTTTTGGGAAGTCGGTTAGGACATCTACTTTGTGCATGACAAGTCATTTTTCTAACAATTGTTTACAGACAGATTATTTCACTTATAATTCACTGTATCACAATTCCAGTGGGTCAGAAGTTTGCATACACTAAGTTGACTGTGCCTTTAAACAGCTTGGAAAATTCCAGAAAATGTCATAGGCTAATTGACATCATTTGAGTCAATTGGAGGTGTACCTGTGGATGTATTTCAAGGCCTACATTCAAACTCGGTGCCTCTTTGCTTGACATCATTGGAAAATCAAAAGAAATCAGCCAAGACCTCAGAAAAAAATTGTGGACCTCCACAAGTCTGGTTCATCCTTGGGAGCAATTTTCAAATGCCTGAAGGTACCACGTTCATCTGTACAAACAATAGTACGCAAGTATAAACACCATGGGACCATGCAGTCGTCATACCGCTCAGGAAGAAGACTCATTCGGTCACCTAGAGATGAAGGGTACTTTGGTGCGAAAAGTGCAAATCAATCCCAGAATAGCAGCAAAGGACCTTGTGAAGATGCTGGAGGAAACGGGTACAAAAGTATCTATTTCCACATTAAAAAGAGCCCTATATCGACAGAACCTGAATGGCCACTCAGCAAGGAAGAAGCCACTGCTCCAAAACCGCCATAAATAAGCCAGACTACGGTTTGCAACTGCACATGTCCTCTGGTCTGATGAAACAAACGACCATCGTTATGTTTGGAGGAAAAAGGGGGAGGCTTGCAAGCCAAAGAACACCATCCCAACCTTGAAGCACGAGGTGGCAGCGTCATGTTGTGGGGGTGCTTTGCTGCAGGAGGGACTGGGGGACTTCACAAAATAGATGGGTTATGAGGTAGGAAAATGATGTGGATATATTGAAGCAACATCTCAAGACATCAGTCAGGAAGTTAAAGCTTGGTCGCAAATGGGTCTTCCAAATGGACAATGACTCCAAGCATACTTCCAAAGTTGTGGTAAAATGGCTTAAGGACAACAAAGTCAAGGTATTGGAGTGGCCATCACAAAGCCCTGACCTTAATCCTATAGAAAATGTATGGGCAGAACTGGAAAAAGTGTGTGTGAGCAAGGAGGCCTACAAACCTGACTCAGTTACACCAGCTCTGTCTGGAGGAATGGGCCAACATTCATCCAACTTATTGTGGGAAGCTTGTGGAAGGCTACCTGAAACGTTTGACCCAAGTGAAACAATTTAAAGGCAATGCTACCAAATACTAATTGAGTGTATGTAAACTTCTGACCCACTGGGACTGTGATGAAAGAAATAAAAGCTGAAATAAATAATTCTCTCTACTATTATTCTGACATTTCACATTCTTAAAATAAAGTGGTGATCCTAACTGACCTAAAACAGGGAATTTTTACTAGGATTAAATGTCAGGAATTGTGAAACTAAGTTTAAATGTATTTAAACTTACGACTTCAACTGTACATGCTTCTATGGTCTGATATGTTAATACTTAACCCGTCATTTTATACAGTTCTTCAAAAGAGGCGGTTCGTGAGGCTGACACACTCTCTGACCTCATCAAGGGGGTGGTGACTACTTACTTATCAAAGTTATAGGAACAATTTCCTCTTATAGTTTCTAAGATCATATCCCTCTCTTAACAAAAACACTAATACATTTTCATATTTCATACACAATGTAGAGGATGGAAACTTTGTACATGTTGTGTATATACTTTTCATGTTACAGTATTTCCTTTTATTTAAGTTTTAATGACATCACAAAATAACAACCAAAATGACATTATTATTCTTTAGATCGCCTTTGACCATTCCCCAAGTTCTATGTTAGAAATGTTGTTCCAGTATTCACTTTAGAATGTGTTAAGAGTTTCGTCTTGAAAATGTCTGTGAAACAAAGGCACATTCCTGTGTGAATTTAGAAAGGGAGACAACTGAATATTCTAATCCTTGATTTATAACCGGGTGTGAACTGTCAACCTCCCACCAGCTCCCATCTCCCCCCTCTGTGGGTGATGGAGGGTCTGGCTGAAGTTATTTATTGCCAAGCTGATCTGACCTATTTGGATCCTCACAGGACAGTCATGACATTAGTTTAGCTGAAGTAATTCCATCCAAACTGCTTACCGGGTTTCAAGCATAAGTCAAAGTTGTGATAATTGTTACTTGTTCACAGGCGAAGCAGAAGACAGGATATTAAGCATGGAAACCCCTTGCGGCAGTGCAGAGGGTTCAATGCAAAAGGTACGTGATTCCGGCCAAAGCACTGAACAATATCTCCCTTACCTCTTATATAGAGTGTGTATCTGAAAGCCTGGTCTGGAAAATAATTTTTGTAAAAGGAGTATAATTGTTTTCTGCATACAATGGTCTCGCAACACATTCTCACGAAGGAGTTAACCACTGTTAATGAGTCAAAAGGCCTTTTATTCAGACTATGCCATAATCTATACTTCACTTTATTTCTCTGATTCTGTCTCCTCCAGTGGAGAAGCATCTCAGTGAAACGGTGCAGTTTGGGGTGAAGGGGAGCAGTACGTTCCTGGAGTGCCAACCTAGATCTCCACAAGCGACAGTCAAATGGCTCTACCAGACACCAGACGGCAGGAGGAAAGTGGTAAAACAAGGCCTAACGGACCGTTTAGTTAACTTCTTTATGATGGCTGTAGATAATGTTGTCTTTTCCTTTTCGCTCACGCTGATGGTCCTTGTCCCTTCTCTCCCCTTCCCCCAGCTGAGCCGAGACGGAGAGGTGCTGGAGACAGCTCATGGCATCTTGCTCAAGTCTCTGAGCTACGCTGACAGGGGGCTGTACCACTGCCTGGCCACTGAGAACAACTTCAAGCACACGGTGGTCCGCGTGGCCCTCCGCATCCTGGACCGGGAGATAGTGGAGGCCCTCACCTCCCTGGATGCCCCGCTGGAGGACCAGAACCTCCATCACCACCTCCACCACCCACCGCCCCCGCCTCAAACTCTGCCACTGCAGTTCTCCTCCCAGCCGGAGATCCGCCTCATCAACCAGTACTGTCAGTCCTACTGGCAGCAGTTCAACCCCAACCTTTCCACAAAACGCACCAACAGGAAGCATGTCAAGAGCCAGCCAGAGCCAGCCCCAGGGGGCCCTATCCCCTCCTAGACTCCTTCTCTCCCCTCTCCTTCACTGGTGCCCGGGCCAGGTCCTGGAGGGTCACAGTGGCCCTCCACACTGCAGAGTCACTCACTCATGTTGTGATGTTGATGTTGTTATGTGTATTGTTCATCCCATTCCCATTCAGGGTTAGTCTCCATGGGCCCAATTCTGACTTTAGATCAGTGCACATAGCTATGTGCTTTCTTGTAAATCCTCTATTGATGTCATTGAGAGTTGAGGTCAAATTGGAGTTACACGCACAGAGGGTTTGGTCCTAAAACTCTTCCGTTTATTTAGCAAATGAACTGCCCTATTCAGTCCAAATGAGTAACTAGTAACCTGAATATAATCACTGATCCTATAAACCTGGGTATTATCAATGGGATTTCTACTTATGTTATAGTATGTCTCACTCAGTATAGGCAGTTTTAGACACTGCAGAGGATTGTTAGTGTACACAAGAGTTGTCTAGCAAGCACCATGGTAGTTAGGCGATAGGGAGACCCTATCATATGAATCATTGTAAAACCATACTTTTACAATCCATTTGTTCCCCTGAATCCAACATTTTCAAAAATCTGTGTTTCAAACATTCATTTGAACTAATTGATGAAAAATGGGCAATTTTTGTATTATATTATGTGTATTGTGTTTCCATTTGAAATATTGTAACAGTAGAATCCAGCCAATGTCAAATCAGGAAGACTATATGCTCAGTTTTTCATCTGACATTTATTAAGATTCTGATATAACAATGAGGTGATCAATTTGAGCAAATTTACATTGTTTTGATTGTGTTTTAAAATGACGTATCACAGAAAATGTGGATAATCAGAAACTCCTGCTTAATTTGACCAAACGTATTTGTTAGCAGGAAGAAACTGACCAAATGAGTCTCTACTTCTTTTTATTTGTTGTACTCTTTGGGTTTATGCATATATATATATATATATATATATATATATATATTTATTTTTTTCCCAATACAACATTTACTGGATACAAAACCATTAGCGTCAGCTAAAAAGCTATCCAAGTCTCCGACCTTGTGCTTCTTTCTCCTCAGCACTTCAACAGTGTGTTAGGCAGAGACAATATTTTGGACCAAACTGTTCCATTCTCCAGCCAAGACTATAGAGAGGGATTTAAAAAATGTACATGTAAATAGAGCAAGTTTGGTTTGGAACGATTCATTCAGAAAAAGAGATTCATTAGCTGTTGATTATTGCAGTGAGAAAAGAAATGGAGACAGTACAGGAGTTTCCTATTGCATTGCTTCAAAATGACAATACATATGACCTCTTCTATGGGAGCTACATTACTTTTACACAGCCTGACACCTGATATGAACCTGATCCAACAACAGAAACTGGACTGGAAGGCTCTTTACAGTTTGACTATATGACATGGCCACACTGTATTTCTTGTCTTCTAGAGATGAGACATGATTATTATCCTCGCTAGCACTCACCTGGCTCTTATCAACAATGTTGCTTAGAGCTCCTTTTGCCTGATTCATAAGCTGTGGTCATCTTTCGACCTTATGTCATGTACTACGTGTGTACAGTGCGTTCATATGGACTTTTAGATCTCACAGAGATCTATGCAAGGTTTGGGCTTTTCATGAATCCATTGCCCTCCCTCTCACCCATGCCATGAAATATATTTTGAGACTAGATATTATTGTTCTGCACTTTGGTGGTGGGGGTGTGAGGGCTGGGATGGGGAAGGGGATATTATAATTATCATGTGATTTACAGGACCAGTATTAACAGAAAGAGGATTTGAGGAAAAAGAGGTAGACCTTTTTGGAAACTAAAAGTAGAAAGATTAGAATAAATACATTGTTATGGACAGGAACGCTCTAACAGATTACTGAACTCTGAAGCCAAAGAATACTCTTATTTGAATGAAAATGTGTTCTATTGAACATATTTTGCACTATATTCACATTGTTTGTGGCTTCACATGGCTTCTTTGCCTTTTCTTAGCTATAGAGTTTGAATCCAGAAATGTCTACCTCTCGTTTCTGGAATATAATATGTACCAAAACAAAAATCACTCAAACAAAACAAAGTAACACTCGATACCATATTCCTTCTAGAGCAGGTAAAAATGTTCATGTGAGCTGATTCATGATGCCACAAGAGTGACGTGAGTAAAGAGTGACATGGTCTAGGGCACTGCATCGCAGCGCTAGCTGTGCCACCAGAGACTCTGGGTTCGCGCCCAGGCTTTGTCGCAGCCGGCCGTGACCGGGAGGTCCGTGGGGCGACGCAAATTGGCCTAGCGTCGTCCGGGTTAGGGAGGATATGGCCGGTAGGGATATCCTTGTCTCATCATGCACCAGCGACTCCTGTGGCAGACCGGGCGCAGTGCGCGCTAACCAAGGTAGCCAGGTGCACGGTGTTTCCTCCGACACATTGGTGCGGCTGGCTTCCGGGTTGGAGGCGCGCTGTGTTAAGAAGCAGTGCAGCTTGGTTGGGTTGTGTTTCGGAAGACGCATGGCTTTCGACCTTTGTCTCTCCCGAGCCCGTACGGGAGTTGTAACGATGAGACAAGATAGTAATTACTAACAATTGGATACCACGAAATTGGGGAGAAAAGGGGGTAACATTTTAATTTAATTCAATTAAAATATAGCTGCTAGCAGCCATGGTGGGGGTCAAGTAATGGCCCAACAGCGCCACCATGTGGCCAAACATAACCACTCTACAGGTTAGCTATACTTACGCCCCTGATTCCAAATTCCATGACTCTGAGTCAAACACATCGAGAGATATGCAGTTCCTTATTCATTCATATCATACCCCTTATTCCACATTTTTCAACCACTCCACAAATTTCTTGTTAACAAAGTATAGTTTTGGCAAGTCGGTTAGGACATCTAATTTGTGCATGACACAAGTAATTTTTCCAACAATTGTTTACAGACAGATTATTTCACTTATAATTCACTGTATCACAATTCCAGTGGGTCATACACTAAGTTGACTGTGCCTTTAAACAGCTTGGAAAATTCCAGAAAATGTCATTGCTTTAGAAGCTTCTGATAGGCTAATTGACATAATTTGAGTCAATTGGAGGTTTTCCTGTGGATGTATTTCAATGCTTAACTTCAAACTCAGTGCCTCTTTGCTTGACATCATGAGAAAATCAACAGAAATCAGCCAAGACCTCAGAAAAACAATTGTAGACCTCTACAAGTCTGCTTCATCCTTGGGAGCAATTTCCAAACGCCTGAAGGTACTCATCTGTACAAACAATAGTACGCAAGTATAAACACCATGGAACCACGCAGCCGTCATACCGCTCAGGAAGTAGAAGCTTTCTGTCTCCTAAGAGATTAACGTACTTTGGTGCGAAAAGTGCAAATCAATCCCAGAACAACAGCAAAGGACCTTGTGAAGATGCTGGAGGAAATAGGTACAAAAGTATCTATATCCACATTAAAACGAGTCCTATATCGACATAACCTGAATGGCCACTCAGCAAGGAAGAAGCCACTGCTCTAAAACCGCCATAAAAAAGCCAGACTACGGTTTGCAACTACACATAGGGATAAAGATCGTACTTTTTAGAGACGTCCTCTGCTCTGATGAAACAAAAATAGAACTGTTTGGCCATAATGACCATCGTTATGTTTGGAGGAAAAATGGGATGCTTGCCAGCCGAAGAGCACCGCCCCAACTGTGAAGCACTGGAGTGGCAGCTTCATGTTGTGGGGGTGTTTGCTGCAGAAGGGACTGGTGCACTTCACAAAATAAATGGCATAGTGAGGGAGGAAAATGATGTGGATATATTGAAGCAACATCTCAAGACATCAGACAGGAAGTTAAAGCTTGGTTGCAAAATGGGTCTTCCAAATAGACAATGATCCCAAGCATATTTCCAAAGTTGTGGCAAAATGGCTTAAGGACAATAAAGTCAAGGAATTGGAGTGGCCATCACAAAGCCCTGACCTCAATCCTATAGAAATGTTGTGGGCAGAACTGAAATAGTGTGTGTGAGCAAGGAGGCCTACAAACCTGACTCAGTTACACCAGCTCTGTCAGGAGGAATGGGCCAAAATTCACCCAACTTATTGTGGCGAAGCTTGTGGAAGGCTACTCTAAATGTTTTACCCAAGTTAAACAATTTAAAGGCAACGCTACCAAATACTAATTGAGTGTATGTAAACTTCTGACCCACTGGGAATGTGATGAAAGAAATAAAAGCTGAAATAAATCATTCTCTACTATTATTCTGACATTTCACATTCTTAAAATAAAGTGGTGATCCTAACTGACCTAAGACAGGGAATTTTTACTCTGATTAAATGTCATGAATTGTGAAAAACTGAGTTTAAATGTATTTGGCTAAGGTGTATGTAAACTTCCGACTTCAACTGTATATTTTCCTCACCCATCTACACACAATACCCCATAATGACAAAGTGAAAACATGTTTTTAAAATTGTTTGCACATTTATTGAAAATGTGAAATACAGAAATATCTCATTTACGTAAGTATTCACACCCTTGAGTCAATACATTGTGGAAGCACCTTTGACAGCGATTACAGCTGTGAGTCTTTCTGGGTAAGTCTCTAAGAGCTTTTCACAACTGGATTGTGCAACATTTGCCCATTATTCTTTTCAAAATTCTTCAAGCTCTGTAAAATTGGTTTTGATCATTGCTAGACAACCATTTTCAGGTCTTGCCATAGATTTTAAAGTAGATTTAAGTCAAAGCTGTAACTCGGTCCCTCTGGAACATTCACTGTCTTGGTAAGCAACTCCATTGTAGATTTGGCCTTCTGTTTTATGTTATTGTCCTGATAAAAGGTGAATTCATCTCCCAGTGTCTGGTGAAAGCAGACTAAGCAGACCAAGATTTCCTCAAGGATTTTGCCTGTGCTTAGTTCCATTTCTTTTTTATCCTGAAAAACTCCACAGTCCATAATGATTACAAGCATACCATTAACATGATGCAACCACCACTATACTTGAAAATAAGTGGTACTCAGTAATCAGCTGTATTGTATTTTCCCAAAACATACATAACACTTTGTATTCAGGACAAAAAGTAAATTGCTTTGCCACATTGTTTGCAGTATTACTTTAATGCCTTGTTGCAAACAGGATGCATGTTTTGGAATATTTTTTATTCTGTACAGGTGTCCTTTTCACTCTGTCAATTAGGTTAGTATTGTGGAGTAACTACAATGTTGTTGACCCATCCTCAGTGTTCTCCTATCACAGCCATTAAACTCGTAACTGTTTTAAAGTCATAATTGGCCTCATGGTGTAATCCCTGAGCAGTTTCCTTCCTCTCTGGCAACTGAGTTAGGAAGGACAACTGTATCTTTGTAGTGACTGGGTGTTTTGATACACCATTCATCCATGCTATTTTGTTTGTTTTTCACATTGTTTGTAACTTATTTTGAACATAATGTTGCTGCTACCATCTCTTATGACCGAAAAGAGCTTCTGGACATCAGAACAGCGATTATTCACCATGAATTGGATGAAGAATTTTCCTTTAATGACTCGGATGAGAGGGATTTACTCCAGACACCCGAACAGGCCCTCATCCAGTCATTCGCAGGAGAAAAAGACAGGGATTTCTCGGAAGGAGATCGGGGTGCCTTGTGAGGATCAGGCGACGGACGAGTGGTTAATCTGCCTTTGTACATTGACCAATAGTATAGATGGCAATCACTGGATAATAAATTGGACGAACTTAAAGCACATTTAAATCCTACCAACAGGACATTAAAAACTGTAATATCTTATGTTTCACAGAGTCGTTGTGGCTGAACACTACATGAACAACATACAGCTGGCAGGTTATATACTGTATCGGCAGGATAGAACCGCAGTCTCTGGTAAGACAAAGGGTGGCGATCTACAGTGGGGCAAAAAAGTATTTAGTCAGCCACCAATTGTGCAAGTTCTCCCACTTAAAAAGATGAGAGAGGCCTGTAATTTTCATCATAGGTACACTTCAACTAATGACAGACAAAATAAGAAGGAAAAAAATCCAGAAAATCACATTGTAGGATTTTTAATGAATTTATTTGCAAATTATGGTGGAAAATAAGTATTTGGTCAATAACAAAAGTTTATCTCAATACTTTGTTATATACCCTTTGTTGGCAATGACAGAGGTCAAACGTTTTCTGTACGTTTTTACAAGGTTTTCACACATTGTTGCTGGTATTTTGGCCCATTCCTCCATGCAGATCTCCTCTAGAGCAGTGATGTTTTGGGGCTGTTGCTGGGCAACACGGACTTTCAACACCCTCCAAAAATGTTCTATGGGGTTGAGATCTGGAGACTGGCTAGGCCACTCCAGGACCTTGAAATGCTTCTTACGAAGCCACTCCTTCGTTGCCCGGGCGGTGTGTTTGGGATCATTGTCATGCTGAAAGACCCAGCCACGTTTCATCTTCAATGCCCTTACTGATGGAAGGAGGTTTTCACTCAAAATCTCACGATACATGGCCCCATTCATTCTTTCCTTTACACGGATCAGTCGTCCTGGTCCCTTTGCAGAAAAACAGCCCCAAAGCATTGATGTTTCCACCCCCATGCTTCACAGTAGGTATGGTGTTATTTGGATGCAGCTCAGCATTCTTTGTCCTCCACACACCACGAGTTGAGTTTTTACCAAAAAGTTATATTTTGGTTTCATCTGACCATATGGGATTCTCCCAATCTTCTTCTGGATCATCCAAATGCTCTCTAGCAAACTTCAGACGGGCCTGGACATGTACTGGCTTAAGCAGGGGGACACGTCTGGCACTGCAGGATTTGAGTCCCTGGTGGCGTGGTGTGTTACTGAAGGTAGGCTTTGTTACTTTGGTCCCAGCTCTCTGCAGGTCATTCACTAGGTTCTGGGATTTTTGCTCACCGTTCCTGTGATCATTTTGACCCCACGGGGTGAGATCTTGCGTGGAGCCCCAGATCGAGGGAGATTATCAGTGGTCTTGTATGTCTTCCATTTCCTAATAATTGCTCCCACAGTTGATTTCTTCAAACCAAGCTGCTTACCTATTACAGATTCAGTCTTCCCAGCCTGGTGCAGGTCTACAATTTTGTTTCTGGTGTCCTTTGACAGCTCTTTGGTCTTGGCCATAGTGGAGTTTGGGTGTGACTGTTTGAGGTTGTGGACAGGTGTCTTTTATACTGATAACAAGTTCAAACAGGTGCCATTAATACAGGTAACGAGTGGAGGACAGAGGAGCCTCTTAAATAAGAAGTTACAGGTCTGTGAGAACCAGAAATCTTGCTTGTTTGTAGTTGACCAAATACTTATTTTCCACCATAATTTGCAAATAAATTCATTAAAAATCCTACAATGTGATTTTCTGGATTTTTTTCTTCATTTTGTCTGTCATAGTTGAAGTATACCTATGATGAAAATTACAGGCCTCTCTCATCTTTTTAAGTGGAAGAACATGCGCAATTGCTGGCTGACTAAATACTTTTTTGCCCCACTGTATGTATATTTGTAAACAACAGCTGGTGCACAATATCTAAGGAAGTCTCAAGGTTTTGCTCGCCTTTGGTAGAGTATCTCATGATAAACTGTAAACCACACTATCTAACTAGAGAGATTTTGTCTGTATTTTTCGTAGCTGTCTACATACCACCACAGACCGATGCTGGTACTAAGACTGCACTCAATGAGCTGTATGCCGCCATAAGCAAACAGGAAAATGCTCATCCAGAGGTGGTGCTCCTAGTGGCCAGGGACTGTAAGGCAGGGAAACTAAAATCCGTTTTACGTCATTTCTATCAGCATGTTAAATGTGCAACCATAGGGATAAAAAACTAGACCACCTTTACTCCACACACAGAGATGCGTACAAAGATCTCCCTCGCCCCCGATTTGGCAAATCTGACCATAATTCTATCCTGATTCCTGCTGACAAGCAAAAACGTAAGCAGGAAGCACCAGTGACTCGGTCAATAAAAAAGTGGACAGATGAAGCAAATGCTAAGCTACAGGACTGTTTTGCTAGCACAGACTGGAATATGTTCCGGGATGACATTGAGGAGTACACCACAAGAGAAAGGAGATGATTGTGGACTACAGGAAAAGGAGAACCGAGCACGCCCCCATTCTCATCGACGGGGCTGTAGTGGAGCAGGTTGAGAGCTTCAAGTTCCTTGGCATCCACATCATCAACAAACTAACATGGTCCAAGCACACCAAGACAGACGTGAAGAGGGCACGGCAAAACGTATTCCCCCTCAGGAGACTGAAAAGATTCGGCATGGGTCTTCAAATCCTCAAAAGGTTCTACAGCTGCACCATCGAGAGCATCCTGATGGGTTGCATCACTGCCTGGTATGGGAACTGCTCGGCCTCTGACCGTAAGGCACTACAGAGGGTAGTGCGTACGGCTCAGTACATCACCAGGGCCAAGCTTCCTGCCATCCAGGACCTCTATACCAGGCGGTGTCAGAGTAAGGCCCTAAAATTGTCAAAGACTCAAGCCACCCTAGTCATAGACTGTTCGCTCTGCTACCGCACGGCAGGCGGTACCAGAGCGCCATGTCTAGGTCCAAGAGGCTTCGAAACAGCTTCTACCCCCAAGCCATAAGTCTCCCAAACAGTTAATCAAATGGCTACCCCAGACTATTTGCATTGCCCCCTCTGCCCGTTTTTTACGCTGCTGCTACTCTCTGTTATCTATGCATAGTCACTTTAATAACTACCTACATGTACATATTACCTCAATTACCTCGACTAACCGGTGCCCCAGCACATTGACAGGTGCATTGACATTGACAGGTACCCCCTGTATATAGCCCTGCTATTGTTATTTTACTGCTGCTCTTTAATAATTTGTTACTTTTTTTGTGTATTTTTCTTAAAACTGCATTGTTGGTTAAAGGCTTGTAAGTGAGCATTTCACTGTAAGGTCTACACCTGTTGTATTCGGCGCATGTGACGAATACAATTGATTTGAACTAATAACTGTGAGAAAAGGTAGTCATTCAAAAATCATGTTATGCACTATTAATGCACACAGAGTGAGTCCGTGCAACTTATGATGTGACTGGTGAAGCAAATATTTACTCCTGAACTTATTTAGGCTTGCCATAATAAAGAAGTTGAATACTTATTGACTCAAGACATTTCAGCTTTTCATTTTTTATTCATTTGTAAAAATTCAGAAAAATATAATTCCACTTCGACATTATGGAGTATTGTGTGGAGGCCAGTAACAACAATGTTTTATTTAAACCATTTTAAATTCAGGTTGTAACACAACAAAATGTGAAATAAGTCAAGGGGAGTGAATACTTTCTCAAGGCACTGTAAATATGTGCCACTATTATCTAGTGTGAATGATGTCACTCATGTTCTTTATGAGGAATCAATTTAATTTAGCTCCTCACTTCCTTTCAGCCTAGTTCTAAACGTTTGTTTTACTGACCAGTAAATCTTAGGACCAAAACCAATCTACATGTCTATAACCAATAATCTAACTTTAAAAGCTTGATCGTGGTTGGAGTTCCTCTTTAATTATTATTGTCTGCATGCTGAAGGAGAATTACAATTTAATTTGTCAATCATTTATGAATGTTGTGAAAAGCAAAAGACATAGAGCATGCAGATGACAGTAAAGACGTCTCAATAAATACTGACAACCACTCGTCTTTATTGAAAATAGAATATAATTGACAATGGTGCCATGTCAAACACAAAATGTGCTTAGCAACAGACCGTAGGCTGGTGACATTACAAAAAGCTATCACCTTTTCGGAACGATGTCTCCAAGACATTCAGCCTTGTCCTTCCTAAATAAGCATTCAGCCACCCAACTGGGCTCCGAGATCCTCTTGCTCCACATTATCTATTGCTTCTATGTCAATATTTGACCTTATTCAATAGTTTTACCTCAGCCTCCACTATACAAATCATTATAAGCAGGGACATGAACGGAAAATCTGCACAGACTGTACATGTCAAATAAGACACAGCTGAATGTCATCATTCAGTTTGTATGGCACTCGCTTCTTCATTATTGCCTCATTGCTTTGTTGGATGTCAAATATACAGAGACATTATTGCGGATTCCCTATTTGCATAATAACACCAGCATAAAACTTTTTTTCACAAAAGGAGAACAAACGTATGATAATTATACTGTACAAAGTATTTTGGGTTCACAGTTGTTTTTGTTCACTATGCTCATGTGTTTTGAAACGTGGCATTTCATTGTTCTGAATATTGTGGTGAAGACTAGACGGGATACCAAATTGAAGACATCGTGTCCAACAGATTTCAAGGCCAAACTTGCAATATCTCGAAGAGTGACTCGACAGAAGGATGAAATGAGATGGTTGCTCCATGATAACTGGAACATTTGAGTCAATACATTATTTGGCATGAAGCAACATGATAAAATATAAATAGGTAAACCATACAGAAAAGTGTTTCATTTATCATTCTTGGCTCATTTGGTTTATAATGGTCTGCAGCTTCTGAGGAAAAAACACTGGACACTACCAGTCCCACATCTCGGTCAATTACCTCAACAAATATTGCTGAAATGACGTTCAACAACCAAATCTAGGGGTTCACAGACAGGGTAATGTCATAAAAGTAAATCCCTTTTAGAAGAACATTTTCTCCTCTTCTCCTTAAACCTGGTTGATTAAACCACAGCCAATATTTGATCGAGAAACGAACCTGGGGTGAATTGTTTGGCAGTTGGGTAGCTGAGGACTGACTGTTCAAGAGATCAAGTCCCCTTGCATAGAGAAAATGAACCCCTCCCCTCTATCTCTGTCACTTTTTTGAATGGCTTTTGACACAGGCAGCAAGTAGTGGTTTAGGGGTTTCTACAGGCAACACCCTCGTCAGCTCCTCTGAAACTGCCTAGAACTCCTACCACAAAGAAAGTGACATCACTGGGTTCCTCAAAGACTCGCCTCCATTGAAGTGTAGCATGTCCATTTGATTTGAATTGGTGGGGAAAGGGTCTTACCATCGGGGTGGTATGGTAAGACTCATGATCATGTGGGTCCAGCCTTTAGATGGTGTTTTATCCTTCTCACAATCCAGACGGGATTGCGAAGTGGCACGGCGACAGGGCGTGCTGCTGTGTGGCATTTGGACCCTTATCGTCAACGGATGTGCTCTAATGGCCACCTCCAGCTCGTTTCTCTCCGGTCGTCCAGTCGATGATGATGAATGTCAGGCTCATAGACATGAAGATGAAGCCCATGGCTGTGAAACAGGCAGCCTGAAACCAGCCAGAGAAAGAGTTGTTGGAATTCGCCTTAAAGTCATTCATGTTGTTAAAAATCTCCACCCAAACCCGGGGTTTAGGATGTTTTTACTAGCACCAGTTGTGATTACCACCCACCCACTCCAAACTGTAGCGAAAGGTTCATGCTATATGGTGCCAAAACCTGGGGATTGTGTAGAGAGTTTTAACAAACGTGTCTAGACAATGGAAGGAAAATGTATGAATGATGTGAAGACCTACTGTGATCTTTGGTCTAGACTTCATTGGTTCTTGTTCAGTGGGAACAATGCGGATGTAGAATAACCCTGGGAGAATGAAGATCAGGCTAGGTGCAGTGGTGGCCCCTGGACAGATAAAGGAGACAATGAGTTGTTCCACTGGCAAGTACTCTTGTATGAGGCATTTGTAATATATAATGTCAATATGAAGGTCTTCCTTCCTCTGGTGTTAATAAGGATGATGATGATGAAACAGTGGTACACTGGTACAGTGTGTCTGGTTGGTTTGTGAGTGTGGGGAGAATGAGCATCGGAGGCTGGACGGCAATAACTGTAGTAGTCTATATTCATGAATATATAAGTCTCACCAATGATGCCAAAGATGTCTCGAATGTTGGGCACAAGGATGACGAGCACGTTGACCACGAAGAGGAGACACAGGGCGATGGTGATGTGGCGTGCCCAGTGGAAGGGTTTCGCTGGGAACAGGAGCTGGAGAATGGCTCTGCGAATCTGGAAACCATACACAACAGAGAAGACTCAGAGGAGTGCCTAGGGCGAAACTTGAAATATGGCTGTCAAGTTAAGAGGTATGTGTGAAGTCAATCTAAATTAACATAATGCAGAATGTACAATCCGGCATCAGCTATTCTGTGTGACACAGTAAGTTAACATTTAGAGGGAAATGGATATAAAAGTAACTGCCAAAATAAAGGAAACTGAGTAAACGAAGGATACAAATTATATTAAAAGCAGGTGCCTTTACACGTGTGGTTCCTGAGTTAATTAAGCATATTAACATCCTATCATGCTTAGGGTCATGTTCATGCCTAGTTGCCCATTATTTTGGTAACCATAGGGAGAGTGTGTGTGTGTGTGTGTGTGTGTGTGTGTGTGTGTGTGTGTGTGTGTGTGTGTGTGTGTGTGTGCGTGACAGTCAGTCACCAGATCTCAATCCAACTGAACACTTATGGAAGATTCTGGAGCGGCGCCTGAGACAGCGTTTTCCACCACCATCAACAATACACCAAAATATGGAATTTCTCATGCAATAGAGTTGCAGACAGTTGTTGAATCTATGCCAAAGCGCATTGAATCTGTTCTGGCGGCTCGTGGTGGCCCAAGACCCTATTAAGACAATGTATGTTGGTGTTTCCTTTATTTTGGCAGTTACCTGTATATCAAGGCTATGTCGGTTTTAAAATGCAAACAATGTTTGAAATGCAAACCACTTGAAGTGTCCTTAGAAATACAGTCATTTCAGTATGTAATTCGAGCTTATGAGAGGAGGCTCTTACAGGGAAGAGAACCACAGGGACAGTAAGGGTGACTGCCACCAGTACGGCCACACGCACACACAGGATAAGTGTGTCCAGAGGGTCCACTTTGCTGTAGGTGTGCAGGAGCTCAGATTCTGTGTTCACTACATAAACATATATACGCAACACGCATACACACACGCACGCACGCACACACACAAAACACGCATGCACACATGCACACACACAAATTGAGTATCATTTGAAATACTAAAATCATAATTTTTCTGTTGTAGATTGTATATAACTAAAGCCCTCTTGAAGCCCTGGTCTTACCGTAGAAGGTGAGGTAACCAAAAATGGCAGTGAGTAGGTACATGACGAACATGCCCATGATGGACACATTAGCAATACCCTGCATACGCCTCTTGGTGGCACTTTGGTGAAAAAGAAAGCAGGGTTTTTTTTCTTTCAATTAATGAGTTACAGTAATGATGTTACATTTATTACATCAAAAATTGACCCTTGATTTAATCAAAAGCCAACAGGTATAATAGGTATTGTACTGCAAAATGAGTATCAGTAAAGGAAGATGAAGGCTGTCATCCCGACATGCTATGGTGTTTATGAAGGGAGCTAATTGGGAGTTTTATCGACTTACTTTTTCAGTTCAGTGTAGATGGGAAGCACCTCAGGGTGACAAACAAAGGCGAACGCTAAGATGGGGATGGTATACGCCGTCTGAAAACCATATAAAGGGTAACTAAAATTAGAGGCGCCGCATGAGGAGTGTTTGAGGAAACTCACAAGACTGTGTGGATAATTGTGCCACACTGGGTTCTGCTCTGCCTCATTACACATGGACAAGCACTTGTCCCGGCAGCAGGGTTGGGGAGAAATGGATTGTCAAAAAACGGTAACTGTAATCCGTTACGTTACCAGCAAGAATATTGTAATCCGATTACAGATACTTTTGAAAAACTAGATGATTACTTCAAGGATTACTTTTCAATTCAGAAAGGATATTTGCGGAAAAAAAATCTTTGACACTTCTCTGTTTTCTCAATGAGAGAATGCCAAGAGTGTGCAAAGCTGTCATCAGCTAGGGTGGCTACTTTAAAGAATCTCAAATATAAAATATATTTGGATTTGTTTAACATTTTTTGGTTACTACATGATTCCAAATGTGTTATTTCATAGTTTTGAAATAAAATAGAAAAATAGTCTAAATAAAGAAAATCCCTTCAATGAGTAGATGTGTCCAAACTTTTGACTGGTACTGTATATATATCCATTGATTCTTGAATAATATAACTTATAAATTCCTCATGAGCTTTAGTTCAACTGTCACACTCCATGAGAACCCAAAATATAAGCTTGTATTACTCAAATGTTTGTAAAACATTGTATATGTAAACAAACACTGTATAGCCTCATAACATGGTTAAAACAATCATGTTGATATCATGGATGGTCAGTCCTTGTATCCATAGCTCTGTCTATTAATCTGAGAGTGGTTACATTTCTCCAGGCCCATCCCTCAGCTTTTTACCAAAACAGAGGCGGGGCGACCGTTTTGTTATTGTTTCATCTGTGGATTTGCCATTTAAACAGCTGCATATGATCAAGATATCAAAGTGTCACCAACAAAAAGTTAAACAATAGGCCTATAGCAAATGCAGCATATGGCATTCATTTTTCACATGTAAATTAGCACTTTTCAGTAGTGCTCAAAGCATGCCATTCCAGCATTTATTTTTCAACTCGAATCAATGAGCCCAATCAGTCCTACATAACAACAAAATCATAAACAACCGAGTGGGGCTGGCTAATAAGTCCTTAGTTTTGGGGTCATGCTTAGATAAAACCATTTGGCTAATCTATATTTCCAAGTCCTATTCTTGACGATCAAGGGGTATAACATTTATTGGAATGACAAGAATTCGGATAGACTTTGGTTTTTAATGTAAATATATAATTTTATTGTATTATATGTAGTAGAAAGCAATGGGTTAGAAGAAGCCTACATAATCAACCCATAAAGTAAAATTGAACATCCATATATGGCCAGCTATGTAAACTTTAAGATTGATTTATCCTGCAATAAATATCATTTAATTGGTAGCATACATTTTTGTCTTCTTCTAAAGGGGAAAGTAATCTAAAAGTAACTGAATGTAATAAGATTACGTAACCGAGTTCGGGTAATCCAAAAGTTACATTACTGATTACAATTTTGGACAGGTAACAAGTAACTGTAATGGATTACATCTAGAAAGTAACCTACCCGGCCCTGCCCGGCAGTAACATGACACCATGTCATTATAATATTGAATGACCTCTGCTCCAACTGCAAATAGCTCCTAACCTTATGTGGTCTTAACACAGTAAGAACCTAAGAGCAGAGGTGATGTGGAATAAACACAAAAAATAATATTTGAACTGATATTTGTGTAGCTGTGCCGTAAACACTTAATTTCCTAACCTCCTGGTTGATGGTGAACATTCTGCCTTCGCACTGTCCCTCTTCCATGGTGGTGTTGATGATTGTTGTGTGATTTCTGCCATATGGCACCATGGGGCAGGGGATGTTGAACTTCTTGTATATGACCTTTGAGATAGAGAGGGAGAAAGAAAGAAAGAAAGAAAGAAAGAAAGAAAGAAAGAAAGAAAGAAAAAAAAAGAAAGAAGCTGAGCTGTCAGAGTTAGTGGAACAGCTTGACCCTATATCGCTGACAACCATGATGACATACTGTATCTCTGGTTAATTTGTGAAATCCAAGCCTCATTCCTCCTTCTGCTAATTGATCAAGTTCAACGATAGAATTTGTTACATTATTAATGTACCTTTCTGCAGCAAGGCATTTTAAAAAGTATCTTGTTAATGCCCAGAACTGCATCAGCAACATGCACAATAGTGTAATCTAGGATTGTGCTCAATTATTCAAGCAACCTTGAATTGTAAGGTTCTGTATTTATATTCTTAGTCAACCTTGTGTTCTGTTTCGTTGTTTTCTTGAACGTAGCCCTGTTTCTTTGTGTTCTTCAACATAGCCCTGTCTTTCATTTTTGTTCATTGATTTCACCTGTGTGAGTTACTCACCTGGTCTGATCAGCTCCTTATTTAGTTCAGTTCATTCTGTTTGTGCCTTTGTGAGGTATTGTTCATATTGACTCTACTAAGCCTTTTCCTAGCTCGTTTGTGAAAACCGGTTATAGCCTTCAGTCCTAGTTTTGATTCACCTGCCCGTGTATGACCATTGCCTGCCTGTGTATGACCATGATTCCTGTATTCTGCGAAGGTGAAATAAACACCTCTTCGTGCGAATCTACACCTTTTTCTCCCTGACTATTCATTACATGAATAGTATCAAAAATTGTTGAGCTGTAGATTTTACATTTGACAATATCTAAATCATTATTGGGACGAATGTTTCATTCATAATGTAGCCCCCCTTTTTCCTTGTATGTCATCATAATTAGATAATGACCTATTTCAGAAGGTTAATGTACAGATGCAGGATCTCAATTTGCAATGCAGGAAATGTAAAACTTGAGGTTTAAAAAGGCTTCTGACATTTGTAATTTCCACTTTGAAATTTCAGATTAGATTTTCCCTTATGAAAAATGTATCAACTCCCCCCAAAAATGTTCATTCACTTATAATCCACATAATACTTCACATTTCCTGTTGGTGCAGTATTTTCCTGCAGTAGCAAACTGGCTCAAATTAAGATCCTACACCTGTATCCATGTTGTTAGCAAATTTCAACAACAATGCCTGGCTGACAGTGAGTATAGGAAACAGGAGCTCACATGAAATGTCATGTGAGGTAGAGTGGCACAAGATAAAAATATCTCCTCATAAATGATCGCTAGTCATGTCCTATGATAAGCTGTGAACACAAAAGCTATGAGCACATCTAGCACATTAACAAGGGTAAAGAATCACTAAAACAGCCAATCACCAGGAGGAATTTAATTTCCCAAAAGGGTGAAAAGCACATGCAGTATTAGTATAGCATTGAAATGTATAATTGTTGGTATAATATATAGTGTAATATAATAATACAATATAGACATCTGTCGTCAGATGTCATCAAAAAGTCACTCACCGAGGAAAGGAAGAAGACCATGCAGGTGAGGGAGAAGCCACTGGTGTAACCCAAATACCCTGCAAGATGCAGTCGAGGATTGTTACTACAACAAAAACAACAAGCATCCCACAGACCAGCTGACAATGTTTGGTTTCCAGAACACGTCTGCTCCTGACCTAAAACATGTCCTTCACAGATACACATCCAAATGTTTTGTTTTATGAATATATGAATCAAGAGGTGTTGATTGAATGATTGACAGACATAGAGGTCATTAGCAGCCATTATGAAAGGTTGAAGTTCATGATGAGATCAGTCACATACCCAATTGTCTCATCAGGGCAAGTGGAAGGATGATGCACACACTGACGATGAGGATGAGGTAATTCCCGTTCAGGAACCACTCTCTAGTTTAAAACATAAAATAAAAATAAAAAACACAGCCAGACACAAAAGTTAGTTACTTCTAGTTTCATTAAGTCATGCAATGTAGACTATGTAGAAAACATACTGTTTAGGGACAATTGATTTAGTCTAAGGGAGAAATAGATTGGCTTTTACTAACCTCTCACCATTACCAATAACAGGGGAGGTTTGCATTTTTTTGGGGGGGGGGGGGTAATATTTATGCCTCTGTAACTTTCTCACTCATCATTATTCACGATTCATTCAAGATGATCCGTAATCATGGTAGCATCCACATGAATGTAGAAGTGTTCAGAAACATATTACATTCTTATTTACAATAAAAGTGACTCCAAAATGACACAATACATTATTTACCATTAATTTATATTGGGCACAACATGATCTGAAACACAACCAAAATAATACATGATTGATGTGCTAGGAATATGGGATCAAATGCTAAACTTCTGACTACTTTAATACCAGTACACATATAAGTGACTTTGTCCAAATACTTATGACACCTTCAGACTAGATACATAAAGTGCTTTCATTTCTAAACAGTAAAACAGATATGTATGAAAATACCCTCAAATAAAAGGTGACATTCTGTACTGTCACCTCATTTGAAACATTTGATCTCAATATTTACTATGTCATTGCGCTGCCGAACAGGAGACATTTTGAGGAACAACCCCCATTACGTTTCTTTCTAGAAGTCCAGTCAGCCCAAGAGGCAGCCTGCAAAGTGGAAAGAGCTGGACTTCAAGATGGTCTTTGAAAGTTCCGGACGGGCAGAGTTCCAGATCACAACGTCAAGATATTTCTAAACAGGTACTACTGTTTTTACAACCTTCTTTGAAACCCGTGGAAAAGATTGGGATATGGTATGGAGTACCCAAGTACAAAGTGCACGAAACAACAAGTGGGCATTGATAACAATCCGTAACTCAATCTCCCTAGGCCCATACAAGAGGAAGATCTCCTGCCCTGGACAGGCCCCTCATTGTTACATCTGCCAGGGGCTAGACCATCAGGGCAAGGAATGGCCAGACGGTGAAGTGTTGGAGATGTGGAGATCTTAGACACAAATCCAGGGTATGTGAGTCTACAAGCAAGTGCACCCTGTGTGTAAAAGAGGGCCATGACTTCTTCAAGTGTCCCCAGTCGTATGCCTACAAAGTGAGGGTTGGGTCCACAATCCAGCCCAGAGGAAGAGCCAGAAGAGGAGACAGAGACATCGACCCCGACAACGAGTTCCATCGCTCGACAGGTCCGAGCGCAGCTGAGAGACAGGTGCCAGTGAATGAGAGAGAAGCCGAGGGAGTTGAATCCAAGAGTGAAGGCGACCAGATCTCCGCGGAAGGTGTCGACGAGAATATCCAATCCTCCAAGTTCAGCCACAGAGAGAGTGAGGAAGTCCTTTGAGGACGCGAGTGAGTCAGACTTCAGCATTAATTACCCGACCTCCGGGTAATTAGAAGAGGACGAGAAGAGAGAGAAGAGGACGATTGAGTTACTCGGTCATTATTATGAGACACGTTTAGGCAATCTGTATCACATGACTCACGTGTCCGTGTGCGTGTGTGTGTGAGAGGGACAGAGCGAGTTTGTGGTGATAATGTTCTATATTATGGATTGAATCATTTTTTTTGATGTGAGTTGGTGCCTGTTTGATGATATCTGGTTGACATCAGATTTAATTCATTCATTCATTCAATTCAATCCATTAAAGGGGCAATTTGGGACTGGTACATCCATTTTTTGGACTTATATATAGACATTGATTCTTGAAGAATGCAATTTAGAAATGCCTCATGAGCAATGGTCTTACTCCATCAGAATCCAAAATATAAGCTTGTTTTACTTCATTTCATGTAATTGTAAACAAACACTGTATAGCTTCAAAACATTGTTACAAATATCATTTGTATCTCACGGATGGTCAGTCCATGAAGTCAAAATCCATATGAGAGAGTCCTTGCGTCTATGTATATGAGAGTAGTTACATTTCTCCTGCCCCATTCCTCAGCTGTTTACCAAATAAAGTGTGAGGATAATGCTTTAATGATAATGCCATTAATGTTTGAATCCCAGATTACCCTGCAGTCGACCTACAGGACTATTCGATGTCCATAATAATGACTTACTATCTCATAATAATGACTTACTATCTCATTGTTATGACTTACATACAGAAGTCGGACGTTTACATACACCTTAGCCAAAGACATTTAAACTCAGTTTTTCATCATTCCTGACATTTAATACTAGTAAAAATGGTTTTAGGTCAGTTAGGATCACCTCTTTTTTTTAAGAATGTGAAATGTTCAAATAATAGTAGAGAGAATCATTTATTTCAGCTTTTATTTCTTTCATCACATTCCCAGTAGGTCCTAAGTTTACATACACTCCATTAGTATTTTGTAGCATTGTCTTTAAATTGTTTAACTTGAGTCAAACATTTTGGGTAGCCTTCCACAAGCTTCCCACAATAAGTTGGGTGAGTTTTGGCTCATTCCTCCTGACAGAGCTGGTGTAACTGAGTCAGGTTTTTGTAGGTCTCCTTGCTCGCACACACTTTTTCAGTTCTGCCCACACATTTTCTATATGATTGAGGTCAGGGCTTTGTGATGGCCACTCCAATACCTTGACTTTGTTGTCCTTAAGCCATTTTGCCACAACTTTGGAAGTATGCTTGGGGTCATTGTCCATTTGGAAGACCCATTTGCGACCAAGCTTTAACTTTCTGACTGATGTCAGGGGTTAAAAAAAACACACAAAAAAAACACATTTAGCATCTCCTGTCTTCCAAGCATGTCTTGAGGTGTTGCTTCAATATATCCACATAATTTTCCTACCTCATGATGCCATCTATTTTGGGAAGTGCACCAGTCCCTCCTGCAGCAAAGCACCCCCACAACATGATGCTGCCACCCCCGTGCTTCACAGCTGGGATGGTGTTCTTCAGCTTGCAATCATCCCCCTTTTTCCTCCAAACATAACGATGGCCATTATGCCCAAACAGTTCTATTTTTGTTTCATCAGACCAGAGGACATTGCTCCTAAATGTACAATCTTTGTCCCCATGTGCAGTTGCAACTGTAGTCTGGCTTTTTTATGGTGGTTTTGGAGCAGAGGCTTCTTCCTTGCTGAGCGGCCTGTCAGGTTCTGTCGATATAGGACTTGTTTTACTGTGGATACAGTTTTGTACCTGTTTCCTCCAGCATCTTCACAAGGTCCTTTGCTGTTGTTCTGGGATTGACTTGCACTTTCACACCAAAGTACGTTCAACTCTAGGAGACAGAACGCGTCTCCTTCCTGAGCGGTATGATGGCTGTGTGGTCCCATGTTGTTTATACATGCGTACTATTGTTTGTACAGACGAACGTGGTACCTTCAGGCGGTTGGAAATTGCTCCCAAAGATGAACCAGACTTGTGGAGGTCTACAATTTTTTTTCTGCAGTCTTGGCTGATTTATTTTTGCTTGACATCATGGGAAAATCAAGAGGCACTGAGTTTGAAGGTAGGCCTTGAAATACATCCACAGGTACACCTCCAATCGACTCAAATGATGTCAATTAGCCTATCAGAAGCTTCTAAAGCCATGACATAATTTTCTGGAATTTTCCAAGCTGTTTAAAGGCACAGTGAACTGCATGTAAACTTCTGACCCACTAGAATTGTGATACAGCAAATTATAAGTGAAATAATCTGTCTGTAAACAATTGTTGGAAAAATGACTTGTGTCATGCACAAAGTAGATGTCCTAACCGACTTGCCAAAACTGTATGTAAACTTCCGACTTCAACTGTATCTCATAATTGTGACTTACTATCTCATAATTATGACGTACTATCTCATAATTATGACTTACTATCTCATAATAATGACGTACTATCTCATAATTATGACTTACTATCTCATAACTCGTAGTCAGATAAAAAAAATGTGGGTGGCGGGAATGGGCTTCCATGCAGATACAAAATAATGTCTTAAAAAATCTCCTCTGTGTACAACTGTCAGAAAATGTCAGAGATCCTGCCTGGTTGATTTCAGTACGACGTTTACCAGTGCGTGCTGTAGTAAAGTGGAATTGTTTTGTCATGATGAAGAAAATGTAACACCTTTTAGTGAAATACTACAAAACTAAAGAAATATGGAATCTGATGTGAATTATGATGTAGGCCTATGTATAAATCCCAAGTCCGTCTTCGATATTCACATGGATGACATTACTAAAGAAGTATGGTGGACAATATTATGCATTGTCATTACTAAACAAATATTGTGGACAATAATTGTGGACAATGCATTGTGAAAAGTACAATTTGGAAGACAAGATGCCTATAAGTCTATAAAACTTTTTTTTTTTCAAACACTTATTTATATTAATTTTTTTACAAATAAAAATTGAATAAAAAAATAAGAAATACGACTCCAAAAAACTTCCATGGATACTATTAAATCTGTAAATCATGTTATGCAATTATGAACTCAAATGCATTGATGTGAAAGTTTATTTGTATTTGTGTGAATTATTTATGATTATAAACTGGGTGGTTCATGCCCTGATTGGCTGACAGCCGTGGTATATTCTGATATACCACAGGTATGACAAAACATTTATTTTACTGCTCTAAATACGTTGGTAACCGTTTATAATAGCAATAAGGCACCTCGGGGGTTTGTGGTATTTGGCCAATGGGTCGTGCCTGAGAACAGCCCTTAGCCGTGGTATATTGGCCATATTGCTTAATTGTAAAATGTGAAAAACTTAAATAAAGATTATTTTTAAACAAAAAAAGAAATGTGCTGCTCCACTTACCCAGTGTTCGATGACAAGCCCAGGAAGGCTTGAATGACCAGAGGCAACTCATACTTCACAATGAAGAGGTAACTGGACATTGCTGGAGGGGATTAAACATATTTCAGAGTTGTTAACTTCTATTTTCAAAAGAAAACAGACATACAAAGCCCATTTACCTGTGTTTAAAACACAAACATTGGAGGAAAAAGTTCTGTCCTGAACCACTAAAACTTTTATGAGCCATGAAATCCATGTGTCATGAAGCCATGAGTGCATTTGTATGTGTCACTGTGGTTATTTTTTTAAACAGATACTATGTGTTAGTGGAAGTACTGTACTAGGTACACCACCCCATTCACACCTACAGACATTTTCTATTAAGGTATCTTTACTTTTACTCAAGTATGACAATTGGCTACTTTTTCCACCACTGGACGACCATACCAAAAACAAGAAGAAGCGGCTCCAGTGGGCACACGATCACCAACACTGGACAATTAAGGAGTGGATCACTGCCTGGTCCGAGGAATCCCAGTTCGTGTTGTGCCATGCTAATGGAAGAGTCAGGATTTGGCGTCAGCAGCATGAGTCCATGGTCCCCCTAGCCACTTACCGCCGATGTTGTGAAAGGTTATAATGACTCCCGCTGCTATTTTTCCTGGGTGTCCAAAAGCACGGAAACCCAGCTGTTCATACGCACGAATACCTGAACAGACAAAAGAGACATTAGTCTGTGAAAGAGTAGAAATGGAACGGAATCTATCTGTCATGTCATAAGGATACACTTTTATCTAAAGCAACTTACAACAGATAGTGCATACATTTCAGTATATGTGACTCCAGCAGGAAATCAAACCCACAACCACTAATTTACAGACAGCTTGGTTCATATAGTGGATCCCTACTATAGTTTTCTCTATAAAAAAAGCTATGTATTTCTGTCAAGGGGTAAAACAACAGGTTTTTCAATGGTCCAGATGTGAAGGGAAAGTTTGTTCACAGAAAGTGTACTTTTCTCATCTTGTTATGATACACTCTATGATTCAGCTACTAATTTGTCTTTGATTCCATGGGCTGGTCCTTAGTGACACATACTCACCCACAACTCCAGCACTCTTAAGCAGAAGGTGAACCGAGTAGCTGGACAGACAGGCGATACATATCAACAGGATTCTGCGGAGCACAAACAACTGACTTAGACATTTTGGAAAGGTAAACAACATAATTGATTTCATGTGGTTTCATCCCATGTTAAATAATGAGTAGCCGACCTCTTCACCGATTAATCAAACCGTTTACTACGAAGTAAACACTGGAAGAAGAAACTGGCCTGCTGTAATAGCAAATTGATAATGACAATGCTCAAATGATTTATTCATAAGCATTCAAAAAGAAATGGACTCCCCCTGACCCTGACATGAATGTGAGCAACCCAAAGAGCAAAGCATGCTTGGGAGCCATATATGTGGTGTGCCCACACGCAAGCTATGATTCATCTGCCAACTCTAAGCTATTTTTAACTCCTGAAATTTGATTTAGAAGTCTCATGTGTCTCAAATCTCACCATTAAAATTACATATGGACACACCAACACACACCACTCTTCTCCACAGTTTTTTTTAACCATTCAAAGACCATAAATGTCCAATATTATATGGACTATTTTTCATTACATTTTTGTCAGCTTTCCACTGTACTGTTTTGGTAACATTGTTGCAACACATTATGCAGTAACAGTGTGTATCAAACCCTATTGGGAGTAGCTGCATCTGTGACCTTTTGACAAAAAGAAACTGTCGCGACTTCCGCCGAAGTTGGCGCCGCTCCTTGTTTGGGGCGGGGTTCGGTGGTCGTCGTCACTGGCTTTCTAGCTGCCACCGATCCACGTTAGTTTTTCCATTTGTTATGTCTTGATTGTACACACCTGGTTCCCATTACGTTATTATTTGTTCCCTATTTAACCCTCTGGTTCTCATTGTGTTTTGTGCGTGATTTTTCCTGGTTTTGTGTTTGTCTGTTGTGTTAGGGTTTGTTATCCCTGCGTGGATTTATTGGCAGATTATTTTTCTGAGTAAAGTACGTTATTTTACTCAGTTCTGTGTCCTGCGCCTGACTCCGTTCTCACCTCTGCACAACTGACACTTGACAGAATCACGCACCATTTTAATGGAGTTAGCAGGTGCACCCAGTCCTCCGGTACCAGTGGAGGAATGTGTCCAGCAGCAAGCTGCGATGCTCCAACATCTTGGCACAGCCATTTATCGCATGCAGCTCAACATGGAGAGATGGGAAAGAGGGGTTTTTCCCACAACCCCATCAACTTCACTCCAACCAACACCAACACCAACACCACAACCCACACCGCTGTCCACCCCTCCGTCACCTGGACCCAGTGGGATTCGTCTCTCGCTCCTGAGCGCATATGATGGGACGGCTGCCGTTCCTGCTCCAGTTGGAGCTCTACCAGGCGACCGTCCATCCGGCTCCCTCGGGATATCTCCTGTCTGTCGGAAGGCGCTTGAGTGGGCCAACGCTGAATGGGGAAGTATAGACGCAGCGTTGGTCCGCTATGAGGATTTCACCCGCCGCTTCCGGGCGGTCTTCAATCATCCACCTGAGTGGAGAGTGGCGGGGGAATGCTTGTTCCATCTCAGACAGAGGATGAGGAGCGCACAGGAATTCGCACTGGACTTCAGGACCCTGGCTGCCAGCGCGGAATGGAATGAGAGGGCCCTGATCGACCATTACCGATGTAGTCTATTTGAGGATGTTCGTCAGGAGCTGGCCTGCAGGGACACCACCCTTACCCTCGACCAGCTGGTGGATTTATCCATCCGGCTGGATAACCTGTTGGCCACACGCAGACGTCCGGATCGGGGTCCGTCCATTCCATCCCCCAGCCCCTCCGATCCTACACCTATGAAGCTCGGAGGTGCTGCTCTAAGGGTGACCGGAAGGGGGGCTGTTTCCTGCACTACCTGTGGCCGCAGAGGACACACTGCTGGTCGGTGCTGGAGAGGTTCCCCAGGAAGTTGAGGCAGCAAGCAGGGCACTGGTGGATCATCCAAGGTGAGTATGCACCCAACTCACCCAGAGCTTCCTGATGCGCACATGTGTATATCTATAGAATTTCCTGAGTTTTCCCCGCATAAGGCGCTAGTAGATTCAGGCGCAGCTGGGAACTTTCTTGACCGTTTGGGGCGGCGGGGTAGCCGAGTGGTTAGAGCATTGGAGTAGTAACCGAAAGGTTGAACGTTCCCAGGAGTCACGTGTATCCTCTGTCACAGGAGGCTATGGAAACATATGTCACCGAATCTCTGGGACAGGGATACATTCAGCCTTCCACTTCACCTGCCTCCTCGTGTTTCTTTTTTGTGAAGAAGAACGATGGAGGTTTACGCCCGTGCATTGACTATAGCATTGACTATAGTTTAAATGCATTGACTATAGTTTAAATCAGATCACAGTGAAGTATAGTTACCCTCTGCCTCTCATAGCCAGTGTGACCGAGTCATTGCATGGGGCGCACTTCTTCACCAAATTGGATCTCAGGAGTGCTTACAACCGGGTGCGTATCCGGGAGGGGGATGAGTGGAAGACAGCATTTAGTACCACCTCTGGGCACTATGAGTACCTCGTCATGCCGTACGTGTTGATGAATGATCCATCCATCTTCCAATCCTTTGTAGACAAGATTTTCAGGGACCTGCACGTGCAGGGTGTAGTGGTGTATATAGATGACATTCTAATATACTCTGCTACATGCGCCGAGCATGTGTCTCTGGTACGCAAGGTGCTTGGTTGACTGTTGGAGCATGACCTGTACTTTAAGGCTGGAAAATGTCTGTTCTTCCAACAGTCCGTCTCCTTCCTAGGGTACCGCCTGTCCGAGTCAGGGGTAGAGATGGAGAATGACCGCATTTCAGCTGTGCGTAATTGGCCGACTCCAACCACGGTAAAGGAGGTGCAGTGGTTCTTAGGGTTTGCCAACTACTACCGGAGGTTTATCCGGAGTTTTGGTCAGGTAGCAGCTCCCTCAATGCTGAAGGGGGGACCGGTGCGACTGCAGTGGTCAGCTGGGTCGGACAGGGCTTTTGGTCACCTGAAGGCTCAGTTTAACTCGGCTCCTGTGCTGGCTCATCCTGATCCCTCCTTAGCGTTCATAGTAGAGGTGGATGCGTCCGAGGCTGGGATAGGAGCTGTGCTGTCTCAGCGCTCGGGTACGCCACCAAAACTCCGCCCCTGTGTGTTCTTTTCGAAGAAGCCCAGCCCGGCGGAGAGAAACTATGATGTGGGGGACCGGGAGCTGTTGGCTGTTGTCGGGGCTCTGAAAGCATGGAGGCATTGGCTTGAGGGGGCTAAACACCCTTTTCTCATTTGAATTGACCACCACAATCTGGAGTACATCCGGGCGGCGAGGAGAATGAATCCTCGCCAGGCGAGGTGGGCCATGTTTTTCACCCGTTTTGTGTTCGCTCTATCCTACAGACCAGGTTCCCAGAATGCTAAGGCAGACGCACTGTCTCGGATGTATGACACAGAGGAGCGGTTCACGGATCCCACTCCCATACTTCCGGCTTCTTGCCTGGTGGCACTGGTGGTATGGGAGGTTGACGCAGACATTGAACGGGCGTTACATGCGGAGCCCACTCCCACCCAGTGTCCAGTTGGGCGTAAGTACGTTCCGTCTGATGTTCGTGATCGATTGATCTGTTGGGCTCATACGTCACCTTCCTCTGGTCATCCTGGCATCAGTCGGACAGTGCGCTGTCTTAGTGGGAAGTACTGGTGGCCCACTTTAGCTAAGGACGTGAGGGTATATGTTTTCTCCTGCTCGGTGTGCGCCCAGTAAAAGGCACCTAGACACCTGCCCAGAGGGAAATTACAACCCCTACCTGTTCCACAACGACCATGGTCACACCTATCGGTGGATTCCGTGACGGATCTCCCTCCATCACAACGATTCTGGTTGTTGTGGATCGGTTTTCTAAGTCCTGCCGTCTCATTCCTTTGCCCGGTCTCCCTACGGCCCTACAGACTGCGGAGGCCCTGTTTACACACGTCGTCCGGCACTAAGGGCTGCCTGAGTATATAGTGTCTGATCGAGGTCCCCAGTTCACATCAAGGATCTGGAGGGCGTTCATGAAAGTCTGGGGGTCTCAGGGTCTCAGGGTTTCACCCCGAAAGTAATGGGCAGGTGGAGAGAGTTAACCGGGATGTGGGTATGTTTCTGCTGTCTTATTGCCAGGACCGGCTGGGGGAGTGGTCGGCTTTCATCCCCTGGGCAGAGATGGCCCAAAACTCCCTCCGCCTCTCCTCCACTAACCTGTCTCCGTTTCAGTGTGTACTAGGTTATCAGCCGGTTCTGGCACTGTGGCATCAGAGCCAGATCGAGGCACACTAGATAAATAATCCCACCCCACAAATTTTGACCTGGCAAGTTAATATTTAACTTGGTTGGAGTGTGTGTGTACTAATTTCCCACTGGGCACACACTGGTTGAATCAACGTTGTTTCCACGTCATTTCAACAAATTACGTTGAACCAACGTCGAATAATCGTTGAATTGACGTATTTGCCCAGTGGGTTGTCTGTTGTCACTTCAGGAAATCACATAGGGAGATGGCACACATGAGTGTGCTGCTGTACTCACATAAAGAGAACGATGCCTGTGTTTGACATGGCGTATGACAATCCCAGAATTCCACTCCCCATGATGGCGTTACTGAGGTTAAAGACGGACATTCCGAAAGAGGTTTTTCCCTCAAACTGCCAAGGATACAAATACATGAATATCAGTTGTTATAACTCCTCATAATGACATTTCATGACATGACATCTCAGCATAAAAACAATGACTGTCGGCTCCAGAGCTGTGGCCATAGTTCTTCATACTCACATCGGTAAACTGGGGTTTCTTGGTCCCATCACTCTTATGTGGTAACATCTCCTCTTCCTCTTCTGCCTGCGGGATGCTATTATGTCAATCAAACCAAGGAAATAGAAATCACTGAGGTTAAACAACACTCCTTTTTATCAATGTCCAATATCAGCCAAGCATCATTATAATCCATTGGGTGCTTGAAAATGCTGTCCATGAAAGTACTGTATTCATTTAAATGTTTAAAATGCATAAATGTAAAACTGTGAAATGTAAAAACTAGTATTTACAAAAAGTTTTCACAGGCATTTTTCCAGGTATATATAATATACACTCAGTGGCCAGTTTATTAGGTACACCCATTTAGTACCGGGTCGGACCCCCCTTTGTCTCCTGAACAATCTGAATCCTTCGGGGCATGGAAACCTTGCTCAATTGATATCAAGGGGCCTAACGTGTGCCAGAAAACATTCTCCACACCATTCCACCACCACCACCAGCCTATACCGTTGAAACCAGACAGGGTGGAGCCATGGACTCGTGCAGCTTAAGCCAAATCCTGACTCTGTCATCAGCATGACGCAACAGGAAACGGGATTCATAGGACCAGGCAATGTTTTTCCACTCCTTAATTGTCCAGTGTTGGTGACCGTGTGCCAACTGGACCCACGTCTTCTTGTTTTTAGCTGATAGGAGTGGAACCCGGTGTGGTCGTCTGCTACAATAGCCCATCCGTGACAAGGACCGACGAGTTGTGCGTTCCGAGATGTCGTTCTCACACCGCTGTTGTACTATATCGTTATTTGCCTGTTTGTGGCCCACTTGTTAGCTTGCATGATTCTCCCCCAACCTCTCATCAACGAGCTGTTTCCACCCACAGGACTGCAGCTGACTGGATGTTTTTTGTTTGTCGCACCATTCTTGGTAAACCCTAGACACTCTCATGCGTGAAAAGCCCAGGAGGCCAGCTGTTTCTGAGATACTGGAACCGGCGCGCCTGGCACCGACAATCATACCACGCTCAATGTCGCTTAGGTCACTTGTTTTACCCATTCCAATGTTCAATCGAACAGTAACTGAAACCCTTGATGCATGTCTGCCTGCTTTATATAGCAAGCCATGGCCCTGAGACTCACTCTCTGTAGGAGCGAACCATTTTCATGAATTGGTGGTGTACCTAATAAACTGGCCACTGTGTAATTATAGGGTGGTAATAGTCTTCTTTGTCAGAAAACAAACACAAACGCACAAAGAAATACTATCATGCACACAACTGGGGGAAAGACATTATCATGCATGCCAGGTAGCAATATGTGCAGTCAAAGAGGACATACCCATCTTCGAAAGGGACAAAGCCATGGTGGAGGCCATTTGATAGCTTTTGGAGTTCCATATTGTTTTAGCTGATACAAACACGGGTGGGTGACTGATGGTTTTTTACTGGCTAGAGTTCCAATCTGAAACAAAGCAAAGAGGATTGACCTTAGATAAATGAGCAAGTTATCGTTTGCATGTCATTCAAGATGATAGACAAAAAAAAATGGACAGGCAGGTTTGACCTTCAATGAAAACGGTTTGGGGAATTTGCACGTCGCAAAGCCTAGACTCTAGGGCTGGGCACTCCAACCCTGTTCCTGGAGAGCTACCCTCCAGTAGGTTTTCACTTCAACCCCAGTTGTAACTATTCTGATTCAGCTTATCAACCAGCTAATTAGGGTTGGAGCGAAAACCTACAGGACGGTAGCTCTCCAGGAAAAGGGTTGGAGAGCCCTGCTCGAGGGTAACTGTGGGAGTTGTCAAGGTGTCTGCTGTCACTGTGGGACCACATGTCTGCTTCCCACCAGTGGAATCTATAGCACCACTCTCTCCTTGCATGTGTCATTTCATTTGACAGCTCAGGTTGCAATGCTAGTAATGAGACGCCTGACTACTTTTGAAATCCTTCCAATATAATTCCTTCCATTAGAAGAGGCTAACAAATGTAATAACAGTATCCATTACCAACACCTGGAAGCACTGTGTTGTCATCACAGACTTTGTTGTGAACACAGACTCTGTTGTGAACACAGACTTTGTTGTCCACTGTTATTTATCTAGATTTTATTTATCCAGAGTGCCATTTGTCTCTTTTTTAATCAATTTGGATTTCACTCTTGTCCCTCTCCACTGCAGGGCTACCATAGGGTAAGATACCAGCCAACTATGCTAACTGAGGTGCCAGCTGTGATTTGATGTCAGTACAGACAAAATTGGCAAACAACAAATATTGCAATTTGCTGAACAAATAGTGTCATATGAGGCTGCTTACATATCGCCTTCTCATACATTGACAAAATAATTATACAAGAAGATAAGGCATGTGGCCCTTTATCAAGGCTCGTGAGTTGTGTTGGCTCACAGCTGAGGCAATGTTGTATTTGATCATTTTATAGCGAGGCTACTTTTGTTCTCAGTGTGCTGTATTTACAGACAATAGTCTTTTCATTCAGAAACATATGGTCTGACTAGCCAAAGAAAACAAAACTTTCTAAATGTAGTCCTATGATTAACTCATAACTAATGTTCTTTGCTACCCCCACACAACACTTCTGTCTATTTCATTACGGCATGAAAGTGAAACCTAAATATCCTGGATAGTGCTTTTGAAAATATGCTTTCCTGTTTGACCTTTACCATAGAAAACATTACTGCTTCTTACAAACTGTGTTGCACTGCTGAGTCCAATGACCCTAGGGAGGTGTGTTTTATAACACAAGTGATGTGGGACGTTGGAATTCACATTTATATGCACGCCAGAATTTTTCCTAACCCCTGAGATGGATACGTGGCTCACTGGCTCCCAAGTTGCAGTTTGGAGCAAGTCCAGGTTTTTACCAGCTGCAACTCCCCACCAGTTGCTGGAGATCTCAGCCTTGTTTTGTCAAACGCGATTTTGATAACGGTTCGACTCACTCTGACATCACATGATGCATCACATGCTTTTCAAAGGTGATTCAGGTAGCGGGCACCCTACATACCCTAATACATTGGATTATCCCTCAGAATGTGCCTTCTGATGATGACCCATACTAAGTGTACAGTACTTTGGTATGGGTAAATTGTACATAAATTCTACCCTTTGGGCCAACTCTAGTTTCTATAGCAATAATACCCAACAGCATTTAGAAAAGCCGCAAGTGAATTCACACCAGTTCAGTGGAAATAAATAACTCCCAAACGTAAATTCTGGTAGTGTTCAGCTGCAGTTCCTGCAGACTAGAGCACAGTAGGTGTTGGTCTGCTGTTCCTACAACCATTTCACCAACATTCCTTTCTCTGTCTCTCTTCCTTTTCACATTTCGATATTGCTACGTTACGTGTGGGATTTTTCTCCTTTGGTAAATCTCTCCCTACATTTATTCCAATACTTTAAGAGCCCCTGGAAATATTTTTTTCACGTAACCCAAATGCTTTTCTTATGACAGGCACCTTGTTGTGAGTGAACGGGAACTGTCGGGCAAGCCCATACTTGCATTGTGTTTTGGGAATCAAACTCCAGAATATGCCTTTCTGCTCGGTTCTCACTTCGCACAAACACAAAATGTCTCAGTTGAAATCAACACCCAACGACCACAACCTCAAACGAACACACGCATACATGCACTGGTGACCCATTCACACACATGCACACAAACCTAGACACGCAAGCACTCAGACACACCATCTATTTTTGTATGCATTATTTACATTGCAAGGCTCTTTCGTGGAAATGTAGTCTTTTTCTGATGTTTATTTTTGATATTTTAGGAAGCCATAGTGGTCGGCAACCAATACAGCCAGGAAATCCTCTCTGAGTGAAGAAAGATGTCCTATATTGTAAATCAAATGTGTGATGTCAGGTAAAAAATGCAATGGTCTATAATTAGAGTGGTATGGAAACCATCTATCATTTCCGATAAAATGTCTGTTTTAAGATTTTGCTAAAAAAGAAAAGTAGCTAGATTTCTGATCTTATGTATTATTATTATTATTGACTGACCTATCAGAAAACATATAGCCTAATCTGTAATGGGAAGAAAAAGTCCTATATAGCCTGTTGAATCGTGCATTCGGGCCAACAGACGACCCACAAATAAGTGCCACCATGTGACACTAGTTTGGAAAGGTGGATAGACATTGCCTTTATGAAACTGAGAAACAATAAGAGGGCTCTTTGTACAAATTAAAAACCCCGAGGGACATATTCATATGTTGACTATGTCTTGTGTGAATGTATCTAGATAGCTCTGTCGTTTTTGATTCATCCAATTGCAATGGTGGCAACTTCCCTCTGTTACTGTATCTAGTATTAAGCTATTTATATGATACTGTACCAAGGCTGAGTTTCCGAGTGAGTGAAGGAAACAAATGTGCCTGTAAATAGGGAAAGTATATGGCAGCAGAGTGCAGCACATAAAACACCCTCTGATCCCCCTTTTCTGTGCAATAAAGCGGTGTATTCATTACATATTATGTAATAACCTGAATACCTTAATTTTTTCTTGCTTTCCATTGGCCGATTGAGAGGTTTTTATGCTTTAGCAATAGTCCTGGAGTTAGGTGTAGTTGTACACTTGACATCGAGGCTAGTGGATAAGAAAATTGACTGGGTAAATAAACAATGTATGAGGTTCTGTCAATTCTATTTGAGGAAGAGCTATAAATTAAGGTCTCCAATGATACAGTACGATCAACTGATTCTTGTATTTATAGACAAAGGGGAAAACGGGGTTTTGTGCTCAAACAACTATATTCGAAGGCACTCCATTAGACACTAGTGTCCAGTAGACACTCTCTCCATTATAACAATATAGTTTATTATAGATCCATTGTTAAAAACATACTGTGACGTTTCGGTCAAGGGGGTTTTGCATTAACAGACAAAGATCCAAGATACTGTTGTGTTGGGTTGTATGATTCACATTACAAAACAGTCAACTGCTATTCTGAGCAATTGCTTGAATACAGTGTCAGTCACACAAAGAAAGAGACAGTAGCCACTGAATTCACTGTCAGTTGGTGTCCTTACTCTCATGAGCTCACTCGACCTATCACACAGTGTCTGTCTGTAACCTTTCCAAATGGACATATTCAGACCAGTCTTCCAACAAGTCATTTGACACCCACCTACTCAATCCATATTGGTAGAAATAAGAGGGCTTTTGAAAGCTGCAAAAGCTGACAACCAAAAACAGTCAAAACTCCACACATGACACTGGTCAGGAAAACATTCCCAATCATGAATAGTGAAAAAAATACTTTAGTACTTCAATATGTTGTGGAAGTCAAAAAAATCAAGTAGTTCAACTGATAATGACAAATTCTAAAAACACTATCTCACAACAAACCTTACTGATGTGGATCAGTGAAATTCCCATAGTACTTAACCCTTCCTGTAAAGTACTTCATATGACACACACGTGGCATGGCAATACATGGAAGAAAAAAGGACTGGGTTCTCTTACCTTCTAATGCAGAAAATATAGTTTCAATGAAGACAGAGAGATAGTGAATGGTGTCCTGAGGAAAATATATGTTTTCTTGACCAAGGTGTTGTTTTTCTCAGTTGTAATTGGCCTGAGTTTAGAGACAAGAAGAAAGAGAACAGAGAGTGTCTGCTTAGGGGAAAGGGAGACGGTTTGGGTGGGAGCACATGTATAGGAAAAAGCACTAAAAGGGAGGGCTGTTCAAAATTATGGTCTCAAGTTTCTTGTGATGTCACACATGGCCACTCCTATCTCTACTGTCAAAAACAGGCATGCTGGGGCATATTCTCACAACAACTCTGGTGAATTGCTCCATTGGGATTCCATCACATTTGGAAGAGGCATTGACTTCTCTTATCAGAAGACTGTATTCTCACATGTCCTCTCCTCCAAAAAATTGCAATATTAGAAATATGGTAAGGTGATCAATCTCAGGTTGCATAAGAGTCTGGCTCAGTGGAATGAGTTCAGCCCCCCATGAGAAATACACTGGAAGGGAAAGGTAAACCACAAGGCACCACTATAAGAGTAACAGTGCATTCGGCCAAAAGACGACCCACAAAAACGTGCCACCATGTGACGCTAGTTTGGAAAGGTGGATAGACATTGCCTTTATGAAACTGAGAAACAATAAGAGGGCTCTTTGTACAAATTAAAAACCTCGAGCTCTGGATAAGAGCGTCTGCTAAATGACTTAAATGTAAATGTAATGTAAATGAGGGACATATTCATATGTTGACTATGTCTTGTGTGAATGTATCTCGATAGCTCTGTCGTTTTTGATTCATCCAATTGCAATGGTGGCAACTTCCCTCTGTTACTGTATCTAGTATTAAGCTATTTATATGATACTGTACCAAGGCTGAGTTTCCGAGTGAGTGAAGGAAACAAATGTGCCTGAAAAAAGGGAAAGTATATGGCAGCACATAAAACACCCTCTGACCCCCCTTTTCTGTGCAATAAAGCGGTGTATACATAACATATTCTGTATGGTTTATTTGCGGCGTAAGGTTGATTTGATCGAATAGATATGTCGTAACGCTTAAGTTGTTGCGAGTGTACTAATATAAGTAGGACACGTGACATCCCGGGAAACTTTGAGAATTAATTTTTGTAACGGACTTGTCTTGAGATGGCTATGCATATTCATGGCATGAGGCTAGTAAGCGCAGAATCGCTCTCCATTGAATACAGGCAGTTGACATCAACATGTATCCACCAATCCAAAGAAATGATAGGTGGGAGCTAGACAGCCCACCGTGCCGCTTTGTAGTCTCCCATTGTTAGGGCAGAGATACATGTATCTTGTATCTTACATCCATAATACATGTATCTTACATCCATAATCTTTGACACAGACCACATGAGACAGCATGAGAGAAGAATGTACACAACAGAGACAGTTCGTGAGGTAGCTCTACCCGATTGACAGTTGTAGTAGTCTACCTCCACCCGAATGGACATGTATTTATTCATCACTGCCACAGTTGTTGTTATGTGTAGAGTGCTATTTCTATGTATATTGTTGTTTTTTAATACCATTTTCATTATTTTATTTAACTTAGTCCTGCATGTTGGAGTTCGAAGCATAAGATTTTCACTGTACCCTGCAATCACACCTGCAACCCGGTACATGTGACTATTAAACACTGAATAGTAGTTGGTAATGAGCAAATCTTGAAAGTATGCTTTATCTACTTTGAATAACAACTAGACTGATTTTGTCAGACGGCTCTGCAGCACAGTCATCTACCAGCTAGCTAATAGCCTAGCTAAATAGGATGACTCAATTGAGAGAAACAGAGATAACGTTACATGGTTATCTGTCTGGCTGCTACTGCCTGAGCAGAGATGAGATGATGACTTGAATGAAACTTGAATGAAATAATAGAGTCATCAAATAAAAAAAAGTAATATACACAACTGAAATATTTTACGAAAGTATGGTCATGTGAATAAATTATGGTTAATACGTATGCAGTAATGGACAGTCACTTCCATCGGCTGTTATTAATTGTTTTATTCTGTGTTGTTAGACAATGGAACGTTTTCAATGTTTTGGAAAATTAATGTTCTCAATATTTGGCTTTGGAATTTCAATGTAATAGCTCTAAAATTATTTCAATGCCATATTTCATAATGTATTTATTATTATTTTTTATTATCCAAACAGAAATCAAATGTTTTATTATTATTTTTCCAAAACAGAACCGACCTCAAAAAACACTAATCACTCAGGACTAATACGTTATGTTCTTCAAGAATCAATGGGTATAAATCACCAATTTAAAAGTAAAAAATGGATGTAGGATCACAGATTGCCCCCTTTAAAGTGAAGCAGTGAATATATAGTCATAGTTAAATATATTATTTGGGGAGAGCTATATGATGTTGCATCTAGTAGAAGAAGTTTAGAAGTTTGTTAGTGTTGAAAAATGTTGACTTGTTTAATAGTAAGTAGCCCAGAAGTACTTGTAGCAGTAATCGTGTAATAGTGAATAGGTAGGTACGTTTTTATGTAAGTTGTTGAGAAAGTTCAGTTGTTTGTAAAAGTTGAGATCAAATCAAATTTATTTATATAGCCCTTCGTACATCAGCTGATATCTCAAAGTGCTGTACAGAAACCCAGCCTAAAACCCCAAACAGCAACCAATGCAGGTGTAGAAGCACGGTGGCTAGGAAACACTCCCTAGAATGGCCAAAACCTAGGAAGAAACCTAGAGAGGAACCAGGCTATAAGGGGTGGCCAGTCTCTTCTGGCTGTGCCGGGTGGAGATTATAACAGAACATGGCCAAGATGTTCAAATGTTCATAAATGACCAGCATGGTCGAATAATAATAAGGCAGAACAGTTGAAACTGGAGCAGCAGCACGGTCAGGTGGACTGGGGACAGCAAGGAGTCATCATGTCAGGTAGTCCTGGGGCATGGTCCTAGGGTTCAGGTCCTCCGAGAGAGAGAAAGAAGGAGAGAATTAGAGAACGCACACTTAGATTCACACAGGACACCGAATAGGACAGGAGAAGTACTCCAGATATAACAAACTGACCCTAGCCCCCCGACACATAAACTACTGCAGCATAAATACTGGAGGCTGAGACAGGAGGGGTCAGGAGACACTGTGGCCCCATCCGAGGACACCCCCGGACAGGGCCAAACAGGAAGGATATAACCCCACCCACTTTGCCAAAGCACAGCCCCCACACCCCTAGAAGGATATCTTCAACCACCAACTTACCATCCTGAGACAAGGCTGAGTATAGCCCACAAAGATCTCCGCCATGGCACAACCCAAGGGGGGGCGCCAACCCAGACAGGATGACCACATCAGTGAATCAACCCACTCAGGTGACGCACCCCTTCCAGGGACGGCATGAGAGAGCCCCAGTAAGCCAGTGACTCAGCCCCTGTAATAGGGTTAGAGGCAGAGAATCCCAGTGGAAAGAGGGGAACCGGCCAGGCAGAGACAGCAAGGGCGGTTCGTTGCTCCAGAGCCTTTCCGTTCACCTTCCCACTCCTGGGCCAGACTACACTCAATCATATGACCCACTGAAGAGATGAGTCTTCAGTAAAGACTTAAAGGTTGAGACCGAGTTTGCGTCTCTGACATGGGTAGGCAGACCGTTCCATAAAAATGGAGCTCTATAGGAGAAAGCCCTGCCTCCAGCTGTTTGGTTAGAAATTCTAGGGACAATTAGGAGGCCTGCGTCTTGTGACCGTAGCGTACGTGTAGGTATGTACGGCAGGACCAAATCAGAGAGATAGGTAGGAACAAGCCCATGTAATGCTTTGCAGGTTAGCAGTAAAACCTTGAAATCAGCCCTTGCTTTGACAGGAAGCCAGTGTAGAGAGGCTAGCACTGGAGTAATATGATCAATTTTTTTGGTTCTAGTCAGGATTCTAGCAGCCATATTTAGCACTAACTGAAGTTTATTTAGTGCTTTATCCGGGTAGCCGGAAAGTAGAGCATTGCAGTAGTCTAACCTAGAAGTGACAAAAGCATGGATTAATTTTTCTGCATCATTTTTGGACAGAAAGTTTCTGATTTTTGCAATGTTACGTAGATGGAAAAAAGCTGTCCTTGAAATGGTCTTGATATGTTCTTCAAAAGAGAGATCAGGGTCCAGAGTAACGCTGAGGTCCTTCACAGTTTTATTTGAGACGACTGTACAACCATTAAGATGAATTGTCAGATTCAACAGAAGATCTCTTTGTTTTTTGGGACCTAGAACAAGCATCTCTGTTTTGTCCGAGTTTAAAAGTAGAAAGTTTGCAGCCATCCACTTCCTTATGTCTGAAACACATGCTTCTAGCAAGGGCAATTTTGGGGCTTCACCACCATGTTTCATTGAAATGTACAGCTGTGTGTCATCCGCATAGCAGTGAAAGTTAACATTTTGTTTTCGAATAACATCCCCAAGAGGTAAAATATATAGTGAGAACAATAGTGGTCCTAAAACGGAACCTTGAGGAACACCGAAATGTACAGTTGATTTGTCAGAGGACAAACCATTCACAGAGACAAACTGATATCTTTCCGATAGATAAGATCTAAACCAGGCCAGAACTTGTCCGAGATGAAATGTAGTTATAGTAAATATAATTAGAGGGTGCTTATATAGTCCTGTTTCACTGTATGTACAAATGGGTAACCTGTACAAGTGTGAGGTGTGAAATGGAAATGTGTTTCTGCATATCCCACTTCCCATGTGGGGTGACAGCCAGGGGAGCAGCCATTATTGATGGCGACCATGGAGCAATTACGGTTATTTGCCTTGCTCAGGGATTTGACCCAGCAACCTTTCAGTTACTAGCCCAACGCTCCTAACCGCCATGTTACCCGACGCCCCTATTTGATGTAGTTACAAAAACAGCTGCATCGTTTTATTGGTACAGTGTTCTGATTTCAGATTTGAAAAGCAGGAAGTAGACCAAGATTTCATAAGTTGTTGGGAAAGTGGTCAAAGTAGCTGATTTGTGTCAAAAGTTACATTCTTTACAGTCAATAGAATGTTGGAATTAACAGGAGTTTTCAACAATGGGAGCTTTAGAATGTTAAAGAAATCCCATTAATGTGGATGAAGGACAAAAAGTATAAATGTATACAAGCACACTGGTCCACATTTTAAAGTTTGAATTATGTTTCTACCTTAAAGGGGCAATCAGCAGCTGAAACCATATCAAACCAAGTGAGCTCCCCACCCCTGTTTCGGTAAAAGGCTGAGGGATGGGGCTGGAGAAATGTAACCACTCTCAAATTCATAGATACAGCTATGGATGCAAGGACTGACTATCCATGATATCAACATTGTAGTTTTAACCATGTTTTGAGGCTGTATAGTGTTTGTTTACATATACTTTGTTTACAAAGTTTGGAGTAAAACAAGCTTATATTTGGGGTTATGATGGGTTATGATAGATGAACTAAACTCATGCGGCATTTATAAATTATATTCTTCAAGTATTAATTGGTACATATCATTAGTTTATAAAGAAAAATAATGGATGTAGCAAATGCAGATTGCCCCTTTAAACAGTGTACAAAAAAATGTTGTACCAAATAATAATAAGTCCGAAATAAGTTGTACAATATTTAAAGTGTGATTAACAAGTCCTATTAATACACATCCCATTGAAAACAGGCACACGTCTAAAATAATGCAATTTCCAAAATGCACGTGCCAAATCGCAGTTGCCAGTCATGGGTTGTCACTAAGCGACTAGTGGGGGCTTGCTGGGAATCAGAGTTTTACTTGCCCAGCTCTCCAGAAGATTGTCGAAACTCAGCATCCCATAAAGCACTGCTACCATGTACTCCTCCCATACGACTTCCTGCCTTTAGTTTAGATATGCACACATTTATATTACACGAATGTGTTAGCGAGCTAGCTTTCGTAAAATGAAAAGCAATTTGCAAGACATTTAGGGAAACACACAGCATTTTTTAAATGGAACGGTTGCTGAAATAGCCAGTGCCTTTTGTTCATGCGCTGTGGAGTGATAACGTTAGTTTAGCTACCTAGGTCGCCAGCTAACACAGGCTCGCTCGCTAGCTAGCTTTTTCCAATGGACAAGCCTGTTAAACCGCTTTCTAGCTAGCCAACAGAAGCCTAATTATATGTAATTTAGGGGAAGATTTGTTTTCTAAAAGAAATTACAAGGCACTTCTTGCAGTGATGGATGAAGTTGATAAGATTTTAATTCACTCGCTTAGACAGACTGGCACGTAAGTATCTAGCTAGCTAAAGTTACTTTCTAATATTATCAATAAATAACCTGTTGTTGCTAGCTTGCAATTTAGATAGCTAGCGTTTGCTAGCTTATCTGTCTACTGTAGTGAGTTTGGCTAGCTCTTGTCTTTGATTTGATAGCCACTGATACCCAGATCTACATTCACTCACTCACCAGAGCCATTTCATATCAGCTAATATTTTCCTTGTGAACGTTTGTTGAAGTGTAGAGCGAAAATCATGGCTACATTCATCCAAACGTTTAACATGTGCTTATTTTGTTCTAACAGCTAGTTGTTTGATTTTCACTCTGCCAATAATAAAATATGTTAGACGAATTCTGCTCATTACACTATCTATCTTTCTATCTAGCATGTTAGTTACACCACAGAACTTTGAATGTCATTTGAAAGTTTAACCGGCTGATCACATGACTAGTGAGAAGTGGGTGTGACACAAGTGGGAAGTTAACCCTGTGCACCTGCACCTCATGCTGTGTCTGTTTGCACAGGGACGTGGGGAAGGATGTGCAGAGTGTGAAGCACTTCACCAGTGAGCTGATAGTGGAGGCGGTGGTGAGATGTCTGCGAGTGATCGACCCGGCCCTGGGAAGCGGACTGTGCCCCTCCTTACCCCCAGGCATGTCTGCCCGCTTCCGTGTGGGCATGAGCCTGGCACAGGCCTGTCAGGTGAGAGGTCGAAAAGAAAAGGGATAGTTATAGTGCTCCCCCTCCTGTTGCAAAATGGGGCTCACTCCTTCTTTTGATCACATGAAGATTAAGATATTGTTTGCTGTAAATGGATAACCATGCATGACTTATTGATGTACCCATATGACCTATACCCCCTTTGCATGACACTCATTCCAGGTTTTTTTTGTATTCTGAAATTAATTTACTGTCATTAGATCAAGCTCAGTTTCTCATGGTCCCAACTACATGCATGCAGTCTGGACCACTGATGTCTGAAAAGAAGTCATTCAGCAACCAATTTGACATCCTGCTACAATGTGAAGTGATGTCATATAGGCTAATGCCATTCCATCTCATTGAGCATTGTTTTGAACTGTTTTTGTTTCCTCACTTGATTGACTCTATTGAATAGCCCAATTGCTTGCGTAACTTCGGTTGAGTGATCTCCTGAGATTAACAGTTTACTTACAAGATTTCGAATCTGCCAATTGTGAATACATTTGGTTTGATCATTTTGTGAAGCAGGCTACATCATTGGACATGTTCATGGAAATCTCATAGACATTTCTCGTTCCATTTCTTACCCGGAATGACCCTCATGTTCTAGAGGGTGAGGCATTATACTAAGGTCAATGACCTGTGTATGAACAGACTCCATAACGAGGTTGACATGCATTTTTATTTGCAGGACCTTGGCTACAAGGGAGAGATTGGCTACCAGACCTTTCTGTACAGCAATGAGCCAGAGATCCGCTCCTTGCTCATGTTCCTAGTGGAGAAGCTGCCCAGAGAAAGTGCTGAGGCCTCGGACCAACCAGCAGGTACAGACTCAATGTCCCACCATTGTACTTCTTGTCATTAATAAATACCATTAGGTTTAGTTCTCCCCTTATAAATTGGTTTTATTTTTTGCTTTCTGAACTGTAATCTGATCAATAAAAAGACATTGAATGTTTGAACTTCTAAAAATGACAATAATCTGAAAGTATTTCTTTGTCTCATACATTGTACCCCCTAACAGGTAAATCGGCCCTCCTCCAGAAATCCATAGCTGCCCAGATTAAAGCTCAGCTGGCCTTGCCCTGGCTCTCTCCATCCTGCAGACTACCCCTCCTCTGTAAAACACAGGTACGTCCTGCTAGCTATGCTACAAAGCATTATCAATGACGTGGCCTGCTAAGTTTAATATACACTGATAAATAACTTTGGGTTTCCTAGATCATGAAGGAAGCTAGATTAAGGCTATATAGTGAAAGTAGTGAGGCAATAATGACTCATGTTCATCCTGTTTTTCATGGCTTCGTGGATATTTACTCAAGTCAATATTCTCCAGAACTTCAAACTTCCAATTTGAATCTATACACACTTCCTATTTGAATCAACAGTGTTCCCTCTTGTTGTATGCGTTCTCACTTCACGTTTCTTTTTAGAACCCAGGACCGTCCCACAGTTTCCACTCTCAGACCCTTAGTTTACCCCACTGCCTCAAAGTGCCTGGGAAAAAGCAATTGAAAGGTAAACCCCAGAATACACAGGACCCTCGTAACTTACTGTCATTGCATATCATTCTGTAATCCAATTCTTCCAGTTGTGTAGGATTCTGAATGAGTAGCCTATATACAGTAGTTGTCAAAGGTTTGGACACACCTACTCCTTCAAGGGTTTTTCTTTATTTTTACTATTTTCTACATTTTAGAATAATAGTGAAGACATCAAAACTATAAAATAACACGTGGAATGATGTAGTAACCAAAAAAGTGTTAAACATATTTTAAATTCTTCGAAGTAGCCACCCTTTGCCTTGACAGCTTTGCACACTCTTGGCATTCTCTCAACCAGCTTCACCTGGACTGCTTTTCCAACAGTCTTGAATGAGTTCTCACATATGCTGAGCACTTGTTGCCTCCTTTTCCTTCAGACTGTGGTCCGACTCATCCCAAACCATCTCAATTAGGTTGAGGTTGGGTGATTGTGGAGGCCAGGTCATCTGATGCAGCACTCATCACTCTCGTTCTTGGTCAAATAGCCCTTACACAGCCTGGCGATGTGTTGGGTCATTGTCCTGTTGAAAAACAAATTATAGTCTTCTCTAAGCGCAAACCAGTTGGGATGGCGTATCGCTGCAGAATGCTGTGGTAGCCATGCTAGTTGTGTGCCTTGAATTCTAAATAAATCACTAAGTGTCTCCAGCAAAGCACCATCACACCACCTCCTCCTTGCTTCATGGTGGGAACCACTCATGCAGAGATCATCCGTTCACCTACTCTGCGTCTCACAAAGACATAGCGGTTGGAACCAAAGATTTCAAATTTGGACTAATCAGACCAAAGGACAAATTTCCATCGGTCTAATGTCCATTGCTCATGTTTCTTGGCCCAAGCAAGTCTCTTCTTATTGGTGTCCTTTAGTAGTGGTTTCTTTGCAGCAATTCGACCATGAAGGCCTAATTCACGCAGTCTCCTCTGAACAGTTGATGGGTGGTGGTCAGGTGGTGTTACTTGAACTCAGTAAGGCATTTATTTGCGCTGCAATTTCTGCGGCTGGTAACTCTAATGAACTTGTCCTCTGCGGCAGAGGTAACTCTGGGTCTTCCTTTCCTGTGGCGGTCCTCATGAGAGCCAGTTGCATCATAACAAAAATTCTTGACATTTTCCGGACTGACTGACCATGTTTTAAAGTAATGATGGACTGTCATTTTTCTTTGCTTATTTGAGCTGGTCTTGCCATAATATGGACTTAGCCCTATATGGTAAAAGACCATCTTGTATGCTCTAGTCGGCTGGCCCTCGCTACATATTCGTCGCCAGACCCACTGGCTCCAGGTCATCTACAAGTCCATGCTAGGTAAAGCTCCGCCTTATCTCAGTTCACTGGTCACGATGGCAACACCCATCCGTAGCACGCGCTCCAGCAGGTGTATCTCACTGATCATCCCTAAAGCCAACACCTCATTTGGCCGCCTTTCGTTCCAGTACTCTGCTGCCTGTGACTGGAACGAACTGCAAAAATCGCTGAAGTTGGAGACCTTTATCTCCCTCACCAACTTCAAACATCAGCTAACCGATCGCTGCAGCTGTACATAGTCTATTGGTAAATAGCCCACCCATTTTCACCTACCTCATTCCCATACTGTTTTTATACTGTTTTTTTTATTTATTTACTTTTCTGCTCTTTTGCACACCAATATCTCTACCTGTACATGACCATCTGATCATTTATCACTCCAGTGTTAATCTGCAAAATTGTATTATTCGCCTACCTCCTCATGCCTTTTGCACACATTGTATATAGACTGCCCATTTTTTTTCTACTGTGTTATTGACTTGTTAATTGTTTACTCCATGTGTAACTCTGTGTTGTCTGTTCACACTGCTATGCTTTATCTTGGCCAGGTCGCAGTTGCAAATGAGAACTTGTTCTCAACTAGCCTACCTGGTTAAATAAAGGTGAAATAAAAAAATAAAAATCTTCTGTATACCACCCCTACCTTGTCACAACACAACTGATTGGCTCAAACGCATTAAGAAGGAAAGAAATTCCACAAATTAACTTTCAACAAGGCATACCTGTTAATTGAAAAGCATTCCAGGTGACTACCTCAAGAAGCTGGTTGAGAGAATGCCAAGAGTGTGCAAAGTGTTATTTCATAATTTTGATGTCTTTACTATTATTCTACAATGTAGAAAATAATAAAAAATAAAGAAAAACCTTGAATGAGTAGATGTCTAAATCTTTGACTGGTACTGTACATAAGCAGGTGTTACATTAGGCTTGGTACAAGATCTTCTTTGCCACTGAAATGAGAGCATATGGTGACAGTTCAATACCAGTATACCACGTCATTCTTTTCTCCCCCTCTTCAGAGGAAAATGACTACCACAGGGACTTCCTTCCCCCTGTAACTGCCCAGCCGTCGCAGCATGCCTCCGTGCCGGCCTCCCTGCTGGAGCAGCATGCAGGGGAGCTCAGTAACGCCCAGGAGTGGGAGAACGAGTGGAACAGCCAAGGCCTCCTTTCCCGCCTCACACCCGAGGTATGCTCTTTAAGGGATAGTTTAAGTTTTTGACTTGAATTTGAGAACAATAATAATATTTCTGTGTTCAATGCAGTGTTTTCATCTGTGAACTCGTGTCCACCCAGGAATATCGCTCCAGGAAGCGTGCTCGTCTGCAGAAGCGGATCGAAGAGCAGCTGCGCACTGCGGCCCAGACCCGCCAGGACACCCTCGGTGCCCACGGGTCGGGCTCTGACCTCACAGAGCTGCTGCAGTCCTTCGGGGGCTCTCCCCTCATTGGTGACATCCTCGCCAAGGGCACCCGCTTCACCCACACTGAAAAATTTACTTTCACAGAGGTGAATGATGGGTAAACAAAGCCTGCTCCAAAGACATTGAGCAAGATATCCAAATGTTCCCCCTTTTGATTTCCAATCTGAATCCAGCCTTTGTTTCTCTCTAACCGATCCATGCCTCTCTCTGTGTGTGTTTGTCAGGAGCCTGAGAAAGCTGCCAAGCAGATGGCAGCAGCGGCCAACTCCCTCCCCAGCTCACATCAGTCGGAGGAGGATCTGCAGGCCCGACAGCAGGAGGAGCTGGCCTCCCTGCAGCAGCAGCTACAGCAGCTCTCCCTCAGCCTAGAGGAGGTGGGCGGAGACATGAGGCAGCTCACTGTGTCTATACATCAGGTAATTGGAGCCTCTATTACTCAAAATAGACAAACTGTTTATTTGCGTAGACCTCGGACCAGAGTTACCACAGTGGAATGAACTATGACATGTAAGACATAGTCACCCTGCAACACTTGTCTCTCGTCTGTGTGCAGGTGTCAGATGAGCTGAAGCAGAAAGAGCTGAGCAACAGGGAGGAGGAGGACTCTGTGCGGGTAAAGAAGCAGACCATATACCTGCTGCCGGACGGGGAGAACAACCTGGCCAAGCTGCAGGCCCTAGTAGAGGGAAGTGCCGAGCGAGTGGTCAACCTGGCCGCCCAGTGGGAGAAACACAGAGCTCCACTTATTGATGAGCACCGCAGGCTCAAGGAGCTCTGCAGCAACCAAGAGGTAGTGTTCATCTCCTTAGATATCCCCAAGTGTGTGACAGAAAGAAACTCTTAATTCAACTTCCATTCTTTTCTCTAGATGGAGTCCTCCCGAAAGCTATCTGAAATCAAAGAGCTTCATGAAAAAATCAGTCAATCTGCGGAGGAGGCCAAGAAGAAGGAGGGACTGTATAAACAACTGGTATTAAAACTAATTAAATGTATTTGGGATGATTTTACTTCCACAATGTGTATTAATTTGGTTCCTGTCCAAGCATTTTGTCTAACACCAGTTTTGGGAAATCGGATTTGTCCTTCAGATAACAGAGTTTGAGAATCTCCCCAAAGATATCTCCCGCTCAGCGTACACTGCCAGGATCCTGGAGATCGTTGGCAACATCCGGAAACAGAAGGAAGAAATTACAAAGGTACACTGTCTGAGACACCTCGCATCAATACAGTCCTGAGTATCTCCTTAAAAACAAAGTAATTAAAACAAAATTTGAATCGTGAGTAGAGTGATTTTTAAGTATGGTGTTTGTGTGTCCCCTTTTTCTCTAGATTCTGTCTGACACTAAGGAGCTGCAAAAAGAGATTAACAGCCTGACTGGAAAACTGGACCGAACGTTCGCTGTGACTGATGAGCTGGTCTTCAAGGTAGAACACCTAGCAAGAGAACTCCATGATTTTACTTTTTTCAATTAGAGGTCAAAGGAATACCTGAATTTTATTTCAATTGTTCTCTATACCACATTTTTCTTCAATTGCCTAATATTACTTTTCCTCATACTGTGCAGGATGCGAAAAAAGACGAATCTGTCCGCAAATCCTACAAGTACCTGGCAGCCTTGCATGAGGTAAGAGCTTGTTGGCAGAATATATCCTTCTTAGAAACTGAAGAGCAATGTGTATATCCTTGGGTGTGGTGCACTGTGGTAATTTTAGGGCCTTATAACTATATTGGTTAGTTGTGTGACTTGATTATCTTTCCTGGTATAGAACTGCACTCAGTTGATCCAAACTATTGAGGACACTGGCACAATCATGAGAGAGATCAGAGACCTGGAGGAACAGGTATATATGGACCTCTTATTTTATACCAAACCACTAACTTGCACTGCTACTGTACAACATCAGGCATAGTTTGTGATTTTATTTGGCATAGCGATATAGGTCTGACTTGGTAAAGCAAACTTTTAAAGTTCCCGTTTCTCCATAGATTGACACAGAGAATGGTAAAAAGACTGTAAGTAACCTGGAGAAGATCCTGGAGGACTACAAAGCCATTCGCCAGGAGAACTCTGCTCTGGCTGCCAAGATCAGAGAGGCCTGACGTGACCCTCCTCAGCATGATGCACCGTAGTGGCCGCCTGACTCGTCTGCTGGTCAAACTGACCGGTAGGTAGCATGCCCTCGAGACTGCCTGTCCTGTGTGTGTGTGGAACCAAGAAAGCACACTCGTCTCAAGACTTTCAACGCTTTCCTTCCTCCAACGTCACTTTTGGTTTTGCCTTCTGGGAGCACTGACAGCATATGGGGAGGGGAGATTGAATTTTGTACTGAAAATACTTAATTTTTTATGCACAAACCTTGGCTGATCAAAATCCATGCAGGATATAGAAAAGAGTTGTGTGATGCATAAAACAGTGATGAATTAATTATACTTGCCTTGCATCCATGGTGTCCCATACTGATTCCATATTGATTCCACACAATCAAAAAATAGGTTCTGCACAAATGATGCTCTCATACTTTCTATTAGAAATGTGTAGTAGATCTTATCTCAATTGCAGTAGTTCTGATTGACCCATCAAGTGAATGTCTTGATGGTCGAGGTACAATTACACAAGCACTGATTTACATCTCTGAATTTGAGTACATCAATCATTACCTACATTCTTAGACCAGTCATTGGAAATGAATGATTGATTTAGAACTCACGAGGTTGTTTGAATGTCATCCAGTCCTAGACTAGCAAACATAGTGATTGTAAGTGATTCTGCTGAATCTGGTGAGGTTAGTGTGCTTTGAAAATGTCAGGTCTATGTTCCCTCAAAGTGCACCATGTTTCAGAAGTATCATGCACCATCACAATCCCCCTGAGTAATGGTTGCTGTACAAATGACCAGCTTTAAGCTTCTTTTTTTTTTTTTACTGTACAATACTTCCAAGTAATCTTGATACTACTTTGAAATGCAATGCAGTTCCATGTGTTAAGGTGAATTTCTTCATTTCCCCCCCTCCCATTCCACAGACAAATGCAAGGGCTAGGTATGGCCTAAGATACCATTGACTTGTGCAGAAAGAAATCCATGCCATATTTTGTCTTACAAACTGGAATCGATAAGGAGATTACTAGGTTTGTCCTTTCTAGGTCATGCTCATGCCTTGAAATCAAATGCTGCTTTTGTCTCTCTTTTGCTGAGTATTATTTGGCTTAGGGTAAATTGCCTCGCCTTTTGGGCATTGATCTCCTGAAATGGCCAAGATTAGATAACAAATAAACTACATTGATTGACGATGATTCATGCAAAACTTGTATAAAAATGATACAACAATGTTAGTCAGCAGCAAATTAACATTTAAATGAATGTCCTGTGCTATGTTGTGTTTTCTTTCACACGTTAAGGTTTGGTTAATGTTGAAATGCTGAAATGTTTTTTGCATCACGTTCATATTCTGGCCTTTTTTCCATGATCCTGTGGGAATGCCTGTTGTACTGGTTCTTTAGCCCTGTTTATACCTGGTGCCAACGTGTCCTTTGTCCTGATCTTGTCAACGTTCTAATTGTGCCACATTTTTGGCGGGTGTAGATGATTAAAAGACACATTGTGATCTCTTTGATCAGATCTTCCTAATCACCTCGGGAGGTGGTCAGGCACGCATTGGCTGTGTTCACACAGGCAGTCAAATTCTGATCTTTTACCCATTTATTAACAAAAGAGCTTATCTGATTGGTCAAAATGCCAATTAGGGAAAAAAGTATTGCGCTGCCTGTGTAAGCACCACCATTGTGTCTGGATATCAGTCAAGTGTTAACAGATCCTGATGATCAAACTAAATCATCATACTGGCCTCTAAGATCATTGACACTGAGCACCATTGACTTATGGCATCAGCAATTGTCTTAAAATAAATACCTTCATATTGTTTTGAAAGAATATCTGTCAAAAATGTGCATGCAGGGAGACTCCAGCTAATCTGTTCATAATGTGGACAGTGGCTGGGTAGATGCATCACCTGGATCAGATCACAAAACTCACAACTCATGTAAACAAGGCTTCTTGTTTTTGGAACATTTGCATCAGGCACAAATATCCATTATCAATCATTAGTATATCCACATGTACCTCTCTCGGATCCATCATGCTGCTATTTTCAAGAATGTACTTGCAATATTGAGTTGCAAGTATTAATATATTTTCAATATTTTAATATAAATTGATGTGTTCCAAACTGTAGTCATGCAGTTTACAATTGACACACGACATTGCTGGACATGGTTGATCTCGTAATATTCACTAGATGGGCTACCAACCGTACAATGTGTAACTTGTTACTGCGGGAAACCACTTGCTGAATCCATTGGCGTCTAATAACGCAAATTTTTACCAAACTTTTTCACCACAAACAATTTTATTAAAATATAATTATTAGAATAAAACCTAAATTTAATGAAATTATGGTTCCCAGGTTTTATAAATATTTCATCCATGAAATAAAACATGAGATGCTTCTGCCAGCTGGAAGTTTAGATCAGTCACGTAGCAGGCGTAGGTCGAACTGTGTGTGCATGGAAACACGTTTTGGGAAGACTGCATTCTTTCCCACCATAATAGGCTGAACGTGAAATCAGTCATCGTCTCACCGCTCGTGATTCGATGAGGATGTTGATACCACAGAGGAAGAGGCGAAGCGAGAGAGTTGACTCCGCCCCAAAATCTGTCCGGCAATGGGAGTGTCGAATATGCACTGGATCTTACTTGTGCATCAGACTCAGTGGCTAGTGTAGGCTATTCACTACATATTTTTGGGGGGTGAGATAACGTTCTAAAGATACTCTGATAAATGCCAAGTACTAATGTCCTGTCAAAAAATAAGAATGTTTAGCCATGCGTTATGGCAGACAAGTAAGCCAACGTCGCTTCGCAAAGTTTATGTGGCTTCTTGTGGTAGCGTGGCATCTACAGGTCCGACCACCCAAATAGGGAAATGCTGCGAAGATGAACAAAGTTGTGGATCAGATTTAGGTATCCAGCCTGTACGGTCCACAGCCATCCCAACTTCTCCATCACCCGCAAATCACAGACACGTAGCGAGCAACAACCAGAGGGTGTCGCCTACCTTGTCTGAAAGGGCATTCACTACAGGACTCCAGATTGACTCCAAGACTTACCTTTGGTCAAGGTATAATGAAATGAAACGGCTTGTGCACGGTAAGATGTTTTTATGTAAATGTTAAAGTTTGCCTAAAATATGTTAGTTTGTTTCGCCAACTGAAACTTTGTAATCACTAACCCATTTCCCTTTTGTCAATACTGTTTTTCCATCCATACCAGATAGATTGTTGGTTGTCAGTTGACAAATGTTAGACCCCTGCCATATCATCTTATTATTGCTACACTCTGGAAACTTTTCAACCTCTCATTTGTCATTTTAGTAACAAAATCCCCCCCTTGATTAGAATCGGGTTGACCAATAAACCTAGTCTTTTATATTAACACCCCCTCTCCCATTCCAATTATTATGTCTTTAATAAACTCTGAAGGATGTGCTAACTGTGAGTGAAATGTTCATAACCTAATGAAATACATCTTTGGCCATTTTTAACTAAAGGCCCCTACTGCCCAAAATTGTCCAGACTTCAGTTTACCCACACAATGCATTGAAGATGATTCATGAAGACTGATCATGGTAGATTTGGTATTTTGTTTAATGTCTCCCCCCTCCTTTTCTGCAGATCTGATTCCTCCAGGTGTATGTAACTTACTGAACCCCTCCACCATCTATGCCAACAATGAGGTTGACTTGGACGAAGTGGACATCTATGGCTTTGATTATGACTACACACTCGCTCTGTACTCCAACACTCTTGATACAATGATCTACAACACAGCTCGAGACTTCCTTGTCAAACACTACAAGGTGTGTCTGATGGAAATGCGATGCTGTTTGCCTCATATTCTCATACAAATGTTCACGATGCACATTTTTTTTATTTGAATTTGTTAAATTGTTTCTTTTAACTCCCCAAACAGTATCCAGAGGGCATTAGCAAGTATGACTATATTCCCAACTTCGCTGCACGTGGTCTCCACTATGACATTCAGAAGGTAAGTGCTATTTTTCTGTATAAAAGCTTATAGTATAAACATTCAACAGGAAAAGTTTGAAATTAGTTTTCTTTTTCTTTTTACTAGAGTGAAATGGTAGTTGAACTAATAAAATAGTTTTCCGTGCAGGGACTGTTGATGAAAATAGATGCCTTCCATTACATCCAGCTGGGGACTGTATACAGGTAAGTTACTTGCTCGGTGAATATATGGAAAACAAAAGTTTTTTTCTAACAACAATACTCTTTGCTATTGCTATGTCATGGATTAAATACTGTAGTCCAGAGACCATAGTGAAAGAGATGTTAATTCCCACAGGGGTCTGAAGCCTGTTCCAGATGACGAGGTTTTGGAGCTCTATGGTGGAACTCACCATGTCCCTCTTCAGGAAGTCAGTGGCTTCTATGGAAAGGTCACTACTTCACCACATTCTTCGACATCACTTGCCTGTATCTTCCTGAACAGATGCGCTAGATGATGAGCTAGACAAGGATCGGAGATTGTGCATAAACATATTTGACCTATAGGCCTAAATGTTGAAAAAGCATGCAAAAGTGATGATCTTTAAAGTAAAATAGTTCACAATAGCAATTCATTCTAGTTGCAATGGCAGTAACTATAAGACGTGTCCGTGACCTGCTCTAAACCACATTCTTTCTTTTAATCACAAAGAATCCTATGGAGACTTTAGGCCAGCTACTGGAGAAATAGACATGGTCTGACTCGTTTATTGCTCTGTTCTCTCAGTGCCTTGGGAGAAGTTGAGTTTATTTGCCCACTTGATTAAATACCCTCCAAACCAAATGGTCGGTGTTCTCATATTATACTACGGGAATAAAAATCTATTAACTGACTGGTGTGCATGAATATGTATAACTTGGTGTGTCTTCTATCCCGTTGGGCTAACGTTATCTTACAGGGTCCAATGATGAAGCAGTTCATGGATGTTTTCTCCATCCCAGAGATGACTCTCCTGGCAGCTGCCAATGACTACTTCAACTCCAATGACATTGAATATGACCCTGGTCATCTCTACAAAGATGTTTCGGTGAGTGCATTCAGCAACAAAACATGAATCCAAAGATAATACTTTATTTTAATTCAGACATCAAAGTAGGACCAGTTTTTCAAATGTGGGCAAATCGCTGGTTCTGAAAATATAAGGCTTTTAACTAAAAAGTCTAACTTGGTTCATTGCTGCTGTTGTTGTTGCACCGAAGTCAATGTCTGTGAATTGTCCCTTTGTCTACCATTGTGCATGGCAGTTGAGAATGTGGGCTAACTTTGTTTTTCATGCTGTGTCAGTCAGTCAGTGTGCCAAAAGCTATTTTATTCCTCCTCTCCCTCTCTCCCCTTCAAGTGGAGCCACTTACTAATGCTTAGTGTGTCTAAATGGAAAAGGTTGGGCTAAATAAAGACAAATCTATGTCGGTGAGGTAGCTTTTGGTGCCTGCCACGTTACCAGTGTGTTGGACTCTGTTCAAATGCTGTCAAGACATAGTGAAAAGTTCCCCATCTGTGTCCTGAGAACCCAAAGGTCGCATACCATTTTATCTTCTCATTGACTATAAATAGCTGCTGAACTCGATATTTGTATTGAACATTGATTTTAATGTAAACAATTACAAAAACTGTAAATATCAATTTGGTCATAGTCAGTATTTTCCAAAAAACTTTTGCGAGATTTAGGGAAGCTGTTACATTCCTAGATTCATTGGATATTTGAGGGTTGTATTTTGATTTCGATCATGCCATCTAACACGGGATGGTAAAATCTAGGGACAATTGTCATGCGCTGATTGCTCTCTATCCAACTGTGTGGCAGAATCAACAGGCAGTGAGACAGACCTGCCCACATGACGCAGTGCCTCAGACTTGTTTACATATCGTCGCTGTCTAATAACCTTTTAGCCTTTTTTAATTTGGTTATTTATTCAAAGCAGTATCCCCTTAATGTATGCTGACTCTAGGAAGAAAATGTATTCAAAATAGCTTCTAAAGTTTCATGTATTTTTGTTAATGGGATAATATGGTCGTTTTTTAAATTTCCTGAAAAGATGATGTTTTGGACATGAGGTTTTCGTCAGACAGCGACGATAAGACAATACTTTGCCCATAAGCCCATAAGTGATCACTCGAGTCTTTCACAGTTTTGGGCAAAATGAGAATTGAGACGATGCGCGCTTGCATCCCAACTGCCATTTGTCAACATTCCAAAGCCATTTGTGAGTATCATGGGGCCATACTTGCAAACATTAGAAAAAATTGAAGTTTGCCAAAACGTTTAGTCTCAAAATGCGCATCAGCCAATTAAAATCGAAGACGTAATTGCACGTGATCAAATACTTACCCATGAAGCGTACTTAACAGAAGTCTAATGGTACATTCTGATAATCAAAGCAACTAGATCATGTGTGTTTGACTGACTAGTAAAATAGCTTTCTGTGTAGAGTGCTTAGCTCCACGTAATTGTCGCAGATTGTGGCAAGGGTTAGAATTTTACATGAGTTTTCCCCATTGAAATGTAGAATTATATTTATTGTGTTTGTGTGTTGAAATGCAGAAAAAACCTTGGAAATTATGAATACAATTAATTAGGGGTTTCTTGTTGGAGTCCCTCTTGCAGGCTGATTCACAGGCTATTGTCACTGCTAACTAAATGTGTTTGTTTATTATGGATCCCCATTAGCTGCTGCCAAGGCAGCAAGGCAGCTACCAAGGAAGGCAGCTACTCTTCCTGGGGTCTGGCAAAATTAAGGCAGTTATAACATTTTCAAAACAATACGATACATTCATGACAGATTTCACAACACACTAAGTGTGTGCCCGCAGGCCCCTACTCCACTACCACATATCTACAACACAAAATCTGTGTGTGTGTATGTTATCATATGTATGTATGTATGCATGGGTCTGTGCCTATGTTTGGGATGCTTAACAGTCCCTGCAGTTCCATAAAGTGTATTTCTACTGTTTGTTACTTGTTACTTTGTTACTTGATGTGGAATAGTGTTCCATGTAATAATGTGCGCCTCCCATAGTCTGTTGTGGACAGTGAAGAGACCTCTGGTGGCATGTCTTGTGGGGTATGCATGGGTGTCTGAGCTGTGTGCTAAGCTTTTAAACAGACTGCTCGGTGCTTTAAACATGTCAACACCGCTCACAAATACAAGTAGTGATGAAGTCAATCTCTCCTCCACTTTGAGCCAGGAGAGATTGACATGCATATTATTGTTTGCTCTCTGTGTACATCCAAGAGCCAGCTGTGCTGCCCTGTTTAGAGCCAATTGCAATTTTCCTAAGTCCCTCTTTGTGGCACCTGACCACACAACTGAACAGTAGTCCAGGTGCGACAACTAGAGCCTGTAGGGACTGCCTTGTTGATAGTGCTGTTAAGAAGGTAGAGCAGTGCTTTTTATTATGGACAGACTTCTCCCTATCTTAGCTACAATTGTATAAATATGTTTTTACCATGATAGTTTATACAATCCAGAGTTACTCCAAGCAGTTTAGTCACCTCAACTTGCTCAATTTCCACATTATTTATTACACTATTTAGTTTAAGTTTAGGGTTTAGTGAATGATTTGTCCCAAATACAATGCTTTTAATTTTTGAAATATTTAGGACTAACTTATTCTTTGCCACCCATTCTGAAACTAAGTGTAGCAGTCATTTCAGTCGCTGTAGTAGCTGACGTGTATAGTGTTGAGTCATCCGCATACATAGACACACTGGCTTTACTCAAAAGTCGTTAGTAAAGATACTTTTTTCTAAGGGGCCTAGACAGCTTTCCTGGGGAATTCCTGATTCTACCTGGATTATTTTGGAGAGGCTTCCATTAAAGAAAACCCTCTGTGTTCTGTTAGACAGGTAACTCCTTATCCACAATATAGTAGGGGATGTAAAGCCATTACACACAGGTTTTTCCAGCAGCAGACTGATCAATAATGTCAAAAGCTGAACTGAAGTCAAACAAGACAGCCCCCACAATCTTTTTTTATCATCAATCTCTGCATCAGCCTATCAAATATCTTAGACTTTATATCCACCAACAAATGCCATTTCTTAAAATAGGTCAACTTGGTCACCAAATTGCATAGATGTGTAGGCTACAGTTTACATGTACAATGTTTCATATGCATTTTTAGAATCATCCACTTTGTCACGTGTTATTTGAATCGAGCATCGAGTACTAGCAGTGAACAGTTTTCTTTAACAAAAATGCTTTATGCTAGGGGGCTCGAACCCACGGTTAATGTGCACTGGTTTTAGTCAACCACTTTGACTCTAAAACCACAGTGAAACAGATGAGCAACAATGTGGGATTTTGTCATATATATGAAAATGTGCCTTTTTGAATTTTGTCAGGTCAATGAGGCATCATGCAATATTGGCACTCCAACACATGAGAAGGACCAAGCGGAACAAAAGTAAACCTTGAATTTGAAGGTTTAAAATAGCCCTCTGGTGGCCACGTTGACCTATTCTAAGAAATGCCATTGGTTGGTGGATATAAAGTCTTAAGATTTTTGATCGGCTGATGCAGGATTTGGTACAATAAAATAATCACTGCCACCTGCTAAAGTTAGCATAGGGCTAAATGTGCCAGGTTATGTAATGGGAACAGCATTTAATCACATGCAACTACGTCGATGATTTTAATTGACTGATGCACATTTTTTAAGACTGAGAGAAGTTTTAAACCTAAACTTTTCTAATGTTGGCAAGTATGGCCCCCTTGTGTCTCACCACAACCTGTTTTGTAACATGATTTACTATTAAGCACTGCCAGACAGCCTCTCACTCCGGTAATAGATAGTGAGAACGTTCAAAACAAAACGTCACCGAAGCTCTTTGCCACTCGTCAGTGACTTGATAAGTTGATTTAGTTAACGTGGCCTGCTGCTCAATGTGCCTGCTAGCTACTAGCTAGCTTCATTGACAAACACAGATGGAACTTAGCTAGCTAGTGGTTTTGGGCGATGATAATGGTTTGATGGCACCGGAGAGGATGGCTGTCATTTCATGGGCTCTTAACAAACCTTGAATTTTGTTCATTTTTTCAAAACTTATTTTGTACATAAAGTTGCTGCCTCCGTCTCTTATGACCGAAAAGAACTTCCGGAAATCAGAACAGTGATTGAACTGGACGAAGAATTTCTCTGAGTAGGACGAGAGGGAATTACTCCAGACACCAGAACAGGCCCTCATTCCTGTCATTTGCAGGAGAAAGAGACAGAAAAGAGATCGGGGTGCCTTGGAGGATCTGCCGACGAGTGGCTTATCTGCCCTTGCCATCCGTACTACTGGCCAACATACAATCCCTGGAAAATAAATTGGATGAACTAAAAGGACGTATATCTAAAGAAGTCTCAAGGTTTTGCTCGCCTGAGGTAGAGCATCTCATGATAAGCTGTAGACCACACTATCAACGAAGAGAGTTTTTATCTGTATTTTTTTGTAGCGGTCTACATACCACCACAGACTGATGCTGGCACTAAAACCGCATCCAATGAGTTGTATACTGCCATAAGCAAAAACGCTCATCCATAGGTGGCGCTCCTAGTGGCCGGGGACTTAAATGCAGGGAAACTTAAATCCGTTTTACATGTTAAATATGCAACCAGAGAGCGAGAAACTCTAGACAACCTTTACTCCACACACAGAGACGCGTACAAAGCTCACCCTCACCCACCATTTGGAAAATCTGACCATAATTCTATCCTCCTGATTCCTGTTTTCAAGCAAAAATTTAAGCAGGAAGCACCAGTGACTCGGTCAATAAAGAAGTGGTCAGATGAAGCAGATGCTAAACTACAGGACTGTTTTGCTAGCACAGGCTGGAATATGTTCAGGGAGTCTTCTGATGGCATTGATGAGTACACCACATCAGTCACTGACTTCATAAATAAGTGCATCGACGACGTCGTCCCCACAGTGACTGTCCGTACAAACCCAACCAGAAGCCATGGATTACAGGCAACATCCGCACTGAGCTAAAGGGTAGAGCTGCCGCTTTCAAGGAGCGGGAAACCCGGAAGCTTATAAGAAGCCCCACTATGCCCTCCGACGAACCATCAAACAGACAAAGTGTCGGATGTAGCAGGGCTTGCAAACTATCACAGACTACAAAGGGAAGCACAGCCGAGAGCTGCCCAGTGACACAAGCCTACCAGATGAGCTAAATTCCTTCTATGCTCGCTTTGAGGCAAGTAACATTGAAACATGCATGAGAGCACCAACTGATGATTGTGTGATCATGCTCTCCGCAACCGATGTGAGTAAGACCTTTAAACAGGTCAACATTCACAAGGCCTCAGGGCCAGACGGGATTACCAGGACGTGTACTCTGCTGTCTTTACTGACATTTTCAACCTCTCCCTGTTTGAGTCTATAAACCAACATGTTTCAAGCAGACCTCCATAGACCCTGCCCAAGAACACTAAGGTAACCTGCCTAAATTACTACCGACCCGTAGCACTCACGTCTGTAGCCATGAAGTGCTTTGAAAAGCGGTTCATGGCTCACATCAACACCATTAGCCCAGAAACCCTAGACCCACTCCAATTTGCATACCACCCCAACAGATCCACAGATGACGCAATCTATATTGCCCTCCACACTGCCCTTTCACACCTGGAACACCTATGTGAGAAAGCTATTCTTTGACTACAGCTCAGCGTTCAACACCATAGTGCCCTCAAAGCTCATCACAAAGCTAAGGACCCTGGGTCTAAACACCTCCCTCTGCAACTGGATCCTGGACTTCCTGATGGGCCGCCCCCAGGTGGTAAGGGTAGGTAACAACACATCCGCCATGCCGATCCTTTACATGGGGGGCGCTCAGGGGTGCGTGCTCAGTCCCCTCCTGTTCAATCATGACTGCATGGCCAGGCACGACTCCAACACCATTAAGTTTGCAGATGACACAACAGTGGTAGGCCTGGTCACCAAAAACAACGAGACAGCATATAGGGAGGAGGTCAGAGACCTGGTCGTGTGGTGCCATGACAACAACCTCTCCCTCAACGTGATCAAGACAAAGGAGATGATTGTGGACTACAGGAAAAGGAGGACCAAGTGCCCCCCCCCCATTCTCATCTATGAGGCTGTTGTGTAGCAGGTTGAGAGCTTCAAGTTCCTTGGTGTCCACATCTAAAATGAACATGGTCCAGGCATGCCAAGACAGTTGTGAAGAGGGCATGAGAGAACCTATTCCTCCTCAGGAGACTGAAAAGATTTGTCATGGGTCCTCAGATCCTCAAAAGGTTCGACAGCTGCACAACTGAGAGCATCCTGACTCGTTGCATCACTGCATGGTATGGCAACTGCTCGGCCTCCGACCGCAAGGCACTACAGAGGGTGGCGCGTACGGCCCAGTACATCACTGGGGCCGAGCTTCCTGCCATCCAGGACCTCTATACCAGGCGGTGTCAGAGGAAGGCCTTAAAATTGTCAGACTTGTCAGCCACCCCAGTCATAGACTGTTCTCTCTGCTACCGCATGGAAAGCGGTACCGGAGAGCTAAAGTCTAGGTCCAGGAGGCTTCTAAACAGCTTCTACCCCCAAGCCAGAAGTCTACTGAACATGTAATCAATGGCTACCCAGACTACTTGCATTGCCCCCCCCCCCCCCCCTTTTACACTGCTGCTACGCTCTGTTATGCATAAATCACTTTAATAACTCTACGCACGTGTATATATTACCTCAATTACCTTGAAGCCGGTGCCCCCGCACATTGACTCTGTAGCGGTACCCCCTGATTATAGCCTCGCTATTGTTATTTTACTGCTGCTCTTTAATTATTTGTTACTTTTTTATTAGGTATTTTTCTAAACTGCATTGTTGATTTTAAGGGCTTGTAAGCATTTCACTAAGGTGTTGAATTCGGCACATGTGACAAATCAAATTTGATTTGATGAACAGCATGTAGCTTGTGCATTATTTACGATAGTTTTACAGCTTGCCGATGAAGTTGTAGACATGTTCTCAGAAATCAGTCCTGAGTGCAGCTACTTGAAAGTACTACACCACGCACCTTACCAATATGTACATTTGTGTGACTAAGACCACCCCTGCAAAAAAAAACATTTATATAAATTAATATAGCGAACATAACACACCCACATCGAACCAGGCCTTGTTTTGTTAAGTTGCTAATTCTATGATTGATTCTATGATGTCTATGATTTGATTTTGAACAAACTGTACTTCCCAGTTACAGAAGTGAGTGTCAAGATTCCAGGAATGCTAGATCTTTACAGCACACTCCGCAAACATTCAATGGATCTCTCCCAAGAGAGGAAAAACGTGGCTGGTTAAATGTCCTTTTAGGTGGGAGTAGTAAGCCCACAAAAGTGTATGGTCAGAAATGTCTTTTAGACCTTGAGCAAGACAACTGTATACAAACATTCTCAGTGAAAGTTGAGCTTATCCACACTCTTAATTTTCCTTAGGATGCCATTGGAATGGTGCATATCAAAGGCTACATGTACAAGTGGATAATGCAAGACTTGGGTGAGATGTACTATTTTTTTTTTTTTTTTTTTTCCATCTTCGGTTTTAGACATTATATCTCATTTGTTTGTATTGGATGCTCTCCATCTCACCCATGCCCAGATTGCAGGTTCTTTTAAACAGAACATTGTTAAACTCCCCTAAATAAAAAACAGTGTTGTCTTGATCCACTGTTTATTTCTCTGTATTTGAAAACCTAAACAGGAGAGCAATTTAACTGCCCTGCAGATAATAGTTTTGAGGTTATGATAAGAAGTACTAATATTTTTCAAGTATTTTAAATCTGATTCTTCCAAAACCATTGCTAAGGGTAAGTCAAGATAATTGATTAAATATTGCAAACATACTTTAAAGTGCAAAAGAATGACGTTAATAGGTTTTGTTTAAAGATGTGTTTACGGAGTTCAGGTTTGTCAGGAATTGAGAGGAGAGGGCATTTCAAGACAGTATAAAATGCATCTTTATACTCTGCTGTACCACAGTCTCACAATTACTTTAAATACCTTTGTATTTTTCTTAAATGCTACATGACTGTTTCCCACTGGTCAAAGCTATCAGTTTCTTCCAAGGGACAGCACGTTCTGACGGAAGTGGAATATTTACATACTTGAGAAATACTCAAGGGAAGGGGATATTCCTGTCTGAATTGACCCTTTCATCTCCCTCCCACAGAGAAATATATTCTCAGAGGAGATGAGACATATGCAGTTCTGCACCGTCTGGCCAGCCATGGCAAGAAGCTCTTCCTTATAACCAACAGCCCATTTAGCTTTGTGTAAGTGTCACCATCAACCAAATCAAACTGACAGTTAAATAAATCAGAGATATACAGTACCAGTCAAAAGTATGGATACAGATACTCATTCAAGGGTTTCTTTATTTTTACTATTTTCTACATTGTACAAAAATAGTGAAGACATTAGAACTAGGAAATAACACATATGAAATCATGTAGTAACCAAAAAGTGTTAAGCAAAAATGTTATATTTTCAAAGTAGCCACCCTTTGCATTGATGACAGCTTTGCTCTTGGCATTCTCTCAACCAGATTCACATGGAAAGCTTTTCCAACAGTCTTGAAGGAGTTCCCACATATCATGAGCATTTGTTGGCTGCTTTTCCTTCACTCTGCGGTCCAACTCATCCCAAACCATCTCAATGGGTTGTGGTCAGGTGATTGTGGAGGACAGGTCATCTGATGCAGTACGCATCACTCTCGTTCTTGGTCAAATAGCCCTTAAACAGCCTGGAGGTGTGTTGGGTCATTGTCCTGTTGAAAAACAAAGCACAAACTAGATGGGATGGCATTCTAAATTCTAAATAAATTGTGTTCTAAATAAATCACTGACCGTATCACCAGCAAAGCACCATTACCACCACCTCCATGCTTCACGGTGGGAACCACACATGCAGAGATCATCCGTTCACCTACTCTGCGTCTCACAAAAACACAGTGGTTGGAACCAAAAATCTCAAATTTGGACACATCAGACGAAAGGACAGATTTCCACTGGTCTAATGTCCATTGCTCATGTTTCTTGGCCAAAGCAAGTCTCCTTATTGGTGTTCTTTAGCAGTGGTTTCTTTGCCGCAGTTAGACTGAAGGCCTGATTCATGAAGTGCCCTCAACAGTTGACGTTGAGATGTGTCTGTTACCTGAACTCTGAAGCATTTATTTGGGCTGCAATTTCTGAGGCTGGTATCTAATGAACTTATCCACTTAACTCTGGATCTTCCTTTCCTGTGGCGTTCCTCATGAGAGCCAGTTTCATCATAGCGCTTGGTGGCTATCTTCTGTATACCACCCCTACCTTGTCACAATACAACTGATTGTCTCAAAAGCATTAAGAAGGAAAGAAATTCCACAAATGAACTTTTAAGGCACACCTGTTAATTGAAATGCATTCCAGGTGACTACCTAATGAAGCTGGTTGAGAGAATACCAAGAGTGTGCAAAGCTGTCATCAAGGCAAAGGGTGGCTACTTTGAAGAATCTCAACTATAAAATATATTCTGATTTTTGTTTAAAACTTTTTTTGGTTACAACATGATTCCATATGTGTTATTTCATAGTTTTGATGTCTTCACTATTATTCTACAATATAGAAAATAGTAAAAATGAAGAAAAACCCTTGAATGAGTAGGTGTGTCCAAACTTTTGACTGGTGCTGTACATTCAGGCAAAGGCGGCGGCGTGCGCTTTCAAGTTGTTTGGGGATGCGCATGTTCACCATTAAAAATGCACCTTTTATAATAAATGATTCCATGCATCCTCGCATTTGCAGACTTCTGTAAGAGAGCCTACTATTCGTAATGTGATGAGTAGATTGGATAGTCATAATTTAGGCTAATGATATAACTCGATCACTGTTCGCAGAAAATACTGTTCAATGCAAGGCTGAGCGCGTTGTAAAGTAGATCTATGCTATTGTAGAATATCCTTTCTTTGCACGGGAAGAATTTGGCCTTTTTTTTATAAACATTTCATGCAATCCTACTACACTTTATGACTAGAGGCATTAGCAGAATGTTTTCATCATCAACTTAGTGTAGCCTGATCTGCTGACAAACAGATCAATAAAAACAACGTTGCTTGATCCATAGAATAGGCCTATGAGACGGGGAGACACAAATACAATATGATGTCCATCTAACTTGGAGGAGGAGACTATTGTCCAAAAACAAACTCATGTGGCACTGATCCAACAATGATAAAGAGTGAATATGCACACTCACTGGGGATATGGCCTGTGCTCTCTTCTGGTGCCAATAGAATAGGCTATACTGGTTGCTCAATTTAGTTGAGAATTTTGATAACTAAAAGACAGATGAGGATTTTTATTGTCTTATCTTTACAGCAATATAGCCATTTGCCTTCCAAAGTATGTTTTCTCACGGTTGTATTTTGAAATATTGCGATATGCCTGGCTGGGGCTCTCTACCTCTCACTGACAGTTGTAACTCGACAATCATTTATTTGGTATTTGCCGCGCACGCTGCCCAAATTGCGGGCCCTTACGACTTTAGGCAATGTAATTTAAACAATGCACAGCTTATTAATTTTATTTTAAAGACGCTAATGTTCCTCTGTGGCCAAATCATGCTTTCTGGTGTAGTAGCCTATTTTGAATTATTTTATTTATTTCTGAATACACAGGAGTAGGTTAATTAGGTTATATAATTTTGGAAATTTTAATTCAATTGACTTTCGGGGGAAGCTTTGCTTTTATTTGTAAAAATTGTTAACCTTATAGATGTGCCATCTGTGGGCACTTTCAGCTCTCAACAGTAACTGTACATTTCGTGGTTGTTCACTAACCAGCTGTTTTCCGATTTTATTTAGAGACAAAGGGATGAAATACATGGTAGGAAAGGACTGGAGGGACTTTTTTGATGTTGTCATTGTTCAAGCTGACAAACCACACTTCTTCAACAACTGTGGCAAGTAAGTCTGAGACTCTATATCTTTATACTCCCAACCAAGAAGTGTCTAAATTCTATAACCTTGGTCTATGAGAGAAAATGAGAGCATTCTACACACTGTTCAGGTCATTGTGTGACCTGATCATATTTTCTACTTGCAGACCTTTCAGACGTTTGGATGGCAACGGGGACCTTCAGTGGGACAAGATCAAGAGCTTGGATAAGGGCCAGATCTACAAACAGGTAGGAGCGGAGACATTACCCAGAAATATTACTTTATACAGTGCATTCAGACCTCTTGACCTTTTCTACATTTTGTGACGTTACAGCCTTATTCTAAAATGAATTAAATCAATTTTTCCCCCTCAATCTACACACACTACCCCATAATGATAAAGTAAAGCAAAAATGTGATTTTAGCAAATATATGAAGGAAAACCCCCCTGAAATATCAGGTATGATGCTACAAGCTTGGCACATCTGTATTTGGGAAGTTTCTCCCATTCTCTGCAGATCCTTCAAGCTCTGTTAGGTTGGATGGGGAGTGTCGCTGCACAGCTGTTTTCACATCTCTCCAGAGATGTTCGATCAAGTCCGGACTCTGGCTGGGCCACTCAAAGACATTGAGTGACTTGACCCGAAGCCACTCCTGCGTTGTCTTGGCTGTGTGCTTAGGGTCGTTGTCCTATTGGAAGGTGAACCTTGGTCCCAGTCTGAGGTCCTGAGCGCTCTGTAGCAGGTTTTCATCAAGGATCTCTCTGTACATTGCTCTGTTCATCTTTCCCTCGATCCTGACTAGTCTCCTAGTCTCTGCCGCTGAAAAACCTCCCCACAGCATGATGCTGCCACCACCATGCTTCACCATAGGGATAGTGCCAGGTTTCCTCCAGATGTGACACTCTGTCAGAGTGACCATCGGTGTCTTGGTCACCTCCCTGATCAAGGCCCTTCTCCCCTGATTCCTCAGTTTGGCCGGGCGCCCACCTTTAGGAAGAGTCTTGGTGGTCCCAAACACCTTCCATTTAAGAATGATGGAGGCAACTGTTCTTGGGGACCTTCAATGCTGCAGAAATATTTTGGTACCCTTCCCCAGATCTGTGCCTCAACACAATCCTGTTCCGGAGCTTTACGGACAATTCCTTCGACCCCATGGCTTGGTTTTAGCTCTGACATACACTTGTCACCTTTGGGACCTTTATATAGACAGGTGTGTGCCTTTCCAAATCATTTCCAATCAATTGAACTTACCACAGGTGGACTCCAATCAAGTAGAAACGGCTCAAGGACGATCAATGGAAACAGGATGCACCTGAGTTCAATTTCAAGTCTCATAGCAATGAGTCTGAATAATTACTGCATGTAAATAAGGTATGTTTTTTTTTATACATTTGCTAAATTTTCTAAAAACTTGTTTTCACTTTGTTGTGGGGTAGTGTGTGTAGATTGATGAGGAAAAAAACTAATTTTAGAATAAGGCTGTAATGTAACAAAATGTGGAAAAAGTAATGGGGTCTAAATACTTTCAAATCCGCTGTATATATACGCAAAATGATACGTGAGAGTGTAGGCCAAAGTTCTATGCCAGCTTGTAAATTATGAACTTGTCCATTTGAATTGCAAAGTGACTAACTCAGTTGCAGGACTTACCAGCACTTGCGTTCCAGGTAGTGGTCATTTGTGAGATTCACAATGTCGCATTTGATCCTTTTACTGTGGGAAATGAATGACATGATTGGAATGGCATTACATTTTTTACATTTGAGTCATTTAGCTGATGGTCTTATCCATTGCGACTTACAGTACATTTACGTACTTTTGCGCACGGGTCCCCCATGGGAATCGAACCCACAACCTTGGTGTTGCAAGACTATTGTGATGTGTGGAACATTAGTCCAAGTTACTATTTGATCAACCTGAATCAAATGTCCCTAGTCTGAGTAATGCTGGTCTTACAAAGATGGCCTTTGAAGTCTACGCAAAGATGTTAGTCTTGTCCTTGAAGTTAGTTCCCTGTTGTAGCTGAAAATGGATCAGGTTTAGTGAAAAGTGGATTATATTTTGATGCTGTGACATGTATTGCCTCTAGGGTTGAAAATGGAGGGTATATTACTGGACAATAACAAAGTGTATCTGTAAACTACCAGAATCTGGGTGACTTTAAAGTTTTATTTATATTTTATCAGATTATATCTTGTGTGGCCTTTTTGGGTACTTCCGATTACTGTAATTATCTCTGGCCCTCTGTGTGGTCTTGTCACATGTAAATATAAAATAATCAAATAAGATGATTTTTAAAATAAACATTTGAATGACAAAACTGTAAAGCATTATCCTAAATATAAACTATCAACTTGGTGAATACCATTGGTGTTTTAATATGAGGGTTTCAGCATGAAATATCCTTAATTTTTTTATTTTACTATGTCAATATGTCTTTATTGTACATGTTTTTTTCACCAAAATGGTGGCAGTTGGGAAAAAAGTAAAGTTCCTCTTGAACCATATGGTCTATCCACTAGAAACACATGGACAAAGATTTAAAAAATGTTTTCAATATATGAATACATTTTTTTGTTATTCAAGTATAAATTACTGAAGTTACCATAGATTGACAAAGAGTACCTGTTAATTCTGTTAACTTTGGTAAATTACCAGTAGCTTTGCAACCCTAATTGCCACAGTAGGACATGGTAACCATGCAGTACTTTTCCGCTCTCCCTAAGAGCACTGCCAACATCATTGGCAGATTGACCCACAGTCAAGGCCAATAGTTGTCTGCTGCTAAGGCATCAGCAGAATTTGGTGGAAGATCACATCTTTATATTAATTGTCATTAGTCATGTTATAGTTCTGTCAATCCACAGTCCTTTTTTTGCCTTATTTCCTCCTGCTTTTACTTCAAGCATTACAACTTAAAGGCCCAGTGTAGTCAAATGTGTGTTTTCATATACACTGAGTGTACAAAACATTTTTGCCCTCAGAACAGCCTCATTTTGTCTGGGCATGGAGTCTACAAGGTGTTGAAAGCGTTCCACAGGGATACTGGCCCATATTGACTGCAATGCTTCCCACAGTTGTGTCAAATTGGCTGGATGTCTTTTGGGTGGTGGACCATTCTTGATACACACAAAACTGTTAATTATGAATAACACAGCACAAACCAGTGCACCTGGCACCAACTACCATACCCCGTTCAAAGGCACTTAAATCTTTTGTCTTGCCCATTCACCCACTGAATGGCACACATACACAATCCATGTCTCAGTTGTCTCAAGGATTAACAATCCTTCTTTAACCTGTCTCTTCCCCTTAATCTACACTGATAGAAGCTGTTTTAACAAGGGATCATAGCTTTCACCTGGTCAGTCTGTCATTGATAGAGAAGGTGTCCTTAATGTTTTTTTGCACTCAGTGTATATGTCCACACTATGAGATTGGAATAATATTATGATAATGCCCTTTTAGTGTAAGAGCTGTCTGAAAAGATCACCTGAAATGTTTGCCTGTTTTTGGTGGGATGGGGTTTTGGCCTGCCTGGTAGGCAATGCCATTAAATTAGTTCATAGACCAATTAGAAAGTGTTCCGAACCTTTCTGCCAATACGTTAAAAAAAATCTCGTTTTCCCCTCCCCACTCAGGACTGTCTCAGTGGTCAATCTAAATTCTTGCTTGAGAAATTGCTGTTTGCTAAAAAGCTTTTTTTATATATATTTTTTATCATTTTTATTTTTTAACAATCACAGAAAGGTACTTAATTGTTACCCAGAAACGATTTGATTTTGAGATCAAAATGGCTGCATTGGACCTTTTTAATCATCTTTCCTAGTGACATTCATTATGCTGTCTCCTTGTTGTAGGGCAACCTGTTTGACTTTCTCAGGCTCACAGGATGGAGGGGATCCAAGGTGCTCTACTTTGGAGATCATCTGTACAGTGACTTGGCAGTGAGTCATACTATATTATGTCAGAATTTTTGGTTACTGATACAGGCAGTGTAAATGTGATTTCAGAACACAAGAAATGCACACATGAATTGATTGTGTTTCAAGGACTGTGCCTCGCATTGTTGTGCTTACAATGTAATAACTTGTGGCATGCTGTGGCTAATCGTTGTGCTGGGCTGACTGCTCATGCCCTCCTGCAGGACCTGATGCTGCGTCACGGCTGGCGGACAGGGGCCATAGTACCAGAGCTGGAGGTGGAGACCAGGGTGGTGAATACGGAGCAGTATGCACAAAGCCTCACCTGGCTGCAGGCACTCACCGGTCTACTGGAACGCATGCAGGTACACTATTGGGCATTTTACCACATAGAACTCAGCAAACTGTGAGATCAAAGCAATAGGTTAAGTTACGTCTTGCATTTACCATGACGGGTCCCTTGCCTTTATGGGATGTTTTCCCAATCAATTGTACCCACGCAAAAAAACATGACTACAACAAGCTAATATTATGATTTTGCTACCCATCAGCCATGCAATTGAGAATGGAGACACTTGACACCATGTTTTTCTTGAATGTTGAGATGAAGGTATTCAAGTGAAACATTTTTTATTGAACCTGTGCAGGTGCATCGAGATCCAAAGTCAAAGGAAGTTCTACAGGATTGGTTGAAGGAAAGAGAAGAGCTTCGGTGAGTCTAGTTATAGTAGATAAATTGTACTTAATTTATCAAAACCGTCGGACAGCTAGTCAGACCTTAAGGATTCTGTGTAATTTTGACTTGGCAAGCTTCGTACAGACCTATGAGCTTCCTTCTGCCCTTTCTTTCATTTTCCCCCTCAGAGCTGTGACCAAGAACCTGTTCAACCCTCACTTTGGCAGCATTTTCCGCACCTGCCACAACCCCACCTTCTTCTCCCGTCGCCTGTGTCGCTTCTCTGACCTCTACATGGCATCCATCAGCTGTCTGCTCAACTACGACCTCTCCTACACCTTCTACCCTCGTCGCACCCCCCTGCAGCACGAGGCGCCCCTGTGGATGGACCAGCTTTGCACTGGCTGCATGAAGACTCCCTTTCTGGAGGAGATGGCTCACATCCGCTGAGGGCCGCTCCGAGGTTTCACAGACCTCAAACTTGATATAAAGAGGCAGGAACTGAAGCTATGCCGGGAGTAAGGAGAATTGGGGCATGGTGCACAGATCATGAGTGCCACCTCCTGGGTGGTTGTATGCCAGTAGGTAAAGTGAAAAGGAAGGGAAAAGGGGATACCTAGTCAGTCACACAACTGAATGCATTCAACCGAAATGTGTCTTCCGTATTTAACCCAACCTCTCTAAACCAGCATACAGTAATGGTAAACTATCTGGCTATTCGAGTTACCCAACATCACTTGGTTGGCAAGAACATTTAACGGGTCAAGCCTTTCGTTACTTTTTAGGTTAGTTAAGTTGAGGTTGCAACTTGTAATTAAAAACCAAAACAATTTGAACAATAACTGTTTGTTCATGGTGCGGATATCTGTTACTTGATAACTCTTTCTTTTTTTTCTCTCTCATTTTAACCATGTAGCCTCCTCACTGTAACAGACTGATTTAATGACCTCATTAGTTTGAGTTATGAGTAATGGATCTTAAGTTTATTGGTGTATAGTCTTGGCTGTTACTGTATTTGAGTACGACCATTCACATTGTAGTATGGTTCAGGGCAAGCTAAGTTGTTGCAGTCACTAGAAATCTATTTTGGGTCAATCTTGAATCGGTGGCACTTTTGCAACCATGAGTTAACACTTTAAAATGGCAAATAGTTACACATCATACATGTTTTTGTTTGTCAATAATACAATATAGGCTAATGCAAGTTGTTTATACTGCAAAACTTTTAAGTCTCAAATTAAATATCACATCTTTTGTTGCTCAAAAGCTTAATAATCAATTTGTGTCACTTCAAAGTAATAAATGAGTCAAGAGTACCAAATATGACTGCTGAAACAACAATACAAATAGGGTATCTCCCTCTCATAAATGAGTTAAGTTATATGATATAAAAGTGTAATTTAGCTGACAAATGTGTGGTAATGGTTTATATATTTGCTCCTGGCTGTCAGTCTGTCTGTCTCTGTGGGACAGCCAGTGGCGACCCGTCATTCAGGGCAGGTGAGAGCCTCACCTGTTTAAGCCCCACTCTTTTAGCCTGTTTTGCATGTAATTACGTGTCACCTATCACTTTGCAAACATTGTAAAAAAAAATATATATATAATAATCATTGAGTTAATAAAGCTGCATACAAACATGGTCTATTTTTTTGCTTTCTTGAGTAAGGCAGCTCAAATGCAGGTGTTTCAGCATAGTGCTTTCTGTGGTGGTGGTGGTGGTGGGGCAGCCAGTGGAAAATACGGAGCGTTGGGGTTGGTAATGTTCTCGAATTGCGCCGTGATTGGGTAATGTTTTCTAGTTGCGCTGTGATTGGTTCAGTGTTCTGCCATATCTAATGGTGAAGCTTAAATTCAAGCCCCTTTGGTGCTGCCATAGTTACATTAGAAGTGCCCATCCAAGAAGGCTCAGGGGCTCCCGAGTTGCGCAGCGGTCTAAGGCACTGCATCATTACAGACCCTGGTTCGATTCCAGGCTGTATCACAAGAGTTGGCCTTCATTGTAAATAAGATTTTTTTTCTTAACTGACTTGCATAGTTAAATAAAATAGGTCATTGGCCACAGATAAAATTACATCAAATCACATATCTACAGTAACTTTGATTTGACTGATCATGTCAACATCATACTTTCAAAATCTTAGCTAGCAGTCATTATGAATCAAGTCAACAATCTAATGGGAAATGCTTTTTAATTCTTGTCATATGAAGAGAAATAATAGAATGTATTGGTGCTCATCGGCCATTGGACATAAACATTGCACAACAAGTTGGAAATCGCAAATTCAACAATGAGTGGTTTGGAAGGAATCAGTGTTGAACTGCAAGCATTGCAAATCAATCACTAGTCTGCTATTCAGTGGAGTGGGTGTGTGGTCACAAGTTTGGGTTTAAGGGTCTCTTTTCCAAGCTTAAAAGGATAAACATTCAACATTGGCCATGCTGACTTCTGCTGTGCTCAACTTGAAACTCGAAACTGGGAAATCTAACTTCAGTGAGTTCAAGACAACTGGGAACTCGAGCTCTGACTGGGAAAATAAGTTTTGAATGGTCATCCAACTCGGAATTGCAAGTTGAGAATTTGGGCCTCTTTCTAGAGCTCAGACCTGAAGATCACTGACGTCATGATTCGACCTGGTTTATTTTTGTTGGTTTTTTTTGTCTTGAAAGCATCATAAATCCAGAGAATTCCAGACTGATGACAAAGTTTGATGACACAATTTCCCCACGAAGGACTGCTGCGCCACCTTCCTGTTCAAATGAGCACAGCACAACAAGGTGAGTCCAAAACAATGTATTGTATGCTGCTGCATAAATTGTAATAATAAGATGTGTATATATACTGTAGCTAAGAAAGTAATACTAAGTGAATGTTCTGTAGTAAGCTGTTAGTAGCCCATGTGCCTCACCCTAATAATTTTACCTACTGTTCTGACTTAGTACCACCTAGGTTGCACATTTCAGGGATTATTCAGAGGTGGAAACTTTCCATGGGACTTAACTGGAATATATACAAATTATTATTAATACTATTTAAATGTATGTGTTTTTTTGCATTGGATATATTTACCACATCATATGGAGACAGAAACGTAAACCTTTTACCTTATCAGTAGACATAATTTCAAGTGATTAAATCCTAACAATAGAAATAAAAAAAACAATTTAGGTATGAATTGAACTTTAACTAATTAAAATGAGTTGACTCTTCACATGGGATGATTTCATTGAACAACAAAAGGGAATATTGAATGATCCGCAATGATCCATCGTATCTCCCAAAAACGTTTTCAACATACATCTGTAAAATGATAGTCTAGAAACTAAAGCTTTGGTTGTCTTCCTCTCAGGCTTCCATGTTTTCTCCCTGGACCTTCTCAATGTCCACCTCTTGAACATCAGACTCTGAGGCCTCATCTTCACTGTCACTCTCCAACCTTGTTGAGGATGGCTCATTGTCAGGCTAAAAAAAAATGTATGTTTTGCCCAGATGGCCACCAATTTTTCAACCCTTGTATTGGTCAGCCTGTTGTGTGTTCCCAAACAAGGACCAGTTGCGCTCTGAGGTGGCTGATGTTGGTGGGATTTGGAGGACGATGGAGGCAACAGGGGAAAGAGCCTCAGATCCACAAAGTTCCTTCCACAAGATGAGATATGTTGGCATGACTGCCATATTACATCTCCATCCCAAAGCCCTTGCTTGGAAGTGTACTTCCTGCCTGAAGCCCATAAGAAGTCTTCACACTTTTTGATGTATTTCAGAACTGCAGTTTCCTCAACAGTGAAGTGAGCAGGGCAGTATGGATTTCTACTCTTACATCTACAAACAGAGTCTGAATATCAGACAGGGTGGCATTGTCTTCCTCAATCCATGCAATGGCTACTGCTATAGGTTTCAGGCTGCTTACCACTCTCTCCCAAAATACATTATCCAGAAGGATCCTCTTGATATGGCCATTTCTTGGAGAGACTCCTTCCCCTCCAGGAAACTGTCAAACATGATGACAACACCACCCCAACGGGTCTTGCTGTGCTGCTTCAATGTGGTGGTCTTATTCTTCTCACTTTGCTTGGTGAGGTAGATTGCTGCTATAACTTGATGACCCTTCACATAACTAACCATTTCCTTGTCTCTCTTGTAGAGTGTATTCATTGTTTTCAGTGCCATGATGTCCTTGAGGAGCAGATTCAATGCATGAGCAGCACAGCCAATGGGTGTGATGTGAGGGTAGGGCTCCTCGAGTTTAGACCAAGCAGCCGTCATGTTCACAGATGCCTTCTGTGGTCCAAGGTCATTGATGACTGCCTTCAAAGTAGGTGTGTCCAAACTTTTGACTGGTACTGTATGTGTTGTGATAATTGAGTTGTTTGCTCTGAGTTAGTTCATATGCATTGCGACCCTGATCTATAGGGTTAAGGTAGAGACAATAAGAAGACAGAGTGGCAGAATAAATTCAACCACACCTTTGTTTCATACAAAATCGGAGAGCATGTCCGGTGAAGTCCACAAAGCATATTGCATGTAACAAACCATTACATAACCTACAGCATGGTCAAGCAAGTTAATGTTTCCGACATTTTCAGACCACTAAACTATTGATTTAGAACCACAGAGAGTTACTGCAAGTTGCATAGAAAATAGGAGCTGCCTCCACTATTCCAGCACCATTTCGACTTAAACATTTCAATATCATCAAATCACCTATGCTTAGTCTAATACAATGACAACTAAAAGATAACAAAAACAATTTACTCCAATCAAAGCTAAATATGATGTGGCTGTCCATGGTTCTGATTTGTGAGCGTGCAAGTAGAAAAAACATGTTGACTCAAGCTACTTGTAGGGAAATGTCAATGCCATCCTCCTCTTTCATGTTGACAAAAGAGTATATCACTCTGTCATACAGTACAAACTTTTTTTGTTGTCCTAAACTACCTGAGTATATCACTCTGTCATACAGTACAAATATTGAACTTCCATCCTCTCTCAGAACTCATGGTGGGATCAGAATTGCTGTTATAATCATTGGCCAGTACGGAGAATTAAGTAAAACTACAAGTCCAAATCCCCATCGCCATTCATGGCTAATTTAGGAAAGGGACAAGTTTAGCTAGCTAACCACCGGAGGACAACATCACAACGAGATGCATAATGAGTTTCTATCAATGACGTATACAATCTCGGTGATGTGATTGGAGTGAAGCCAAATCAAAACTGGCTTCCCTTGACACTTTTTTTTGGGTGCGCCAGGACCATTCAAAGTTGAGCTAACTCAGTTTAGCTCAACACTGATTGGCTACTATTTTGTGAAAGTTTTTTTTATCAAGGGAGGCCAAATGCTTACAGGCTTCCCTTGCATTCAATGCTATGGGTGGCAACAATCTAATACTCATTTGGACCAGACAGCATTAGATAGATGGCCAACACATACAGAGACGAATAGAGCTGTTTTGCTCTCTTGGATGCTTTCTCCGGTGACATTCATTCATCCTTTCGTGAATTTAAGGGAAATGTTGAAACAGAAAAAAAAATATATATATATATATATACATACATACACACACACCCCCACCCACTGCCTTTGACAGGTATTTAGACATGGTATTTAGACTTTTTCCACATTTTGTTAGGTTACATTCCTATTCTAAAAAATTAAATTAAATTTTTAAATTTCCCTCATCAATCTATGCACAAAACCCCATAATGACAAAGGAAAAACTTTATTTATTATTTATTTTATTTTATAAATGTTTGCTAATTTATTAAATAAAAAATAAAAAAATATTACATTTACATAAGTATTCAGACCTTTTACTCACTAATTTGTTGATGCACCTTTGGCAGCAATTACAGCAGAGTCTTCTTGGGTATTCCGCTACAAGCTTGGCACACCTTTTCCTGTAGTCCACGATCATCACCTTTGTCTTGATCACGTTGAGGGAGAAGTTGTTGTCCTTGCACCACACTGTCAGGTCTCTGACCTCCTCCCTATAGGCTGTCTTATTGTTGTCAGTGATCAGGCCTACCACTGTTGTGTCATCAGCATACTTAATGATAATGTTGGAGTCGTGCCTGGCCGTGCAGTCATGAGTGAACAGGGAGTACAGGAGGGGACAGAGGATGCACCCAAGGGGATATAGCAGCTAATGACCCCTGAACGCACAGCCGCTCTGTTCCTCTGGTGATGTAGAGGTTAATCCAGGCCCTGCAGTGTCTACTTCCATTCCCATCCCCCAGGCTCTCTCATTTGTTGACTTCAGCAACCGTAAAAGCCTTAGTTTCATGCATGTTAACATTAGAAGCCTCCTCCCTAAGTTTGTTTTATTCACTGCCCTAGCACACCAATCCGGATGTCCTAGCCGTGTCTGAATCCTGGCTTAGGAAGACCACCAAAAACATTGAAATTTCCATTCCTAACTATAACATATTCTGACAAGATAGAACTGCCAAAGGGAGCGGTGTTGCAATTTACTGCAGAGATAACCTGCAGAGATCTGTCTTACTATCCAGGTCTGTACCCAAACAATTTGAGCTTCTAAAAATGAACCTTTCCAGAAACAAGTCTCTCACCGTTGCCGCTTGCTGTAGACCACCCTCTGCCCCCAGCTGTGCCCTCGACACCATATGTGATTTGATTGCCCCCCATCTATCTTCTGAGCTCGTGCTGCTAGGTGACCTAAACTGGGACATGCTTAACACCCCGGCCATCCTACAATCTAAGCTTGATGCCCTCAATCTCACACAATTTTATCAATGAACCTACCAGATATAACCCCAAATCCGTAAACACGGGTACCCTCATAGATATCATCCTAACTAACTCACCCTCCAAATACACCTCTGCTGTTTTCAACCAAGATCTCAACGATCACTGCCTCATTGCCTGCATCCGTAATGGGTCTGCGAGCAAACAACCACCCATCATCACTGTCAAACGCTCCCTAAAACACTTTTGCGAGCAGGCCTTTCTAATCGACCTGGCCGGGGTATCCTGGAATGACATTGACCTCATCCCAACAGTAGAGGATGCCTGGTTATTCTTTAAAAGTGCCTTCCTCACCATCTTAAATAGGCATGCCCCATTCAAAAAATGTAGAACCAGGAATAGATGTAGCCCTTGGTTCACTCCAGACCTGTCTGCCCTTGACCAGCATAAAAACATCCTGTGGCGTTCTGCATTAGCATCGAATAGCCCCCGTGATATGCAACTTTTCAGGGAAGTTAGGAACCAATATACACAGGCAGTTAGGAAAGCTAAGGCTAGCTTTTTTAAACAGAAATTTGCATCCTGCAGTACAAACTCAAAAAAGTTCTGGGACACTGTCCATGGAGAATAAGAGCACCTTCTCCCAGCTACCCACTGCTCTGAGGCTAGGAAACACTGTTACAACCGACAAATCCACTATAATTGAGAAGCATTTCTCTACGGCTGGCCATGCTTTCCACCTGGCAACCCCGGCACCCTCCACAGCATCCCGCCCAAGTGGTGGTGGGGGACCACTTCTCCTTCACCCATATCCAGATAGTTGATGTTCTGAAAGAGCTGCAAAATCTGGACCCCTACAAATCAGCCGGGCTAGACAATCTGGACCCTCTCTTTCTAAAGTGATCTGCCGAAATTGTTGCAACCCCTATTACTAGACTGTTCAACCTCTCTTTCGTATCGTCTGAGATTCCCAAAGATTGGAAAGCTGCCGCGGTCATCCCCCTCTTCAAAGGGGGAGACACTCTAGACCAAAACTGCTACAGACCTATATATATCTTACCCTGCATCTCTAAGGTCTTCGAAAGCCAAGTTAACAAACAGATTACTGACCATTTGAATCACATCGTACCTTCTCCGCTATGCAATCTGGTTTCCGAGCTGGTCATGGGTGCACCTCAGCCACGCTCAAGGTCCTTATTGATATCATAACCGCCATCGATAAGAGACATTACTGTGCAGCTGTAAGCCAAGGATTTAGACTCTGTCAATCACCACATTCTTATTGGCAGACTCAACAGACTTGGTTTCTCAAATGATTGCCTCGCCTAGTTCACCAACTACCTCTCTGATAGAGCTCAGTGTGTCAAATCGGAGGGCCTGTTGTCCGGACCTCTGGCAGTCTCTATGGGGGTGCCACGCTCTTGCTGCTGGTGATTCTCTGATCGACCTCTACGCAGACGACACCATTCTGTATACTTTTGGCCCTTCTTTGGACACTGTGTTAACTAGCCTCCAGACGAGCTTCAATGCCATACAACTCTTCTTCCGTGGCATCCAACTGCTCTTAAACGCAAATAAAACTAAATGCATGATATTCAACCGATCATTGCCCGCACCTGCCCGCACCATCCTGCATCACTACTCTGGACGGCTCTGACTTAGAATACCTGGATAACTACAAATACCTAGGTGTCTGGCTAGACTGTAAACTCTCCTTCCAGACTCACATGAAGCATCACTAATCAAAAATTAAATCTAGAATCAGCTTCCTATTTCGCAACAAAGCTTCCTTCACTCATGCTGCCAAACATACCCTCGTAAAACTGACCATCCTACCGATCCTTGACTTTGGCGATGTCATCTATAAAATAGCCTGGATGTAGTCCAACACCATCCGTTTTGCCACTCAGCAAACTGGATGCAAACTGGATGTAGTCTATCACAGTGCCATCCGTTTTGCCACCAAAGCCCCATACACTACTCACCACTGCAACCAATACGCTCTCGATGGCTGGCCCTCGCGTCATGCTCGTTGCCAAACCCACTGGCTACAGGTTATCTACAAGTCTCTGCTAGGTAAAGCCCCGCCCTATCTCAGCTCGCTGGTCACCATAGCAGCACCCACTCGTAGCACGCGCTCCAGCAGGTATATCTCACTGGTCACCCCCAAAGCCAATTCCTCCTTTGCTCGCCATTCCTTCCAGTTCTCTGCTGCCACTGACTGGAACGAACTGCAAAAATCACTGAAGCTGGAGATTCCCATCTCCCTCACTAGCTTTAAGAACCAGCTGTCAGAGCAGCTCACTGCACCTGTTCATAGCCCATCTATCTACCTCATCCCCATACTGTATTTATTTATTTTGCTCCTTTTGCACCACAGTATCTCTATTTGCACATCCATCTTTTGCACATCTACCATTCCAGTGTTTAATTGCCATATTGTAATTACTTCGCCACCATGGCCTAGTTATTGCCTTATTTGACCTAATTTGCACTCACTGTATATAGACTTTGTTTGCTTTTTTTTCTACTGTATTATTAACTGTATGTTTTGTTCATTCCATGTGTAACTCTGTGTTGTTGTATGTGTCGAACTGCTATGATTTATCTTGGCCAGGTCGCAGTTGCAAATGAGAACTTGTTCTCAACTAGCCTACCTGGTTAAATAAAGGTGAGAAAATAAAAATATATTAAAAATAAAAATAAATGTTTTCCAATCTAATTTAAAATGTAATTGATCGCAATCATGTCACACTAACCGTGACCATATAATAATGATACATTGTAGATTCCAGCTAATTGTCATACCGAAGTAAAATACTGGTGATTAAACATTCCTCTGCATGCAACAACCACAAAAAAAGATTCAGAAGCATCACTAAAGATGTAATATGTATGAGCGTCATATCCTGATTTCATTCGTAAAAGTTGAAACTTCAATCATTTTTGGCAATATTAAAAGTCCCCATTTGTGACCAAGAAAGGTATTTTGACAAATATTTTAGTAAATCTGTAAATTATCTGTTTTCTGGTACTCAAAACATGTTAACGGAAATAAAAATTGATAATTTGACAAATTAGCTTCGGTTAAGTTATGCAAATGTTTGAGAAGCGCTTTTATTTTGAAAGCTGATTCCCGTCAAACAGGAAATAGATATCTTATTCTCGCATATTTACAGGTCTGGACAAAGCGGCAACGGAAAAATACGGGTCGGCGCGATAGTTCTCGTTTTACAAATGGCTATAATATAAACAATTTTTGAATACAACTGTCGTGTGTTCAGTAAAATCCTAAACATGACAACTGAGGAGGAGAGGGGCGTAGTGCGTGTCAAAGTCAAGGTGAGGAATATGTGAATGATGGAATAGCAGCGGCTAAGCTAGTTGGTGTACCCTTGCGTATTTTGCCAGGTATCACATTTCCAGATAGTAAGCAAGCTATTGTCATGACTGTGGCCGACCTATTTGAGCCATTTCACATGACATTTGCGGTAGCTTGTAGCTAGCCTGCTTTGATGTTGGAACTGTTAAGCTATCCACATCATCTGCCTAGTCCAGACCAGTGCTTTGTTGTTTTTAGCATTGAGCCTACAGTTGCTAACGTCTATAGTAATGAGCAAAGTGTACAGTATGGTGTTTTGAAGACAAGAAGGAACTGAGGAGGGGGGGTCAAATCTTGACGTCAGGTCGGAAAGTCGGAGCTCAAGAACGATGCACGAGTTTCCGACTTAGACTTCCGAATTTTATGAATGTTCAAAACATTTTTCCTGTCGAGCTCGTTTTCCCCCCTGAGTTCCCAGTTGTCTTGAACGCGGCATTATTCCAACGTAATCTATCAACCCTCTTGGATCTTCTGACTATAAAAAGTAAATAATTGATTTAAGACAAATAAAGCTAGCTAAACAGATTAGGAATATTCGGTGATTGACAATGGTCTTACTTGCTGATGTGATGCGTTGTGGTCATGCACTAGGAAAATAATAGAAAGCAGAATTGTGAGTCAATCGAGTTTAGCAAGTCTTGACAGTTCTCTAGTAGGTTAATTGTGTTATTCCAAATCATTAATGATTATTTGGAATAATGAGTGATTCAGAGACAGAACCCCACAGTAACGTGACAGGGTTATATAACTTTAGCTAAATGGTTTTTGGTACAAGTAACTAAGTAAACATCACCACTCCAGGGGTGTATTCATTACGCCGATTCTGTTTTCAATAAGTTTAGTCTGTTGGAAAACGGTTTGTTGCAAAACTTTCGCAAACGGAAAACACAAACCAGAGTTCGGCTTAATGTATTCATTATTCGGTTTCCGTTGCTAAATGTTCTGTCTGTTGCAAAACGTTTTGCAACGGAAGCCGTTTACTCCAAACTGTAATCGTTTTGCAACTAATTTTTGGGGGACAAATTGTTCCTTTTGTCCTGGTGGGAAAGGGCAGTGTGGAGTGCGATTCATTAGACAATAGTGTCTTGTTTCGCACTCCATTTTCGCATAGGAGATTTGAGACACTTGAAATAAGGGCTGTGTTACGTGTAGGCTTACCCTTGTGTCTCTCGGACAAGGTCACTTTTATCAATATGTTTGGCTTTATTTACTCTCAGATTCGAATGCTAATTAGCATCAAAGTAGACATCATGCAAAACTAAAAATCCCTGAAAGCTCCTGCACGTCATCTCTAGCTTGACACCTTTGTTAACAGGTATTGTCAATTTAAAACGTGCACAAGACTGTTCACAGAATTGTCCATTTAAAGAAATGTAGCCAATTTATTCATTACTACGTTAAAGCTAACATTAGATAGTTCATTGAGAGATTCTTACCTTTGTATCGATTCGGCAGTCTCCTCCAGATCGTCATGGCATTTGTAGTTCTTTATGATAGCCACATTAGCATCTAATTAGCATTTAAGCTTTGGTGGGTAAATACTGGTGAATACAGTGTATTGGGAAAGTATTCAGACCTTGAGTTTTGTTTTGTTACGTTACAGCCTTATTCTAAAATGTATTAAATTGATTTTATTCCTCTTCAATCTACACACAATACCCCATAATGACAAAGCAAAAACTTTTTTTTGCAATTTTTTGCATATATACACTACCATTCAAAAGTTTGGGGTCACATAGAAATGTCCTTGTTTTTGAAAGAAAAGCTTTTTTCTTTGTCCATTAAAATAACATCAAATTGATCAGAAATACAGTGTAGACATTGTTAATGTTGTAAATGACTATTGTAGCGGGAAAGGGTTGATTTTTTTTAATGGAATACATAGGTGTACAGATACCCATTATCAGCATCCATCACTCCTGTGTTCCAATGGCACGTTGTTAGCTAATCCAATTTATAATTTTAAAAGGCTAATTGATCATTAGAAAATCCTTTTGCAATTATGTTAGCACAGCTGAAAACTGTTGTTGATTTAAAGAAGCAATAAAATTGGCCTTCTTTAGACTAGTTGAGTATTTGGAGCATCAGCATTTGTGGGTTCGATTACAGGATCAAAATGTCCAGAAACAAAGAACTTTTGTTCTGAAACTCGTCAGTCTATTCTTGTAATGAGAAATTAAACATCTCTGAAGCACTCCACCAGAGCAGCACTGCCCCCTCAAGATTCTGAGCCTTCTTGGCAGGGTTGGTCCTGCAAAGCCAAAGCCCCCTAAAGGGAGAGCATAATATACAAGGACATTCTCAAAGCTGCTAATGAGAACCTTGACGACCTTGTACCTAGCCGGTGGGGTGTCCCCACCCAGGCAGTGGCAGTGCTGGCAACACTAGGTGTAGTAACTAGAGGTCGACCGATTTAATCAGAATGGCCGATTTTAATTGGGGCCGATTTCAAGTTTTCATAACAATCGGAAATCGGTATTTTTGGGCGCCGATTTGCCTTTTAAATTTAAAATACGTTTTATTTAACTAGGCAAGTCAGTTAAGAACACATTCTTATTTTCAATGAAAACCCACCGTTCCTTGGCCAACTGCCTTGTTCAGGGGCAGAATGACAGATTTTCACCTTGTCAGCTCAGGGGATGCAATCTTGCAACCTTACAGTTAACTAGTCCAACGCAATAACGACCTGCCTCTCTCTCGTTTCACTCCACAAGGAGCCTGCCTGTTACACGAATGCAGTAAGCCAAGGTAAGTTGCTAGCTAGCATTAAACTTATCTTATAAAAAACAATCAATCATAATCACTAGTTAACTACACATGGTTGATGATATTACTAGATATTATCTAGCGTGTTCTGCGTTGCATATAATCTGACTGAGCATACAAGTATCTAAGTATTTGACTGAGCGGTGGTAGGCAGAAGCAGGCGTGTAAACATGAATTCAAACAGCACTTTCGGATGTTTTGCCAGCAGCTCCTTGGTGTGCGTCAAGCATTGCGCTGTTTATGACATAAAGTCTATCAACTCCCGAGAGGAGGCTGGTGTAACCGAAGTGAAATGGCTAGCTAATTAGCACGCTCTAATAACGTTTCAAACGTCACTCGCTCTGAGCCTTCTAGTAGTTGTTCCCCTTGCTCTGCATGGGTAACGCTGCTTCGATGGTGGCTGTTGTCGTTGTGTTGCTGGTTCGAGCCCAGGGAGGAGCGAGGAGGGGTCACAGGTACAGGAATGGCTGAAGAATTGCAACATTTGCCTAGAACTAAGCTGCAGATAGCAATACTGGGTGATTTGAAAAGCCATAGTCAATCAATAATATCATTATTTTAGCAAAAATGTTTTTAATTTACAATCTGTAGAAGCTATGATAATAAAAAGGTTCAGTACTTTTGTGACGCATCACAGCACAGTTGAAAAATATATGGCAAATAGAAATCCTAAATGGATGTTTAGAGATAGATTGGAGGGGCTGAAAGGTGGGAATAAACAACAAGATAACCAATGTAAAACATATGGGATCTGTAAAATGTATATATGTTCAGAAATGGTGAAATATCACAGTTAGAAATCAAACTGGCTGGACATCAGAAATAGAGGAAGGACTAAAAACAAACAAAATATAACTATTGTCAAATAGATTGTGTCTGTAATATGTGTAAACTGAAGGTAGAAGCCTAAGTGTAAGGGGTGCATAGAATGCAGTTCTTTAAATAAAAAAACTATGCATTCCAACTCCCACTGACAACTCTATGACAAGGACAGGTACACAGTAAGCCATAAATAATTATTTATGAATGTATCGAGTGGTAATGCAGGTTTGGAAGTCGCTAACTTTGTACTCTATAGGAAAACAGTGGATTAGCCGGTGCAATTTGACAGATCACATAGAATAACGTTTTTTATCAAACTACGGATTGCAGCACCCAAAGAAAAGAGTTTACCGACTCGATGTAGGCCAAGTCGGAGGTATACTCATCGCATTTCGACTCCATTGAGAACTTTGATGTAAGCTAGTGACACGTCACCTAGTAAGTTAAAAGTGGGTGTTTCTGCTGTCTTGTGGCACACACAGCCTATGCCTTATTTGGTATACAACCCATTCATTGTACAAAATAAAAAGATTGTATAAGGTCAGTCTGCCATGCATTACATTCACATTTTGTTGTTGCCTTTTGGTTTTAGACTGGTAGCCTGGGTTCTAAACTGAGAATTTAGTTACAATACATTTCTAAACTATCAGTCTGAAACCCAGGCTAGCCTTTTGATTGGAAAGGAAGAATGACATTGATTCAGTCACATGATTTTGGAGATGATTTGTGGACTACAGGAAAAAGAGGACCGCACACCCCCATTCTCATCGACGGGCTGCAGTGGAGCAGCTTGAGAGCTTCAAGTTCCTTGGTGTCCACATCACCAACAAACTAACATGGTCCAAGCACACCAAGACAGTCGTGATGACACAACAAAACCTATTCCCCCTCAGAAGACTGAAAAGATTTGGCATCTGCCCTCAATTCCTCAAAAGGTTCTACAGCTGCACCATCGAGAGCAGTGGTATGGCAACTGCTCTGCCTCCGACCACAAGGCACTACAGAGGGAAGTGCGGACAGCCCAGTACATCACTGGGGCCAAGGTTCCTGTCATCCAGGACCTCTGACACCGCCTGGTACAGAGGAAGGCCCTAAAAATGTATAGACTCCAGCCACCCTAGTCATAAACTGTTCCCTCTGCTACTGCACGGCAAGCGCTACCGGAGCACCAAGTCTAGTTCCAAGAGGCTTCTAAACAGCTTCAACCCCCTAGCCATAAGACTCCTGAACATCTAGTCAAATGGCTACCTAGACAATTTGTATTGCCCCCCCCCCCCCCCCTTTACATCACTGCTAATCTCTGTTGTCATCTATACATAGTCACTTTAATAACTCTACCTACATATGCTTCCCGTATATAATCTCGCCATTTTTTTTTTTTTTACTGCTGCTCTTTAATTACTTGTTACTTTTCTCTTATTCTTATCCATATTTTTTGGGGAACTGCGTTGTTGGTTGGGGGCTCGTAAGTAAACATTTCACTGTAAGGTGTATTCGGCCCATGTGACTAATAAAATTTGATTTACAGATGTTATAAAATGTGCCTACAATTAATGGTTACATTGTTTGTGATTGTTTCTCACCTTCCTCAGAAGTGGGAGGGGATGCTGCCAGTGGAGCTCCGCTCGTTTGCTGTGGATCCTCAGATAACATCACTAGAGGTGCTACAGCACATCCTCATCCGAGCCTTTGAGTTAAATGGGTGAGGAGCATCAACATCATAATGTCTACAGTGTTGTTGATTGACATGGAAAGCAGAATATTGGAGGTGCATAAGTGGTCAGCCCCAGGCATCACAGTGCTTGCTGCGTTACGACAGATCCTGATTCAGTACCAAGCTGTGTCGCAGCAGGCCACGAACGGGGAAACCCATGAGGCGACGTACAATTTCCCCAGCGCCGTTCGGGTTAGGGCAGGGTTTGGCTGGCCGTGATGTCCTTGTCCCTAGGGCTAGTCGTTATGGCCAAAATATTATATCACAGTATTCTTTTTAAATTGTACGGTATGATGGTATTTGATGGTATTTTTAGTTTTTGAATAATAAAAGTTCTACATTTGCTTTATGAGTAGTGAGTGATCGTAGGGTGGCAACACATGCATTCTAAGTGATTTCAATAAGTCTTTCTCCATTCTGTTTGTTTTAAACTGTTCAATTCAACTTCAATCAAACAATTTTCAGCACTTATCATTTCAGCATTTCCTGCACTCAATTGCAGTGGTGGAAAAAGTACTCAATTTGTTATACTTGAGTCATTTTCTATTATGGTATCTTCACTTTTACTCAAGTGAAAGTCACCCAGTAAAATACTACTTGAGTAAAAGTATTTGGTTTTAAATATATTTAAGTATCAAAAGTAAATGTAATTGATGTACTTAATTATCAAGAATCAAGTATAAATAATTTCAAATTCCTTATATTAAGCAAACCAGATGGTACAATTAAAAAATAAATATATATATATATATATATATATATATATTTTACATTTACAGGGGCACACTCCAACACTCAGACATCAGACATAATTTACATACAAAGCATTTGTGTTTAGTGAGTCCTCCAGATCAGAGGCAGTAGATGACCAGGGATGTTCTCTTGACAAGTGCATTTGACCATTTAGGTGTCAGGGAAAATGTATGGAGTAAAAAGTATTTTCTTTAGGAATGTAGTGAAGTAAAGCTGTCAAAAATAAAGTACAGATACCAACAACAACAAATTAAGTAGTACTTGGAAGTATTTCTACTTAAGTACTTTACACCACTGCTCAATTGAGATAATTTACACACTGCCACGTAGGGCTGCATGATATGGGCAAATAATACAAGACTTATTTTTAACCAAATGTTGTAATTACGATTTGACTTGCGAATCAGAGCAAAACTGTTGGAATCATAGAAATAGAATGACTATTCTATAGTTAGAATATAATAGTGGGCACTTTGATTACAGTGTTTGAGATGACAACTAATTAAAATGCCAGGGAGGAGTTATTGTGACAGGGTAGGAACTTAAGTGTTTCCTAGGGGACCCTTGGCTACAAGTAAAAGCAGGAAGTAAAAACCATCAATATGTGCTGTGATTTGTTGATTCAACTCAACTGTTATTACAAAGAGTCAGAGGTTCTCTTAACTTACAGTATTCTAATTCCTCATTTGAATTAATATTCTACAATACCGCTGTCAGGTTCTAAATGAACGAGGGATGCACGATATTTCGGTGAACATATTGGACTCGGCCGATATTAGCTAAAAATGCCAACATCGGTATCGGCCCGATGTCTAGTATAACGCCCATGTGCAAAACCAATGTCAAAGCTGACAAGCACTACATATGCAACACAGCCATCCTAACCTAGCCTACAATGTCTGCTGTGTGGACCGAACAGTCAACAAGTCGAGCAGTCATTTGAAAGACATTTTCAGCCAGACAACTCAAAGGCAAAATCCATTAACGCCAAGATAATGGAATTCATTGCCCTTGTCAATCAACCGTTCTCTGTCGTGGGTGATGTTGGCTTTCGCCGACTGGTCGAGCACCGGTACATATATTGCACCAATACAACCAGCCTGAAAACAATGACCAGTAGAAACTGCAGTCATTTTTATTATTCTTAGCAATGATTTAGGAATCCTTGTGAGTACGTATTGTTGTCCGCCTATTGAAATTGAACATTAGTTCATGAGAATAAATGGCTAGACAGCAACTTAACCCTGTTGCCCAAAGCTAACGTCATAAGCAGTCAGCTAGCTTCATCTGGCTAGTGAGGCTCGACCGGACTGGGTTATGTGTTGTGAAGCTAGCCACAATAAGGATTAGACACAATACTGGAATATGCGGTTTGCCTTCAAAATAAAAGTTCCTCTTTTGAAAGTGATGCAGAAGATTGCAATTGGTGGAATCATGCCATATTCAGTCTAGATAATGTTAAACAAGGTTGAAATGTGAAGCAATGAAATGGTGTATCAGTCTTCTCAGTGACACCCACAGAACCCAACTGTGAAGAGTTTACACAAATATTAGCATTGTAGCTCTTATCTTGTGACTGTGTGAAATCACCTCCCCAGTCAGCCTATTGTGTGTGTTAACATTCATATGGCACTGTACAGCTTTACCTAACACGGAACCCAAACCGGCTGCGTGCGTGCGCCATCGCGCATAAATTTATTTTGTCCCCTTACACCAAAGGCGATCACAACACGCAGGTTAAAATATCAAAACAAACTCTGAACCAATGACATTCTTTTGGGGACAGGTCGAAAAGCATTAAACATGTATGGCAATTTAGCTAGTTAGCTTGCACTTGCTAGCTAATTTGTCCTGGGATATAAACATTGAGTTGTTATTATACCTGAAATGCACAAGGTCCTCTACTCCAACAATTAATCCACACACAAAACGGCCAACCAAATCGTTTCTAGTCATCTCTCCTCCTTCCAGGCTTTTTCATCTTTAAACTTATATGGTGATTGGCATCTACACTTTCATAGTATTACCACGACAACCGGCAAAACATTTAGTCTTTCAATCACGCACGTGGGTATAACCAATGGAGATAGCACGTGGGTACCGGTTTCTATAAACCAATGAGGAGATGGGAGAGGCAGGACTTGCAGTGCGATCTGTGTCAGAAATAGGAATGACTTCTATTTTAGCCCTTGGCAACGCAGACGCTCGCGAGCAGTGTGGGTACAATAATTGAATAACATGGATTTCTAAATTTATTTTGCGATGCAGGTGAAGTGTCCGGTCTGGTCAGCATGTAAGGATTGGGGGTCAATGAAATGGGGTATCAGTCTACTCAATACCCAAGAGATCTTTTCCCAACATCCTCCTTTGAGTTATCAGACTTAATCATCCACGCAGTATTGTTTTTCCTCGGGAATAGTGTTCAATACACACAGGTTGATAATAAATGTGGCTCAATTGAGTTGTTTCAAAAGAGCTACTACGCTAATGTTCTCTGCGTGTCACTGAGTAGACTTGATACCTCATGTCATTGATCCACAATCCATAGGTAAAGGCTGTACAGTGAAATAAGTATGCCCCCAATGCAATTCTAAAGTCTAATATACATCCAGTGTGATTTCAACACATTTGTCAAATTAACAAATTATTGTATTTTGTTTTTTTATATAACATTCCAACCCCGTTTAGCATGATCTATTCAATTATGGCATAATTCTACTATTTGTATTCATTTGCATCACTGTCAATGACATACTTTTATTTTGAAGGCTAACCGCAAACTCCACTTGTGGCTAATCCTTATTGTGGTTATCTTAACATAGATGGGTCCGACCACTATTAATCAAATAAGAACTGTCTTATAAATTAGGGTTATTTTAGGGTTACAACTAGCTATGTAGTTAGCTACTGAAACAGATTGTCATTTTACTACGTTTTTTGGAAGAACATTGTTTGCATCCAGCTTTTATTATTTTTTTAATGACCAGCACTGTAGGTGCGCGAGACAACTTTACCAGCATCATAACATATGTATCGATGAATCGTGACATATGAAAAACGAGTGGTAGTGTAATGACTATGTAGAAAATGAACGCATTAAATTATGTGACATGCAGTCATATTCAGGTCCTGTATTAGCATTCCATAGTATCAGAAGTCCTGTTTGAGAATTAAACGACTGAACAACGGAACAGCACAGCAAGTAAGTTAAATTGTTTTTAAAAGGTTTTACTGGTAATGGGGACATACAGTACTATGCAGGAGTTTTAGGCAGGTGTGAAAAAATGCTGTAAAGTAAGAATGCTTTCAAAATAGACATGTTAATAGATTATATTTATCAATTAACTATATGCAAAGTGAGTGAACAGAAGAACAAACAAATTCATATTTGGTGTGACCACTCTTTACCTTCAAAACAGCATCAAATTCTTCTAGGTACACTTGCACACAATTTTTGAAGGAACTCTGCAGATAGGTTGGCCCAAACATCTTGGAGAACCACAGTTCTTCTGTGGATTTAAGCAGCCTCAGGTGCTTCTCTCTCCATGTAATCCCAGACAGACTTGTTGTTGATCAGGGTTCTGTGGGGGCCATATCTTCACTTCCAGGACTACTACTCCTTTATGCTGAAGATAGTTCTTAATGACTTTCGCTGTATGTTTTGGGGTCGTTGTCAATTCAATTCTTGTAGGTACACTTGCACAAAGTCTGAGATTATGTAGGCATATAGTCAAGTGTATGATTGACCAATTATACCAAACAGGTGCTAATGATCATCAATAAGGATTTTGTAACACAATCATTAACTGAAAGTGAAACAGCTGTTTAGGAGGAATAAAACTGGGTGAGGAACAGCCAAACTCGACTAACACGGTGAGGTTGCTGAAGACAGTTTACTGGCAAGTCATATACCATGGCAAGACTGAGCACAGCAACAAGACACAAGGTAGTTATACTGCATTAGTAAGGTCTCTCCCAGGCAGAAATGTCAAGGCAGACAGAGGGTTCCCGATGTGTTGTCCAAGCTCCTGAAGAAGCACAAAGAAACAGGCAACGTTGAGGACCGTAGACGCAGTGGTCGGCCATGGAAACTTACGGCAGCAGATGAAAGACACATCATGCTTACTTCCCTTCACAATCGGAAGCTGTCCAGCAGTGCCATCATCTCAGAATTGGCAGAAAATAGTGGGACCCTGGTACACCCATCTACTGTCTGGAGAAGTCTGGTCAGAAGTGGCCGTCATGAAAGACTTGCAGCCAAAAAGCAATACCTCCGACGTGGAAACGAGCCCAAGCGACTCAACTATATACAGAAACACAGGAACTGGGGTGAAGGAAAATTTCAGCAGGTGCTCTGGACTGATGAGTCAAAATGTGAAATATTTGGCTGTAGCAGAAGGCAGTTTGTTCACCGAAGGGCTGGAGAGCGGTACACAAATGAGTGTCTGCGGGCAACAGTGAAGCATGGTGGAGGTTCCTTGGGGCTGCATTTCTGCAAATGGAGTTGGGGATTTGGTCATAATGAATGGTCTCAATGCTGAGAAAGAATTACAGGCAGATACTTATCCATCATGCAATACCATCAGGGTATCTGATTGGCCCCAAATTTATTCTGTAGCATGATAACGACCCCAAACATACAGTTCTTAATGCCTTTTTGCTATCTTCAGCGTAAAGAAGAACAAGGAGTCCTGGAAGTGATGGTGTGGCCCCCACGGAGCCCTGATCTCAACCTCATCGAGTCTGTCTGGGATTACACGAAAAGAGCGAAGCACCTGATGCTGTCTATCCACAGGAAAAACTGTGGTTAGTTCTCCAAGATGTGGGCGAACCTACCTGCCGAGTTCCTTCCAAAAACTGTGTGCAAGTGTACCAAGAAGAATTTGATGCTGTTTTGAAGGCGAAGGGTAGTCACACCAAAAATTTATTTGATATAGATTTTTCATCTGTTCACTCACTTTGCATTTAGTAAATTGATAAATATAATCTATTAACGTGTCTATTTTTTTCCTTACCAGCATTTTTTCACACCTGCCTAAAACGTGTACACAGTACTGAATGTAAATGCCAACAAAATAATTTGGTGTGTGTAACTAACTTTTCAAGTCAAGTAAGAACAAATTCTTATTTACAATCACGGCCTACCCCGGCAAAACCCGGACGACGTTGGGCCAATTGTGCGCCGCCCGATGGAACTCCCAATCACGGCCGACGTTAAACAGCCTGGATTCGAACCAGGGACTGTAGTAACGCCTCTTGCACTGAGCTGCAGTGCCTTAGACTGCTGTGTGTGTGTGAACTATTTAACGGTACTAGAATGCTTAAGGCCACTAAAAGGTTAAATATCGATGGCAAGGAAAATATTGGATATCGATATCGTGCATCACTAAAATGAACCTTTATAAAATTTCACGGACAATTAGCTTAGACCAAGTTTATTCACCCATTGGGTCAATACAGCTGCATAAGATATTCACAGAAGCACAGCTATTTAACCCTTTCTCCTATTCTAAGTCTCCTACACATCTGAATAGTCAATGAATCTCTGTTGCTTGACAAAACCTTAGTGATATCTGTTCTTTCTCACTTCATCTGATCTGACCTCTGCCCCAAAGTGTTTACTCCTCCCCAACTCACGGCTGTCATGTTGACTCGTACCAGACTCTTTTCCTCCCATAGGATCCCTGATGGCTAACGATAACATATCCGGACACAATGTTAACCTTATACATTCCCCTCTCTCCCTCAGTGACATGAAGAAGTATATTTAATATTTTCAGAACTCAATACCATGGAAATGATTGCATCACAATACCAGGCAGCCATTGCGAGTGTACCCATGAGTTTACCAGTCAAATTACCAGGGTTTGGGGTTACAAGCCCATTCTATTCATTGTTTGCCTCAACACCTTGCTTGTTTCAGCAAAGAGCAACAGAGTTTCAAGTTAAACCATGTAATTGTAGAAATGGACTCAACTGCGCAAATTCTGGGCGTTTTTTGTTTTATTTTATGGTCTTCATCCATAACCTTTGGTTAAAGGGTAATTGTGCCAGCCCTAGCATTAGCACAGTATACATGATCCCAATTTTAGCTCCAAGATGCCGGCTTTTTGAAAAGCCGTAATAGTAGATTGTGCTGATTTTATTGGTGCGTTGAACCATGTTGCGTGCCGTAGTTTAAACACTTCATGGATAATGCTAAAACGATGACAACATATCTGAATTCCACCATCTTCATGCAACTTTGACCATTCTGCAGAAAATATTAAAGTATTGTTGTGGGAGAAAGTTTTGCCTACAGTAAAGTTAAAAAAGAAATGATGAAGAGGGAAATGCATAGCATTCGGAAAGTGTTCAGACCCGTTCCATTTTTCCACATTTTGTTATGTTACAGCCTTATTCTAAAATGGATTAAATACACATTTTCCCTCATCATTCTACAGACAATACCCCATAATGACAAAGAGAAAACAGGTTTGTATTTATTTTTGCAAATGTATTAAAAATAAACATTCCTTATTTTACATATGTATTCAGACCCTTGGCTATGAGAATCTGAATTGAGCTCTGGTGCATTCTGATTCCATCGATCATCCTCGATGTTTCTACAACTTGATTGGAGTCCACCAGTGGCCCTCCATCATTCATAAATGGAATAAAGTTGGAACCATCATGACTCTTCCTAGAGCTGGCCAAACTGAGCCGGGGGGGGAAGGGCCTTGGTAAGTGAGGTGACCAAGAACCCAAAGGTCACTCTGACAGAGCTCCAGAGTTCCTCTGTGGAGATGGAAGAACCTTCCAGAAGGACAACCCACTCTGCATCACCCCAACAATCAGGCCTTTATGGTAGTGGCCAGACGGGAGACACTCCTCAGTACAAGATTCTCTGGGTTGAGGAAACCAAGGTTGAACTCTTTGACCTGAATGCCTAGCGTCACGTCTGAAGGAAACCTGGCACCATCCCTACGGTGAATCATGGTAGTGGCAGCATCATGCTGTGGGGATGTTTTTCAAAGGCAGGGACTGGGAGACTAATCAGGTTTGAGGGAAAGATGAACGGAGCGAAGTACAGCGAGATCCTTGATGAAAACCTGCTCCACAGCGCCCAGGACCTCAAACTGGGGTGACTCTTCACTTTCCAACAGGACAGCAATCCTTAGCACACAGAAAAGACGTCCATGAGTGGCCCAGCCAGAGCCCGGACTTGAACCCGATCGAACATCTCTGGAGAGACCTAAAAATAGCTGTGCCCTTACGCTCCCCATCCAACCTGACAGAGCTTGAGAGGATCTGCAAAGAAGAATGGGAGAAACTCCCCAAATACAGGTGTACCAAGCTTGTAGCGTTATACCCAAGAAGACTTGAGGCTGTAATCGCTGCCAAAGGTGCTTCAACAAAGTACTGAGTCAAGGGTCTGAGTACTTAAATGTGATATTTCAGTTTATTTTTAATACGTTTGCAAAAATGTCAACTTGTTTTGCTTTGTCATTATGGAGTATTCTGTTTTAGAATATGGCTTGAATGTAACAATGTGGATTGTCAAGGGGTTTGAATACTTCCCGAATTCGCTGTATATGGGATGCCTTGGATTGGCATGCTTTCTAGAATAGATATCACTTTTCTTTTCTTGTTTCCTACTTAGCAAACGCAACTTTGGCATAAGTTACCTGTCCCAGGACCGTGGAGGTGTGGAAGTGTATCTCTCTCTCCTTTCTGACTGGGATTTAGAAGCTGCTTTTGTCAGTGCAGCTAAACCTTATCTACAGCTCAAGATGGACATGAATCTCTCCGAAGACAGTAAGTAGACGTTCACTTGTATAACCATTTTAGGTCATTTAGTGAAAGCTAATCTCTGTTTATTTTTATCTCTGTTTGTGTTCCTTTGGGTCACCACTTTAAGAACTAGTTCAGTCGTTGATTTGGTGTGTGTGTGTGATTTCAGTATTCACCTTATTGATCTGTATATTTTTGGGGGATATGTGTTAAATTATGCTGAACAAAAATCTAAACACAACATGGTTTCATGAGCTGAAATAAGATTCCATAAATCTTCCATATGCACAAAAAGCTTATTGCTCTCAAATTTTGGGCACAGATTTGTTTACATCCCTATTAGTGAGCATTTCTCCTCTGCCAAGATAATCCATCCACCTGACAGGTGTGGCATATCAAGAAACTGATTAAACAGCATGATCATTAGGTGCACCTTGTGCTGGGGACTCAAATGTGCAGTTTTGTCACACAACACAATGCTACAGATGTCTCAAGTTTTGAGGGAGCATGCGTTTGGCATGCTGACTGCAGGAATGTCCACCAGAGCTGTTGCCAATAATAAGCCGTCTCCAATGTTGTTTTAGAGAATTTAGCAGTACGTCCAACTGGTCTCACACGCCAGCCCAGGACCTCCACATCCGGCTCTTCACCTGTGGGATCGTCTGAAACCAGCCACCTGGACAGCAAATGAAACTGAGGGTTTGCACAACCAAAGAATTTCTGCACAACTGTCAAACTGTCTCGGGGAAGCTCATCTGTCTGTCTGCCATCTGCCTGGTACATTTGAAACCAGGATTCATCAGTGAAGAGCACACTTCTCCAGCAAGCCAGTGGCCATAGAAGGAGAGCAATTGCCCACAAGTCAGTTACAATGCCGAATTGTAGTCCGGTCAAGACCCTGGTGAGGACGATGTTGTGTTGGCGAGCGGTTTGCTGATGTGAATGTTGGGTAATGTTATGCGTTGGCATAAGCTACGGACAACGAACACTTGCATTTTTATCGATGGCAGTTTTAATGCACAGATACAGTGACGAGATCCTCTGAGGCCCATTTTGGTGGCATTCATCCACTACCATCACCTCGTGTTTCAGCATGTTAATGCACAATCCCGCAAGGAACTGTACATAATTCCTGGAAGTTGAACATGTCCCACTTCTTCCATGTCCTGCATGCTCACCAGACAAGACGTGAGCATGTTTGGGATGCTCTGGATCAACGTGTACAGCAGCGTGTTCCAGTTCACTCCAATATCCATCAACTTCGCATAGCCATTGAAGAGGAGTCAGACAACCGGCCACAATCAACAGCCTGAATAACTCTATGAAGGAGATGTCACGCTGCATGAGGAAAATGGTGGTCACACCAGATACTGACTTGTTTTCTGATCCACACCCCTTTTTAAAATTTTTTTAAGGTATTTGTGACCAACAAATACATATCTGTTTCCCAGTCATGTGACATCCATAGATTGGGGCCTAATTGATTTAAATTGACTGATTTTAAATATGAACTAACTAAAATCTTTTCATTTGTCGTTTGTACAGAGCATCTGTTCCCTGTTAAATTTTTTTGTATTTTAATTGTGGGCCACTCCTTCATACAGTTCCATTGATTGATCACCTTTTTCCCCCCACTTTCTTATTCCCTTAAGGTCCCGTTATGGAAGACTGGGACATAATAAGCCCCAAAGATGTGATTGGTTCTGACCAGCTTCCTGGGGATAGGAGGTCGTTGGCTGCTGCCGTCCTTCCCTTCACACAGTCCCTGCTCTCACAGGTTACTGATGATGCTCTCACTCTTCACCCTGTCAGACACATTTTTTACCAGCCAGTGCTGCCTTGAGTTTGTGTTTGCTTACAATGACCCACTTGGGATTCAATCTCTCGCTGTCTGTCTCTGTGTTCAGATGATGGGTCGAACGCTGTCTAGAGTACAGCAGGCCTTGAGCTGGTCGTATGGGGAGGAGGTGAAGCCTTTCAAGCCCCCTCTGAGCGATGCCGAGTTCCACAGTTACCTCAACGGCCAGGGGCAGCTGTCCCGGCCAGAGGAACTGAGGCTACGTATCTATCATGGTGGGGTGGAGCCCTCTCTACGCAAGGTAATTGTACATTCACTGAGAGATTTCAACAGCAAGTCTGCTACACATATAATTGAAATTGCTTAAATATCAAATCACATAGGGCTGAATCCTAACTTGAGTGTGTGTATCTTAAACTTTCCCCTATCCTTGCAATGATGTCAATGGGAGATTTGCGCAAACATTTGAGTTGCGATTGAGAAGGGCTTATGGTCTCCAAAACATTGACGGGAAGTGTTTGCTCTTTGGATGTTAATAATTTTCCAAAATGTGGATTAGATGTGGGAATAGAGCATTTGGGTGTATCCTTGTTGTACTTTGGAATCTAAGCAGACTATCTATGTAGGTCATTCAATGTGGAACAAGAACAAATGGCACAAAGAAATGCCATTTGGTGGTAGGAGAGCTATATTTTTATATTACTGTGTTGTATGAACACAGAGACTTTAGAGAGATATCCTGTATGTCAAAAAAACATTACCTCTGTGCCCAGGTTGTCTGGCGATACCTCCTGAACGTGTACCCCGATGGGCTGACCGGTCAGGAGAGAATGGACTACATGAAGGGCAAGACTAGGGAGTATGACCAACTGAAGGGGGAGTGGTCAGCGAGGGCCAGTCCAGAGGACCTGGAGTTCATCAGGGGCAACGTACTGAAGGACGTCCTGAGGACCGACCGGGCCCATCCCTATTACGCCGGCTCCGAGGACAGCCCCCACCTCACTGCTCTCACCGACCTGCTCACCACCTTTGCCATTACACATCCACAGGTGTGGGGGATCTATTTTTTAAACTTTCTTTTTAAATTCCTTGACATGCAGACATGCTAAGGGGTGTGGTGTTAAGTTCAGTAAACAAATTATATGCTCAACACTGGTGTTTGGCATCTTAGATTCTGTGTATTTGCTATTGAGTGAGTTATGATTAGTAACCTCAGTCTGCTTGCAGTGAGTGATATGTAAGTCCAGTTGTTGGTGTCCATATGTCAGGGCTCCAGACCGAACATTTAGTCGCATCTTGCGACCCTTTGATTTGGCTGTGCGAGTTATATTTGTAATTGGTCGCATTGATGGGGGGGGGTGGAATTCAACATGCTTTTGTGGCACAGTCGATTCCATGCAGGGCTATGGGCCAGAAGGTTGAGGGTTCTCCGGCCACCACAGATGAGCTCACTATCCCTGCCCGTTTCATTATACTACGATCAGAGCCGGCTGCAGACAATCAGCTAGGGGTGCATCAGATTTTTCACATTTACTTGATATATTTATGGTATAAAACATAGTCAACAAATCCTCCACCAACCGGTGTCTGTGTCTATGCACCACGCAACCAATAAGCAAAGAATAGGGCGCTTCAACATTACGGTTTGAGTTTTTAACACCACAATTATACACTCGTGCTCGACAAAGAGTAAATACATCCCTCCTGACCTTGTATTGAAGGCTTAGCTTAATGTCATAACTTTTTTATATTTTTTCCCATTCATCAAATGGATGTTGCCCATGGCTCTGTTTGGATGCTGGAATTCTATTAAGAGTGGACGAACGTGCGCAAGTATCCTACGGGAGACTTTAGAATTCTGATCAGATAAAAACACTAACTGGTTGTGTTTATGCTGTATATAAAAGGCCATGCATTTTTATACGTTAAATGAATAATATTTAGGCAATATTGACGCGTCAGGTTCTAAGTGCATGAGGAATAGCCTCTCGGATCGTGGAGGAAGCAGAGCGTGCATTAAACTTTCCTGAATAACTGGGCCTGCTGGAAGCATATGTGGCCACATTATTATAGGACGACTTGGTACAATGATGAACCGCAATAGACCGCACGTCTCGGTATCAGAAGAAAAAATACAGCCAGGCTGGCCTGCTACTCTGCCTTTCTTGTCCTATAAGGCTTTGGCTCGTGAGACTCCTTTTGAAATAAAACTTAATCACCAAAGCGTTATTAAATGATCATGTTTGACAGCAGCAAAACAGTGAGCAGACATCCCTCTTTTGATCTATGCATTGTGCATTATTTTAGCCAGCTCATTATTACTATTTTGGACGTGCTTAAATCCCCCTCCATATATGCCCATCATGAAACGAGAAATTAGATGATGCCAGTGCAGTGACCTTTTTTAAATTTAATTTTTTTAGAAACATTTCATTTGCTTTAAATGTAATAGCTGCTTGTTTTCCGTTTCACTTGATTAAAAACCAAGCACTCAGTAGGCTAACCGTACCCTACTATAACGGAGTCTGGTTCAACAGCAATATGTCTCGGGGTGTGTCTTTTTTATCCTGGCATTGCAGCCAAGTAGCCTATCCACAAAGGGTGTTTAAATGGTCCATTCCTGAGAGTGCCTTGAATTGAAAATATACTGCACATTCTAAAACATGCCTACCTGCATACTTCATTTTTCTTCAAGTGTCCATCCTCGTTTCCAAAGAGTGCCTCTCATCTGGGTTACCAAAGACGCGCTCCTCCAAATGTATTTAAATGATTCAGTCCTATAACCTGTCGAGTAGACCCACCGCTGATCCAAATGGTTGCCTTGGATAGATGCAGTTAATTCGGAATGAAACATTCAAATCACAGGGCTTTAGCACCGTTATTCAAATTACATTCACTGCGCTTTACTTTTGCTGGGTTTAATTTATCTTAACTTCTTTGTTTCATAGGTGTCGTACTGCCAAGGCATGAGTGATATTGCTTCTCCGATACTTGCCGTCATGGACAATGAGGCACATGCATTCATCTGTTTCTGTGGCATCATGAAACGCCTAGAGGGAAACTTCCGTCCGGATGGCCATTTCATGTCCGTCAAGTTCCAGCATCTGAAGCTGCTACTGCAGTACTCAGACCCCGAGTTCTACTGTTATTTGGTGTCCCGTGGAGCTGATGACCTCTTCTTCTGTTACCGCTGGCTGCTCTTGGAACTCAAACGGGAGTTTGCCTTCGACGATGCCCTGAGGATGCTGGAGGTTACCTGGAGCTCCCTGCCCCCTGACCCTCCCGAAACAGAAGTGGAGCTTCTTGGGCCGCCGCTAGAAACAGACCAAACCATAGTGACATGTGAGAGTGGTGTTGAAAAGAGGCCCGCCATTACAGGGGATGATGGAAATGAAGGGGAGCTGAAAGAGAAGCAGCGGAGACGACACATGTTGAGGCCCTCAAGAGAGGAGGCAGATGGGGGGAGAAAGATCAAAATGGAGGATAGAGATAGGGAGGACAGAGGAGCCAGAAGCGAGGGTGAGGGGAACTTTGACATGCCTGACGTGGGAAAGGAGAAGGCTCACAACAACATGCCTGTTCCTTCCTTCGAGAAGCAGACCAGCTTTGGCGAGTTCAAATACTACAGTGCACGGAACAAAGACAGCTTTGATTTCGAGCAGACAGACCCACCAGTGGGTCCTGTTGAGATGGAAGCCACCTCACACCCATGGGAGAGGGCGCCTCTTATAAAGGACATTAACAAGTCTTCCAGCCCAGATACAGAGGCGAGGAGCTCCCCAAATGGACAAATAGCCTCTCCGGTCTCCTCGTTTCCTCCTGGTCTGCCAAACTGGAAGAATGTTTCCTCTCTGTCTCCAGGCTCCACTCCCTCCCCCTCAAGTTGGAGAGGTGCCTCCCCGGACACCCCGTCACCAAAGTTCACCTCTCCCATTTTACCCAACGGAAGGATGGCGGTGCCGAATGGAACCGGAGCCAACTCACCCGCTACCCCCACAGGGAGGTCCTTAGTTTCCTCTCCGCTGTTGTCTCGAGCGTTGCTCTCCTCGCCAATTTTGTCCTTTGGAAGAGCTCTTCCTTCGCTGCCCGTTGGACCGGTGAACAAGTCCTTTTCTAGTAACCTTCAATCTCCTTGCAGCAGAGCTTTTAGCACTGCGCCTCACACTCCAAATTCAACCAATCCAGAGAATACCACCATCAAACCTTGTTCCCTGCCACCTCCTCAAGAGTTTGGCAAAGGAAATCCTTTCATGTTGTTCCTGTGCCTGTCGATCCTGCTGGAGCATCGAGACCACATTATAAAGAACGGCTTTGATTACAACGAGCTGGCTATGCACTTTGACCGCCTTGTTCGGCGACACAATCTGGGCAGGGTGCTGCAGCGTGCCAAGGCCTTGTTTGCAGACTACCTGCAGAGTGAGGTATGGGACTCAGAGGAAGGGGATGAGGTCAGCTCGGATTCGCCCACCACCGTCACTGCTGCTCTGTATTCCCCGCCCCCTTCTGCCACCAGGCTTCTTTTTACCCCTTTGTCATCCCCACAACCATCCTCCCCAAACTCCACCTATAACCTGGCTGACACCATACCTTCCCCGTCACCTGTCTCCCTCTCGCCATCCTCTTGACTTCTGTCACTATATCCTCAACACACTTGCATTACACAGATTTTAAATGTTCTTTTTTTTTATTTCACCTTTATTTAACCAGGTAGGCCAGTTGTGAACAAGTTCTCATTTACACCTGCAACCTGGCCAAGATCAAGCAAAGCAGTGTGACACAAACAAGAACACAGAGTTACACATGGAATAAACAAACGTACAGTCAATAACACAATAGAAAAGTCTATAGATAGTGTGCAAATGAAGTAAGATTAGGGAGGTAAGGCAATAAATAGGCCATAGTGGTGAAATAATTACAATTCAGCAATTAAACACTGGAGTGATAGAGCAGAAGATTAATGTGCAAGTAGAGATACTGGGGTGCAAAGGGAGCAACAACAAAAATTAACAATATGGAGATTAGGTAGTTGGGTGGGCTATTTACAGATGGGCTGCGTATAGGTGCAATGATCTTTAAGCTGCTCTGACAGCTGACGCTTAAAGTTAGGAAGGGAGATATAAGACTCCAGCTTCAGTGATTTTTGCAATTCGTTCCAGTCATTGGCAGCAGAGAACTGGAAGGAAAGCCGGCCAAAGGTGGTGTTGGCTTTGGGATGACCAGTGAGATATAGCTGCTGGAGCGTGTGCTACGGGTGGGTGTTGTTATGGTGACCAGTGAGCTGAGATAAGGCGGAGCTTAACCTAGCAAAGACTTATAGATGACCTGGAGCCAGTGGGTTTGGTGACGAATATGAAGCGAGGGCCAGCCAATGAGAGCATACAGGTCGCAGTGTTGGGTAGTAAATGGGGCTTTGGTGACAAAACGGATGGCACTGTGATAGACTGCATCCAATTTGTTAAGTGGAGTGTTGGAGGCTATTTTGTAGATGACATCGCCGAAGTCAAGGATCGGTAGGATAGTCAGTTTTACGAGGTATGTTTGGCAGCATGAGTGAAGGATGCTTTGTTGTGAAATAGGAAGCCGATTTCTAGATTTAATTTTGGATTGGAAATTGCTTAATGTGAGTCTGGAAGGAGAGTTTACAATCTAACCAGACACCTAGGTATTTGTAGATGTGGCAGGGTAGCCTAGTGGTTAGATCGTTGGACTAGTAACCGGAAGGTTGCAAGTGCAAATCCACGAGCTGACAAATCTGTCGTTCTGCCCCTGAGCAGGCAGTTAACCCACTGTTCCTAGACCGTCATTGAAAATTAGAATTTGTTCTTAACTGACTTGCCTAGTTAAATAAAGGTAAAATAAAAATTCTAAGTCAGAACCGTCCAGAGTAGTGACGCTAGACGGGCGGGCAGGTGCGGGCAGCGATCGGTTGAAGAGCATGCATTTAGTTTTACTTGCATTTAAGAGCAGTTGGAGGCCACAGAAGGAGAGTTGTATGGCATTGAAGCTTGTCTGGAGGTTAGTTAACACAATGTCCAAAGAAAGGCCAGAAGTATACAGAATGGTGTCATCTGCATAGAGGTGGATCAGAGAATCACCAGCAGCAAGAGCATCATTGATGTACACAGAGAAAAGAGTCGGCCCGAGAATTGAACCCTGTGGCACCCCATAGACTGCCAGAGGTCCAGACAACAGGCCCTCCGACACACTGAACTCTCTCTGAGAAGTAGAATTATGAATGAATTGACCAGATCGTCAAATCAATGTATGAAGAATTGACCAGATAGTACTAGCGTACTCTAGCCATTTGTCCCATTATCGTTGCTCATCTCATTTAGTTCTCCACCCATACCAGACTTGAAAGTTAATGCTGATAGTTTTCCCTGCTGTCAGTATTGCTCTTCTCTCCATTTCCTCTAATCAACAAATCCTCATGCTTCCATCAAGTTTTCACTGTTTCACAATGTTCTATTTTTGCCTTCTCTTTTAGTTACAGGGATAATTAGATGTTTCAAACACTTTTTTAAAATGTATTTTTTACTTCTAATGAGGGCCGAGGGCTAGACACGTTTAGAACCTTATATTGGATAAGCCAGAATTGTGTCTTCTTGACCAAAGCGCTGTAGTTGTGTGATCACACTGCTAAGAACCAACACTGCCACTTTGCTAGTCTTGACTTCATTAACGGCAGTGTGTGTGGTTACTGGTTTTAAGCCCCTCTATTCCCTGACTTGGCTGCCGTTGGAGGGAGCAGTGGGAAATTGCCATTGGAACTATAGAAAAATGTGAATGAGTCATGTGATTCCCTTAAATGCCCTCTTCTTGAGAATGTCAAAAATGTCTGTATTTGACCGTACACATCCCATCATCGTGATTATGAGGACATAACTGAATTTTGTAAATGTTATATTCATGAGTTATAATTGCATACTGTTGATCACCTCTAGTATCATTACCTTTTCTATCAAAATCATTTCAGTACGGTATATGATTTTGCGTTGCAAGGTCACATTTTCAGTATCAAGGTGAGATTAAGTTCTTTCCAAATAAACTATGAAGTATGGTGTGCTGTATAGGAATCTGAACGGCAAAGACCAGTTATATTGGGAGAGGCCTTTTCTGAAATGAATGGCTTTCAGTACTGTAGTTTCATGGCCAGTTTCTGCATTTTCTCTCTGACTTTGTTTGCTTTTAGATCGCATATAACTGCTATGAACTGAACTTTATATTAAGGGGAATGTTTTACTATTCAGGGGTTTAATGAATCAATGGATCATTCAGTCAATCAAACTGTTTAATATATCACATTGCACAAATGATGCATTTGTCCTGATCATGAATGGCCCTGTGATCATAGGGGATGGATACATTGTACATAGCTACTATATGGTGCTAAAATATTTGATTAGAGTAGGATTTATCATGGGTGTAGGATAATGGTTATAAATATATGTAAACATAAAAAGTAAGGATTATGTTAGTCTAGAATTTATTGATTGGTCGAGCTGTACACTTGAAGCGAAACATTTCGCTGTGAATGATATTGCCCGCTTTCAGCAGGGCACAACATTGTGGCACGTCCAGATATAAATATATTATGTAGAACAAAAATGCCTCTGACATGTTGAATAATGTTGGATTCATGGAAAAGCCTCCCCTTCAAAAAGTACACTTCGGGAATAGATTTTTAAAAATATATATATATATTTAGAGCTCTTTCAAAGTCTTGGGTGTCACGTCAGCTCTTTTCATTACATTTCTATCTGCAATGATCCAATGTTTGCCCATTGAATATTACCCTGGTATCATGTGCAGTACCAATGGAAATGGGGTGAAAGTGCATCTATCTCAAAGTTGTTTTAGTAGCATTGATTGTGTTTGTTTTTTGTGTGAGTTTGATACTAATCTTAATTTAGTCTTTTTGACGGAGTAAATCATCTTCATATTGAACAGCTTGTGCATAGCCGTTAAGGTTGGTTTTCACAAGGCAAATGTATGCCTTTGTGCATCCTACCAAAACCACAGGGTCCTTTTGGAAACATTTTGTACGAGTACTTTTTATTTAACCCTTATTTTACCAGGTTTAAGTGCTATGTATCAGACAAGTTTAAATGCCAATACCCAGCACAAAATGCCTTCATCAGGTGAAGTAGTACAACCTGTAGGTGTAGAGAAGACATGTGGAAGACAGGCCAGAAAATGGGTTGAGTTGGTGTCTCTAAGTATATTTAAGCAATAAGGCCACAGGATGTGTGGTATATTAGCCATATTCCACAAACCCCTGAGTTGCCTTATTGCTATTATAAACTGGTTACTTTCATAAATAGATCAGCAAACAAGTATTTTTGCATCATACTGTGGTATATTGTCAGATGTACACATTGCTGAAATGCTGTTTCAGCTAACCAGCATCCAGGACCCAAACTACCCAGTTTATAATGTCTATTTAAGTGTGAAATCCAATGTCGGAGTGGACTTGTTGCTGGCATGCTGGACACATTTTGAAATGGATCATAATCTCGTAATACACCACATGTTGAAAGAAGACATGGACACATTTTCATGGACACTAAGTGATCGTATTGTCTGTCATTTGGATTTGAAATCTTATTCATATACCAGGTGTAGATGGTGTCATGGATAATAATGCCCAAACTGAATTAATATTTTAATGAACCAGAAAACATAATCATGATGCCCATCTGCATTAATCCTATGTGGGCTGAAAGCATCTTTTATGATAAATGTAATTGCTTTGCATTTTCTCTCAAGTGTTCTATTTTCCTGCCTTTTGATTCTCCCTTCAGAGTGCAATATCTGTTGCAATGTGCTGAACTCCTGCATTTTTATGGTACATTTCCCCCCCCCCCCAACAACATTGACCATATTTCTAACACTTTGGTCATGTTAATTTCATCTGAGGTTGTAGAAAGATGATATGAAAATCAGGATTGTTTTTGGATTTTTTAAAACTGGACCAGGCCTTTTTAAACAAGGATCAAAAGATGTTGTCCTGGATTTGGTGTCCGTATTATTTCAATTGATATGATTATTTGTTTTCTTTGTTTTTGTATGATAGTGTTATAAAGCCTGTTTAAACATTTACCCCTTGAAAAAAACTTGCTGGACTGAAATGCAATATGCGTATTTGTACAATAAACAAACGCAGTATTTGACTTGTTTATTTCTTTCTTGATATATACACAAAACAGTAAACAGTCATTATGACTGACTAATGCATAATTGACCTCAGAAAATATTATACTTTCAACAAGCTTGCACTAGATTAGACATACTAACAGAAAGGGTCAGATACATTTTTTCCAGAACCATAGGCCTATATTTTCTTCCACTATATGAAGGCGATAGCTAGATTTTCATCCACTTGTATATCGATTTTCAAGTGAATTATCTAATATTCGCACAGGGGTGTGATTATGAGTATTTATCAGTGGACAATACAATGAAAAACAAAAAATATACATTTTTCAATCTATGAACATTAAACAAAATAAACCTCACTACACACAAGTTTTACATTTCATTTGCATATAAAAATGTAAAAGCATTACATTAGATTTTTTTTAAACCGTAAGAATGTCATTTACTCATTCTAGATATTTTTAGAAATGTTGAAGTAGGAAAATATTGCATTTAGGCACAGATTTCAAATATTTGTGTATGAAGATTTGACCAGATACTACTGTATAAAGAAGTTATACATATTTCATAGTAAATACATAGGTCTTATTCAGTGGCAAATTTAGCATGTAAATCTTGGTGGGGCAAAAAAATAATAAGTGGGATGCATGCCAGCAAAGCCACAACACTAAACAATACATTAATTGCACTATAACGGTGACAAACAGTGCCCAACAACAGTTAGATATTTGTAGATTTTATTTGGAAAAGCAGCAGCTACTCTTCATGGGATCCACATGAAACATTACAGAATGACATAATACAGAACATCAATAGACAAGAACAGCTCAAGGACAGAACTACATACATTTTTTTAAAGGCACACGTAGCCTACATATCAATGCATACACACAAACTGTCTAGGTCAAATAGGGGAGAGGCGTTGTGCCGTGAGGTGTTGCTTTATCTGTTTTTTGAAACCAGGTTTTCTGTTTATTTGAGCAATATGAGATGGAAGTTCCATGCAATAAGGGCTCTATATACAGTGGGGAGAACAAGTATTTGATACACTGCCGATTTTGCAGGTTTTTCTACTTACAAAGCATGTAGAGATCTGTAATTTTTAGCATAGGTACACTTCAACTGTGAGAGACGGAATCTAAAACAAAAATCCAGAAAATCACATTGTATGATTTTTAAGTAATTAATTTACATTTTATTGCATGAAATAAGTATTTGATACATCAGAAAAGCAGAACTTAATATTTGGTACAAAAACCTTTGTTTGCAATTACAGAGATCATATGTTTCCTGTAGTTCTTGACCAGATTTGCAATATCTGTTGCAATGTGCTGAACTCCTGCATTTTTATGGTACATTTCCCCCCCAACAACATTGACCATATTTCTAACACTTTGGTCATGTTAATTTCATCTGAGGTTGTAGAAAGATGAATTGAAAATCAGGATTGTTTTTGGATTTTTAAAACTGGACCAGGCCTTTTAAACAAGGATCAAAAGATGTTGTCCTGGATTTGGTGTCCGTATTATTTCAATTGATATGATTATTTGTTTTCTTTGTTTTTGTATGATAGTGTTATAAAGCCTGTTTAAACATTTACCCCTTGAAAAAAACTTGCTGGACTGAAATGCAATATGCGTATTTGTACAATAAACAAACGCAGTATTTGACTTGTTTATTTCTTTCTTGATATATACACAAAACAGTAAACAGTCATTATGACTGACTAATGCATAATTGACCTCAGAAAATATTATACTTTCAACAAGCTTGCACTAGATTAGACATACTAACAGAAAGGGTCAGATACATTTTTTCCAGAACCATAGGCCTATATTTTCTTCCACTATATGAAGGCGATAGCTAGATTTTCATCCACTTGTATATCGATTTTCAAGTGAATTATCTAATATTCGCACAGGGGTGTGATTATGAGTATTTATCAGTGGACAATACAATGAAAAACAAAAATATACATTTTTCAATCTATGAACATTAAACAAAATAAACCTCACTACACACAAGTTTTACATTTCATTTGCATATAAAAATGTAAAAGCATTACATTAGATTTTTTTAAACCGTAAGAATGTCATTTACTCATTCTAGATATTTTTAGAAATGTTGAAGTAGGAAAATATTGCATTTAGGCACAGATTTCAAATATTTGTGTATGAAGATTTGACCAGATACTACTGTATAAAGAAGTTATACATATTTCATAGTAAATACATAGGTCTTATTCAGTGGCAAATTTAGCATGTAAATCTTGGTGGGGCAAAAAAATAATAAGTGGGATGCATGCCAGCAAAGCCACAACACTAAACAATACATTAATTGCACTATAACGGTGACAAACAGTGCCCAACAACAGTTAGATATTTGTAGATTTTATTTGGAAAAGCAGCAGCTACTCTTCATGGGATCCACATGAAACATTACAGAATGACATAATACAGAACATCAATAGACAAGAACAGCTCAAGGACAGAACTACATACATTTTTTTAAAGGCACACGTAGCCTACATATCAATGCATACACACAAACTGTCTAGGTCAAATAGGGAGAGGCGTTGTGCCGTGAGGTGTTGCTTTATCTGTTTTTTGAAACCAGGTTTTCTGTTTATTTGAGCAATATGAGATGGAAGTTCCATGCAATAAGGGCTCTATATACAGTGGGGAGAACAAGTATTTGATACACTGCCGATTTTGCAGGTTTTTCTACTTACAAAGCATGTAGAGATCTGTAATTTTTAGCATAGGTACACTTCAACTGTGAGAGACGGAATCTAAAACAAAAATCCAGAAAATCACATTGTATGATTTTTAAGTAATTAATTTACATTTTATTGCATGAAATAAGTATTTGATACATCAGAAAAGCAGAACTTAATATTTGGTACAAAAACCTTTGTTTGCAATTACAGAGATCATATGTTTCCTGTAGTTCTTGACCAGATTTGCAATATCTGTTGCAATGTGCTGAACTCCTGCATTTTTATGGTACATTTCCCCCCCAACAACATTGACCATATTTCTAACACTTTGGTCATGTTAATTTCATCTGAGGTTGTAGAAAGATGAATTGAAAATCAGGATTGTTTTTGGATTTTTTAAAACTGGACCAGGCCTTTTTAAACAAGGATCAAAAGATGTTGTCCTGGATTTGGTGTCCGTATTATTTCAATTGATATGATTATTTGTTTTCTTTGTTTTTGTATGATAGTGTTATAAAGCCTGTTTAAACATTTACCCCTTGAAAAAACTTGCTGGACTGAAATGCAATATGCGTATTTGTACAATAAACAAACGCAGTATTTGACTTGTTTATTTCTTTCTTGATATATACACAAAACAGTAAACAGTCATTATGACTGACTAATGCATAATTGACCTCAGAAAATATTATACTTTCAACAAGCTTGCACTAGATTAGACATACTAACAGAAAGGGTCAGATACATTTTTTCCAGAACCATAGGCCTATATTTTCTTCCACTATATGAAGGCGATAGCTAGATTTTCATCCACTTGTATATCGATTTTCAAGTGAATTATCTAATATTCGCACAGGGGTGTGATTATGAGTATTTATCAGTGGACAATACAATGAAAAACAAAAATATACATTTTTCAATCTATGAACATTAAACAAAATAAACCTCACTACACACAAGTTTTACATTTCATTTGCATATAAAAATGTAAAAGCATTACATTAGATTTTTTTTAAACCGTAAGAATGTCATTTACTCATTCTAGATATTTTTAGAAATGTTGAAGTAGGAAAATATTGCATTTAGGCACAGATTTCAAATATTTGTGTATGAAGATTTGACCAGATACTACTGTATAAAGAAGTTATACATATTTCATAGTAAATACATAGGTCTTATTCAGTGGCAAATTTAGCATGTAAATCTTGGTGGGGCAAAAAAATAATAAGTGGGATGCATGCCAGCAAAGCCACAACACTAAACAATACATTAATTGCACTATAACGGTGACAAACAGTGCCCAACAACAGTTAGATATTTGTAGATTTTATTTGGAAAAGCAGCAGCTACTCTTCATGGGATCCACATGAAACATTACAGAATGACATAATACAGAACATCAATAGACAAGAACAGCTCAAGGACAGAACTACATACATTTTTTAAAGGCACACGTAGCCTACATATCAATGCATACACACAAACTGTCTAGGTCAAATAGGGAGAGCGTTGTGCCGTGAGGTGTTGCTTTATCTGTTTTTTGAAACCAGGTTTTCTGTTTATTTGAGCAATATGAGATGGAAGTTCCATGCAATAAGGGCTCTATATACAGTGGGGAGAACAAGTATTTGATACACTGCCGATTTTGCAGGTTTTTCTACTTACAAAGCATGTAGAGATCTGTAATTTTTAGCATAGGTACACTTCAACTGTGAGAGACGGAATCTAAAACAAAAATCCAGAAAATCACATTGTATGATTTTTAAGTAATTAATTTACATTTTATTGCATGAAATAAGTATTTGATACATCAGAAAAGCAGAACTTAATATTTGGTACAAAAACCTTTGTTTGCAATTACAGAGATCATATGTTTCCTGTAGTTCTTGACCAGATTTGCAATATCTGTTGCAATGTGCTGAACTCCTGCATTTTTATGGTACATTTCCCCCCCCCCCCCCCCAACAACATTGACCATATTTCTAACACTTTGGTCATGTTAATTTCATCTGAGGTTGTAGAAAGATGAATTGAAAATCAGGATTGTTTTTGGATTTTTTAAAACTGGACCAGGCCTTTTTAAACAAGGATCAAAAGATGTTGTCCTGGATTTGGTGTCCGTATTATTTCAATTGATATGATTATTTGTTTTCTTTGTTTTTGTATGATAGTGTTATAAAGCCTGTTTAAACATTTACCCCTTGAAAAAAACTTGCTGGACTGAAATGCAATATGCGTATTTGTACAATAAACAAACGCAGTATTTGACTTGTTTATTTCTTTCTTGATATATACACAAAACAGTAAACAGTCATTATGACTGACTAATGCATAATTGACCTCAGAAAATATTATACTTTCAACAAGCTTGCACTAGATTAGACATACTAACAGAAAGGGTCAGATACATTTTTTCCAGAACCATAGGCCTATATTTTCTTCCACTATATGAAGGCGATAGCTAGATTTTCATCCACTTGTATATCGATTTTCAAGTGAATTATCTAATATTCGCACAGGGTGTGATTATGAGTATTTATCAGTGGACAATACAATGAAAAACAAAAAATATACATTTTTCAATCTATGAACATTAAACAAAATAAACCTCACTACACACAAGTTTTACATTTCATTTGCATATAAAAATGTAAAAGCATTACATTAGATTTTTTTAAACCGTAAGAATGTCATTTACTCATTCTAGATATTTTTAGAAATGTTGAAGTAGGAAAATATTGCATTTAGGCACAGATTTCAAATATTTGTGTATGAAGATTTGACCAGATACTACTGTATAAAGAAGTTATACATATTTCATAGTAAATACATAGGTCTTATTCAGTGGCAAATTTAGCATGTAAATCTTGGTGGGGCAAAAAAATAATAAGTGGGATGCATGCCAGCAAAGCCACAACACTAAACAATACATTAATTGCACTATAACGGTGACAAACAGTGCCCAACAACAGTTAGATATTTGTAGATTTTATTTGGAAAAGCAGCAGCTACTCTTCATGGGATCCACATGAAACATTACAGAATGACATAATACAGAACATCAATAGACAAGAACAGCTCAAGGACAGAACTACATACATTTTTTTTTAAAGGCACACGTAGCCTACATATCAATGCATACACACAAACTGTCTAGGTCAAATAGGGAGAGGCGTTGTGCCGTGAGGTGTTGCTTTATCTGTTTTTTGAAACCAGGTTTTCTGTTTATTTGAGCAATATGAGATGGAAGTTCCATGCAATAAGGGCTCTATATACAGTGGGGAGAACAAGTATTTGATACACTGCCGATTTTGCAGGTTTTTCTACTTACAAAGCATGTAGAGATCTGTAATTTTTAGCATAGGTACACTTCAACTGTGAGAGACGGAATCTAAAACAAAAATCCAGAAAATCACATTGTATGATTTTTAAGTAATTAATTTACATTTTATTGCATGAAATAAGTATTTGATACATCAGAAAAGCAGAACTTAATATTTGGTACAAAAACCTTTGTTTGCAATTACAGAGATCATATGTTTCCTGTAGTTCTTGACCAGATTTGCAATATCTGTTGCAATGTGCTGAACTCCTGCATTTTTATGGTACATTTCCCCCCCCCCCCCCCCAACAACATTGACCATATTTCTAACACTTTGGTCATGTTAATTTCATCTGAGGTTGTAGAAAGATGAATTGAAAATCAGGATTGTTTTTGGATTTTTAAAACTGGACCAGGCCTTTTAAACAAGGATCAAAAGATGTTGTCCTGGATTTGGTGTCCGTATTATTTCAATTGATATGATTATTTGTTTTCTTTGTTTTTGTATGATAGTGTTATAAAGCCTGTTTAAACATTTACCCCTTGAAAAAAACTTGCTGGACTGAAATGCAATATGCGTATTTGTACAATAAACAAACGCAGTATTTGACTTGTTTATTTCTTTCTTGATATATACACAAAACAGTAAACAGTCATTATGACTGACTAATGCATAATTGACCTCAGAAAATATTATACTTTCAACAAGCTTGCACTAGATTAGACATACTAACAGAAAGGGTCAGATACATTTTTTCCAGAACCATAGGCCTATATTTTCTTCCACTATATGAAGGCGATAGCTAGATTTTCATCCACTTGTATATCGATTTTCAAGTGAATTATCTAATATTCGCACAGGGGTGTGATTATGAGTATTTATCAGTGGACAATACAATGAAAAACAAAAAATATACATTTTTCAATCTATGAACATTAAACAAAATAAACCTCACTACACACAAGTTTTACATTTCATTTGCATATAAAAATGTAAAAGCATTACATTAGATTTTTTTAAACCGTAAGAATGTCATTTACTCATTCTAGATATTTTTAGAAATGTTGAAGTAGGAAAATATTGCATTTAGGCACAGATTTCAAATATTTGTGTATGAAGATTTGACCAGATACTACTGTATAAAGAAGTTATACATATTTCATAGTAAATACATAGGTCTTATTCAGTGGCAAATTTAGCATGTAAATCTTGGTGGGGCAAAAAAATAATAAGTGGGATGCATGCCAGCAAAGCCACAACACTAAACAATACATTAATTGCACTATAACGGTGACAAACAGTGCCCAACAACAGTTAGATATTTGTAGATTTTATTTGGAAAAGCAGCAGCTACTCTTCATGGGATCCACATGAAACATTACAGAATGACATAATACAGAACATCAATAGACAAGAACAGCTCAAGGACAGAACTACATACATTTTTTTAAAGGCACACGTAGCCTACATATCAATGCATACACACAAACTGTCTAGGTCAAATAGGGAGAGGCGTTGTGCCGTGAGGTGTTGCTTTATCTGTTTTTTGAAACCAGGTTTTCTGTTTATTTGAGCAATATGAGATGGAAGTTCCATGCAATAAGGGCTCTATATACAGTGGGGAGAACAAGTATTTGATACACTGCCGATTTTGCAGGTTTTTCTACTTACAAAGCATGTAGAGATCTGTAATTTTTAGCATAGGTACACTTCAACTGTGAGAGACGGAATCTAAAACAAAAATCCAGAAAATCACATTGTATGATTTTTAAGTAATTAATTTACATTTTATTGCATGAAATAAGTATTTGATACATCAGAAAAGCAGAACTTAATATTTGGTACAAAAACCTTTGTTTGCAATTACAGAGATCATATGTTTCCTGTAGTTCTTGACCAGATTTGATTTGCACTTTTCCACCAAAGTACGTTAATCTCTAGGAGAGAACGCGTCTCCTTCCTGAGTGGTATGATGGCTGCATGATCCCACGGTGTTTATACTTGGTTACTATTGTTTGTACAGATGAACGTGGTACCTTCAGGCGTTTGGAAATTGCTCCCATGGATGAACCAGACTTGTGGAGGTCTACAATTTATTTTCTGAGGTCTTTGCTAATTTCTTTTGATTGTCCCATGATGTCAAGCAAAGAGGTACTGAGTTTGAAGGTAGGCATTGAAATGCATCCACAGGTACACCTCCAGTTGACTCATATTATGTCAATTCACCTATCAGAAGCTTCTAAAGCCATGACATCATTTTCTGGAATTTTCCAAAGATGTTTAAAGGCACAACTTAGTGCATGTAAACTTCTGACCCACTGGAATTGTGATACAGGGAATTATAAGTGAAATAATCTGTCTGTAAACAATTGTTGTAAAAATTACTTGTGTCATGCACAAAGTGGATGTCCTAACCGACTAGCCAAAACTATAGTTTGTTAACAAGACATTTGTGGAGTGGTTGAAAAACGAGTTTTAATGACTCCAACCTAAGTGTATGTAAACTTCTGACTTCAACTGTAAATGTGATGTAAAAAAAATGTTAAACCTGTTTTTTCTTTGTCTTTATTTTGTGTAGATTGATGGGGGGTAACAAAATATGGAAAAGTCAAGGGGCCTGAATACTCATTATCTCTCAATTATTTGGGGATAAATTGACCTAACGATTTTAGAGGGTTAATTTAACATTTTCGACTGGCTTCTACATAACCACAGTTTTGCCGGAGTTACTCACTCCCCATGCCTCCTATCGGTACATGCATGCGCGCCTCTATCAAATTCCAAAATGGTATGTTTTCTATGGAAATGCATTGGTGGTTAGCCATCGTCTTTTACTAGTAATGCCTTGTATATTTTAGAAAGTGGCTCATTAGAGCAGTGTTTCTCTGGGTATGATTATTGCTTAGGTTGTGAGAGGCTCAAATTCCGGACGAGCCAGCTATTAAGAATGTGAAAAATGTCATCAAAGTCTGCATCATACCTAAGAAGTTATATGATTTCTATGGAAAAGCATTGTCTGTTAACCTTCGTTTTTCACCAGTAATGCCTTGTATATTCCAGAAGGGGGTTCCATTTAATCTTTTTCTCTGAAAATATGGGTTAAAGCTATATAAAGGGCTCGTTCGGTATTTGAAGCAAGGACCTCTCACACCAAAGCGTGAATCATACCGCTAGACCAATGAGCCACATTATGTCATATAGAACATTACTGATGAAAGACGACCATTAACAGCCCATGTGTTTCTCATTTTGTCTGTCATAGTTGAAGTGTACCTATGATGAAAATTACAGGCCTCTCATCTTTTTAAGTGGGAGAACTTGCACAATTGGTGGCTTTTTTGCCCCACTGTATGTATGATGAAGACTTTATTTACATTTCTCACCTTTGTAAAAGCGGGCTCATTCGAGATTTGAACCAGAGACCAATCGCACTCTAAGCGAGAATCATACACAGCGATAAAGGAACCCATTCTATCTGTTTCTCTGAAAATATTGGTTACAACTAGCGTTGGCGAGCATGTGATGCCGCGAAGCTGAGTAGAAGTTGACAAACCAAGCTCTTCAAAGTTATCCTATTATTACCTAAATAACAACGTTGAAACAATATTCTAACATCGGCTGATAAACTGTCAAGTACTTACCTTCCCAAAGAGCCATGGACCTCTGACCGAGAGGCAAGAAGGATGACCAAAACTTAGTTGAATCCCAAGATAACAAACAGCTAGCAAGATTACCATTAGCCCTCATAACTCAGATGACAGTTCAAGACTGTTGCTCTCAGCAGCCTCTTACAAGCCTGCCAGCATACTTGCTACTCTCCTCTGGGAAATTCAAGATGGTAGCAAAGGTCTTTCTCTGAAAATGTACAAGAAATTGGCTGAACTCCATTCTTCCATTGACGACCTGAAATCCTCCCTGAATGATCTCCTTTTGAGAACAACTGAGGCTGAGTTGCGCATTAGCACAGTTGAAGATACCGTCACTCAACATGACCAGGTTCTGATACAGCTGCAGAAGGACAATGCCTATCTCAAAAACAAGGTAGACCAGATAGAGAACCAGAGCAGACGTAGCGTGTGGTGGGATTGAGAGAAGACAGCGAGGGTCGTGACCCGGTCCGTTTCTTCACTCAATGGATCCCTGATGTCCTAGCCATAATCAACTTCACCAAGCCGCTGGAAATCGAACGCGCCCACAGAACATCAGCACCGAAATCGCGGTCAGATGAGCCCCCACGGGCAGTCCTGATCAGGTTCCCCCGTTGCCAGGACAGGGAGAAGATACTGCAACTCGCAAGAGCCAAAGGGGACATCAACATCGATGGCAAGAGGGTCAGCCTTTTCCCGGATATGAGCACGGATCTCGCCTGACTTCGCAAGCAGTCCAGACATGCCGCCAAAGCACTGAAGGAGAAGAACATCACCGGCTACCTCATTCATTCTGCATGGATGAAAGTTCAGTACAATGGCCGAAGCCATCTTTTCGACATACCGGCAGACGTGTTCACTTTTCTCAAAGAACTGAAACACGTTTTATTCACAATGGTCTTTCTTCTCTGATAGAGTTCAGTGTGTCAAATCGGAGGGTCTGCTGTCCGGACCTCTGGCAGTCTCTATGGGGGTGCCACAGGGTTCAATTCTTGGACCGACTCTCTTCTCTGTATACATCAATGAGGTCGCTCTTGCTGCTGGTGAGTCTCTGATCCACCTCTACGCAGACGACACCATTCTGTATACATCTGGCCCTTCTTTGGACACTGTCTTAACAACCCTCCAGGCAAGCTTCAATGCCATTACAACTCTCCTTCCGTGGCCTCCAATTGCTCTTAAATACAAGTAAAACTAAATGCATGCTCTTCAACCGATCGCTACCTGCACCTACCCGCCTGTCCAACATCACTACTCTGGACGGCTCTGACTTAGAATACGTGGACAACTACAAATACTTAGGTGTCTGGTTAGACTGTAAACTCTCCTTCCAGACCCATATCATACATCTCCAATTGTTGGAGGAAATTATAGTTGAAATGATTAATAATGTATACATTTCAATTAGAACCATTTATTCTAATACTATTATTGTTGTGCAGGTGAGTGAGGACCCAAAAGCGATTTAACAGAAACAGAGTCTTTTAATGTCCAAACAGGGAAAACATAAATCCTCAATCTTTACAGGAGATGTCCAAACAGGGAAAACATAAATCCTCTATCTTTACAGGAGAGTCCCCCTTCTAGTAGTAGAGGAGAATAGCAGGGCTAGCGGCAACAGACTGCTGGTCCCTCCGGGTAGGCGCGGGCCGTAGAGGACAGAGACACCTGCTCACACGCAGCATCTGATGAAGAGGCAGATTACGACAGGACGGGACAAGGGCAAAGCAAACAAGAATCCGACAAGGACAGAAGCAGAAACAGAGAGAGAAATAGAGACTTAATCAGAGGGCAAAAGAGGGGACAGGTGTGAGAGAGTAAACGAGGTCGTTAGGAGAATGAGGAACAGCTGGGAGCAGGAACGGAACGATAGAGAGAGAGAGAGATAGAGAGAGAGAAAGTAACCTAATACGACCAGCAGGGGGAAACGAAGAGAAGAGAAAGCACAGGGACAAGACATAACATGACAATACATGACAATTATGTTATGGTATGAAATGTATGGGTTCTTGGTTAAGCTGTTACTGAAAATGTAAGTAAAACTAATTAATTGTCTGTACCTTGCGGGGAGGTTAAGGGAGAGGGATGATATATATTTTCTGACAGATAAGAATGGTCCTTGATATTCCATTAGTGGAGGAGAAGATATCTTTTAGACAGATTGGAATGTCTGGTTTATGAGGGGAGTAGAATACATCTCTGGACCTGAAAACACTGTGCTATTGTGGGGATCGGAGAGAGTGTGAGAAACTGATGATGTCATTTTATGTTCTCTCTTTAAAATGTAAGGTTCTTTGTATTTTTGGTGAGTACTCTCTTGAATTAAACGCTGTTACCTGGCTTTTAAGACTGGTCTCGATCTACTTCATGCATAATGAACTTACAACTCATTAATGAATTAGAAAGAGTGCAAATTTGGTTTTGGCTACAAAACATATAGGAATTTAGAATTCCACTAACACCAATCCGAAGTTAAATCTAGAATTGGCTTCCTATTTCGCAACAAAGCATCCTTCACTTATGCTGCCAAACATACCCTTGTAAAACTGACCATCCTACCAATCCTCGACTTTGGCGATGTCATTTACAAAATAGCCTCCAATACCCTACTCAACAAATTGGATGCAGTCTATCGCAGTGCAATCCGTTTTGTCACCAAAGCCCCATATACTACCCACCATTGCGATCTGTACGCTCTCGTTGGCTGGCACTCGCTTCATACTCGTCGCCAAACCCACTGGCTCCATGTCATCTACAAGACCCTGCTAGGTAAAGTCCCCCCTTATCTCAGCTCGCTGGTCACCATAGCATCTCCCACCTGTAACACACGCTCCAGCAGGTATATCTCTCTAGTCACCCCCAAAACCAATTCTTTCTTTGGCCGCCTCTCCTTCCAGTTCTCTGCTGCCAATGACTGGAACGAACTACAAAAATCTCTGAAACTGGAAACACTTATCTCCCTCACTAGCTTTAAGCACCAACTGTCAGAGCAGCTCACAGATTACTGCACCTGTACATAGCCCACCTATAATTTAGCCCAAACAACTACCTCTTTCCCAACTGTATTTAATTAATTAATTAATTTTGCTCCTTTGCACCCCATTATTTTTATTTCTACTTTGCACATTCTTCCATTGCAAAACTACCATTTCAGTGTTTTACTTGCTATATTGTATTTACTTTGCCACCATGGCCTTTTTTGTCTTTACCTCCCTTCTCACCTCATTTGCTCACATTGTATATAGACTTGTTTATACTGTATTATTGACTGTATGTTTGTTTTACTCCATGTGTAACTCTGTGTCGTTGTATCTGTCGAACTGCTTTGCTTTATCGTTTACCGCACTATCTGGTCGCCTCAATTGATTTGCACACTTTCAACCAGTAGTTTCCCCCCGTGGTGAGTTATATTACATTTACAAGAGAGTATATTTTGGTTTAGCCAAAATCCACTGGGCGAAGCAAATTAATAGGCTTAGGCCTACTGCTTTCCACCCCATTTATGTTTCTCCTCTCCTGAAAAAGAGACTCAAGCAGCCCTGTGGACAGTAAATATTCAGCCATAAATGTCTATTCACAATGTTTGTTTTCAACATAGAGAGCTCGTAGGTTTTTAGTTTACACTAAGGTTTAGCTAGGAAGAGCAAGATGGAAAGTGAGCAACAACGTATCTCTACAAGTGTTTTCATGTTTGATTGTTGGGATTGTGGTTTTAGTCTGACAATTAGGGTGGGTGGGGTTTATGTTTTTTTCTATGTTTATTGTGGTTTCCTTCCTAAAGAGACACAGGTCACTTCAATGTTCTAACTAAAGTTGAAACATTACCTGACTATTTACATATGAGGGATTACCTTTTGGTTATATATTTGAAACCCAACCTATGCTTAATCCACTAAAATATGTCACATTCAAGTAAAAGGTCTTAACAGACTGATTAAGAAATTAAAGGCTGATATTGTGTTTTTACAAGAAACACATCATTACAGCCATTCATTACAGCCATTGAACACAAGAAACTAAAGAGGGAATGGGTAGGACAAGTTTTTGCGTCCTCTTTTAACTCCAAAGCAAGAGGAACTGCAATTTTGAAATAGGTAGACACATCCTCTTCTGCGTCAACAACACCATCTCTGATCAGGCAAGTTTGTTTTGGTGCAGGGGCATATGTTTTCGGAGTCTTGGACCCTATTGAATATTTATGCTCCTAACTTTGATGACCATACGTTTATTCAGAATATCTTCCTTCAGGTTGCTCAAACACTACTAGGATGGCTACTGGTAGATGAGATTATAATTTTGGTTTAGATACAGTTCTTGATAGGTCCTCCCTTCTTACCAAAGTTGCCAAGCTCACCATGTCATTCATGAAGGATCTCAATTTACTAGACATTTGGAGACAGATGCACCCACAGGATAGGGAATACTCTTTTTTTATTCACACCCACACAACACATACACACAGGCATAGATAACATTTTAAATAAAGTCTTCATCATCTATAAAAAAAGTTTCCTGTGAATACAAATGGGCTGTTTCCTGTCATCTTTTATCAGTAATGCCTCCTATATGCTAGAAAGTGGCTCGTTGGTCTAGGGGTATGATTCTCACTTCGGGTGTGAGAGGGTTCAAATCCCAGACCGAGCCCTTTAAAAAGGGCCAGTCTAAGCGAAAACGTTAAACACAATTCTCAGAATATGTCCTCACTGAAACATACACAGGCATTGCTAGATTTAAGCAGTATTTAAGAGAAGCAGCTGAAATGGGCTCCTTTTTCTCTGTGTATGTATCTCGCTTAGAGTGCGGTTGGTGTCTGCTACAAATCTCAGATGAGGCTGCTATTACGAAGGTCGGAAACGTAAATAAAGTCTTCATCATCCATAACAAAAAGTTTCCTGTGAAGACAGATGGGCTATTACCCGTCGTCTTTTATCAGTAATGCCTTATATATGCTTGAAAGTGGTTCGTTGTTTTAGGGGTATGATTCTCGCTTCGGGTGAGAGAGGGTTCAAATCCCGGACAAGACCATTAAAAAGGACCAGTCTAAGTGAAAACCTTTACATAATTTCTCAAAATATGTTTTTGCTGAAACACGCACAGCCAATTCTAGATTTAAGCAGTATTTAAGAGAAGCAGCTGAAATGGGCTCCTTTTACTCTGTGTATGATTCTCGCTTAGCGTGTGATTGGTGTTTGCTACAAATCTTGGATGAACCCAATATTACAAAGGTCAGAAACGTACATAAAGTCTTCTCATCCGTAAAAAGAAGTTTCCTGAAGAGACAGATCGGCTGTTTCCTGTCGTCTGTATCAGTAATGCCTTTTATACGCTAGAAAGTGGTTCGTTGGTCTAGGCGTATGATTCTCGCTTCGGGTGCGAGTGTTCCCGGATTCAAATCCCCAACCCAGCTCTTTAAAAAGGACCAGTCTAAGTGAAAACCTTATACACAATTCTCTGAATTTGTCTTCACTGAAACAGCCAATGCTAGATTTAAGCGGTATTTAAGAGAAACAGCTGAAATGTGTTGGTCTTTCTCTGTGTATGATTCTCTCTTAGAGTGTGATTGGTGTCTGCTATAAATCTCGGGTGAGCCTACTTTTACGAAAGGTCGGAAACGTAAATAAAGTCTTCATCATCCAAAAAAACTTTCCTGTGAAGACAGATGGGCTGTTACATGTCGTCTTTTATCAGTAATGCCTTTTATACACTTGAAAGTGACTCGTTGGTCTAGGGGTATGATTCTCGCTTCTGGTGTGAGTGGTTCCAGGTTCAAATCCCAGGTGACCACTTTAAAAAGGTAAAGTCTAAGTGAAAACCTTCACCACCATTCTCTGAATGTGTCTTTACTGAAACATAGCCAATGCTGGATTTAAGAGAATCAGCTGAAATGGGCTCTTTTATCTCTGTGTATGATTTTTGCTTAGATTGTGATTGGTGTCTGAGATTAATCTTGGATGAAGTAACTTTTACAAAGGTCAGGAACGTAAATAATGTCTTCTTCGTCTTATATATACGCTAGAAAGTAGGCTCGTTGGTCTAGCGGTGTGATTCCCTGGAAGATGGCGCCGGAGGAGGTGGCCGCCGTTTTACGTCTCCTAACCAATTGTGCTGTTGTGTTTTTTTCCGCGATATTTGTAAATTATTTTGTACATTATGTTTCTTCAACCGTATCTTACAGCAGAAAGAGTTTCTGGATATCAGGACAGCGATCACTCACCTTGGTTTAGACAAAGATTTTTTCAACAACAACAACAAGCAGGACTCACACAATATTCTCCAAACACCCCACATGACAGACATCCCAATTATTCGCAAAAGGAAGTGACGCAGAGGACGAAGAGCCAGATGCCTCGTCCGGACCCGCAGAAGGCGAGTGGGAAAGCTGCCATTACCGTCAATACTACTCGCCAGAGTGCAGTCATTGGACAATAAACTAGACGAGGTACGATCACGAATATCCTACCAACGGGACATCAAAAACTGTAATATCCTATGTTTCACGGAATCATGGCTGAATGATGACATGGATATTCAGCTAGCGGGATACACGCTGCACCCGGCAGGATAGAACAGAGGTAGGCGGTCTGTGCATATTTGTAAACAACAGCTGGTGCACGAAATCTAAGGAAGTCTCTAGATTTTGCTCGCCTGAGGTAGAGTATATTGTGATAAATTGCATGCCACACTACTTGCCTAGAGAGTTCTCATCTATACTTTTATGGGCTGTTTATTTACCACCACAGATGGATGCTGGCACTAAGACCGCACTCAGTCAGCTGTATAATGAAATAAGCAAACAGGAAACCACTCATCCAGAGGCGGCGCTCCTAGTGGCCGGAGACTTTAATGCAGGGAAACTTAAATCAGTTCTACCAAATCTCTATCAACATGTTAAATGTGCAACCAGAGGGAAAAAAATTCTAGATCACCTGTACTCCACACACAGAGACGCGTACAAAGCTCTCCCTCACCCTCCATTTGGTAAATCCGACCACAACTCTATCCTATTGATTCCTGCTTACAAGCAAAAATTAAAGCAGGAAGCACCAGTGACTCGGTCTATAAAAAAATGGTCAGATGAAGCAGATGCTAAACTACAGGACTGTTTTGCTATCACAGACTGGAACATGTTCCGGGATTCTTCCGTTGACATTGAGGAATACACCACATCAGTCACTGGCTTTATCAATACGTGCATTGGGGACGTCATCCCCACATTGACTGTATGTACATACCCCAACCAGAAGCCATGGATTACAGGCAACATTCGCACTGAGCTAAAGGGTAGAGCTGCCGCTTTCAAGGTGTGGGACTCTAACCCGGAAGCTTACAAGAAATCCCGCTTTGCCCTGCGACGAACCATAAAACATGCAAAGCGTCAATACAGGGCTAAGATTGAATCATACTACACCGGCTCCGACGCTCGTCGGATGTGGCAGGGCTTGCAAACTATTACAGACTACAAAGGGAAGCACAGTCGCGAGCTGCCCAGTGACACGAGCCTACCAGACGAGCTAAACAACTTCTATGCTCGCTTTGAGGCAAGCAACACTGAGGCATGCATGAGAGCATCAGCTGTCCAGGACGACTGTGTGATCACGCTCTCCGTAGCCGACGTGAGTAAGACCTTTAAAGAGGTCAACATACACAAGGCTGCGGGGCCAGACGGATTACCACGACGTGTGCTCTGGACATGTGCTGACCAACTGGCAGGTGTCTTCACCGACATTTTCAACATGTCCCTGATTGAGTCTGTAATACCAACATGCTTCAAGCAGACCACCATAGTCCCAGTGCCCAAGAACACAAAGGCAACCTGCCTAAATGACTACAGACCCGTAGCACTCACGTCCGTAGCCATGAAGTGCTTTGAAAGGCTGGTAATATGGCTCTCATCAACACCATTATCCCAGAAACCCTAGACCCACTCCAATTTGCATACCGCCCAAACAGATCCACAGATGATGCAATCTCTAATGCACTCCCCTGCCCTTTCCCACCTGGACAAAAGGAACACCTATGTGAGAATGCTATTCAGTAACTACAGCTCAGCGTTCAACACCATAGTACCCTCAAAGCTCATCACTAAGCTCAGGAACCTGGGACTAAACACATCCCTCTGCAACTGGACCTGGACTTCCTGACGGGCCGCCCCCAGGTGGTGAGGGTTGGTAGCAACACATCTGCCACACTGATCCTCAACACTGGAGCTCCCCAGGGGTGTGTGCTCAGTCCCCTCCTGTACTCCCTGTTCACCAACGACTGCATGGCCAGGCACGACTCCAACACATCATTAAGTTTGCAGACAACACAACAGTGGTAGGTCTGATCACCAACAACGACGAGACAGCCTATGGGGAGGAGGTCAGAGACCTGGTGGTTCCAGAATACAACCTATCCCTCAACGTAATCAAGACTAAGGAGATGATTGTGGACTATAGGAAAAGGAGCACCGAGCACGTCCCCATTCTCATCGACGGGGCTGTAGTGGAGCAGTTTGAGAGCTTCAAATTCCTTGGTGTCCACATCAACAACAAACTAGAATGGTCCAAACACACCAAGACAGCCGTGGAGAGGGCACTACAAAGCCTATTCCCCCTCAGGAAACTAAAAAGATTTGGCATGGGTCCTGAGATCCTCAAAAGGTTCTACAGCTGCAACATCGAGAGCATTCTGACCGGTTGCATCACTGCCTGGTACAGCAATTGCTCGGCCTCAGACCACAAGGCACTTCAGAGGGTAGTGCGTACGGCCCAGTACATCACTGGGGCAAAGCTGCCTGCCATCCAGGACCTCTACACCAGGCGGTGTCAGAGGAAGGCCCTAAAAATGGTCACCGGAGTGCCAAGTCTAGGACAAAAAGGCTTCTCAACAGTTTTTACCCCCAAGCCATAAGACTCCAGAACAGGTAACCAAATGGTTACCCGGATTATTTGCATTGTGTGCCACTCCCCCCCAACCCCTCTTTTACGCTGCTGCTACTCTGTTTATCTTATATGCATAGTCACTTTAACTATACATTCATGTACATACTACCTCAATTGGCCTGACCAACCAATGCTCCCGCACATTGGCTAACCGGGCTATCTGCATTGTGTCCCACCACCCGCCAACCCCTCTTTTTACGCAACTGCTACTCTCTATTCATCTTATATGCATAGTCACTTTAACCATACCTACATGTACATACTACCTCAATAAGCCTGACTAACCGGTGTCTGTATACAGCCTTGCTACTCTTATTTTCAAATGTCTTTTTACGGTTGTTTTATTTCTTTACTTACCATCACACACACACACACATACCTTTTTCGCACTATTGATTGAGCCTGTAAGTAAGCATTTCACTGTAAGGTGAACCTGTTGTATTCGGCGCTTCGCGTGCGAGATTCAAATCAAAGTTTATTTGCCACGTGTGCCGAATACAACAGGTTCACCTTACAGTGAAATGCTTTCTTACAGGCTCAACCAATAGTGCGAAAAAGGTATGTGTGTGTGTGTGCACAATTCTCAGAATATGTCTTCACTGAAATACACACAGTCAACATTAGAAATAAGCACTATTTAAGAGAAACACCTGAAATGGGTTCCTTTTTCTCTGTGTATGATTCTCGCTTAGAGTGTGATTGGTGTCTGCTACAAATTTAGGATGAGCCTGCTATTACTAAGTTCTGAAACGTAAATAAAGTCTCCAAGTTTCCTGTGGAGACAGATTGGCTGTTACCTGTTGTCTTCAGTAATCAGTAATGCATTATACATGCTGGAAAGTGGCTTGTTGGTCTAGGGGTATGATTCTTACTTTGGTCGTGAGAGGTCCTGGGTTCAAATCCTAGATGAGCACTTTGAAAAAGACCAGTCTAAGTGAAAACCTTAAACAAAATTCTCAGAATATCACTGAAACACACACAGCCGATGCTAGATTTAAGAGAAACAGCTGAAATGGGCTCCTTTTTCTCTGTGTGTGATTGGTGTCTGCTACAAATCTCCGATGAGGCTGCTATTACGAAGGTCAGAAACGTAAATAACATCCATAAAAATAAGCTAGAAAGTGACTCGTGTGTATAGAGGAACGATTCTCTCTTCGGGTGCGAGAGGTCCTGGGTTCAGATCCCCGACGAGCCCTTTAAAATGGACCAGTCTAAGTGAAAACCTTTAACACAAATGATTGACGATGAATGAGCTAGCTGGCTTTACACGCGCCTTATTTGTGATTGGCCAACATTTGCATATAATTAGCATTTTGTTATTTGATGTGTATCTTTTTTGACATTCAAAGACCCAAACTGCGTCCCATACTCGATATTCTAAAGGCAGATTCATTACCTTTATAACCATTATCCATCTTGGCCTTCCGAGAAGACTTTTGAGTCTTGTATTGGAATGCTTTGTGTTTAAAGATGAAATTATCTCATTTAGCCAATGTAACCACTCACTAATGTAAACACTCTTAACCATACAACATTAAAAAAAGCTGGATGTTTACATTTGGACAATATGCTGTATTTGTATCAACTTTAGCTAAAGAGTAGTGTCATAGTGGGTGCCCATGCGATATATAAACAGTCACTTTTCTGTCTGGTGTACTGAAAATCTGGACACTCCATCAACACGCCTGTGTTGTGTTGCGAGCAAAATGTTACATAATCAAAATGTAATTTACAAGTGTTATATAAATAATCTAATATAAAGCGTTACTAGCAGACCAAAGCTCTGGTTAAACCGGATGCCCTCAGATAACTCTGGGCCCAGTGTCCTCAGTCAAGTTTAGAGCCTACGTGCAATAACATGATTATCCGAAGGACACACAGCTGCCATCACGCAAATATACTCCCCTGTAAAACTACAAAGAGCAGCCTGCAACACTAACGAGCTTAGAAGTGCCAAGCCAGACATTACCAGTCCCTAAATCCACGCTTCCTTGACACACATACATCTCATGAAGCACTGTACACTCACACTCTACCCCCCCTACTGGTCGGGTGCCAAGAGCAAAGGACTTTGCTGTGCACCAATGGGGCCCGCTCTGGCTAGAGCAAGGCCCGCCTCCAACTCTTCAGGACCAGTTAGAAGACCAACACGGCGAGACTCCACCTACATTATTCTGTGTATACATTCTGCTGTAAACTCTGGTTGAGCAGCCTAATTATTCTGACTCCTCACAGAGTCGCATTGCTTAGGTCCGTGAACGATAAACGGCAGGACAAGATATCTTTGACCAATAAATTGCCTTTTTGATACACCTGATTCCACTCTGTCCAGCGTCGTTGTTTTGCATTCCCTCTCCAGTATGAAACACTAACACAAGGGCACCTTGCACCACGTTGTATTTTGATATGAATTGAAATCGAAAATGAACTAACTAATTTACAATCTGATCATTTTGTCCCTTGTTTCATCATCACTTTTTTCTCCAGATTGGATATGTTTACGACTAAATATAAACAATTCAAACCGCTTTAAGTGTCTTTGCTTTACAAACTTGATCATCTTCAATGGGAACAAATTTCCACACAGTCAAGTCATGTTCTGTATGAAGTCAATACGTTTATTTTTTATTTATAGCATTTATTTGAATATTTATACGTTCTCAAGCTGTAAACACAATTCACCTAAAGTCTGCTTCAATCACAATTCAGTTAGCAATGCTTGCAAAATGAACAGAACATAAAACAAAGGCAGGAAGTGATAGCTAACAGCCATACAGTATATACAGAATTTAGATTATATACAGTACAGAAAGAATCTGTGAATCCATTATGTATTTTGACATTGCAAATGTACAAATAGCTTGCAGTTGACTATATTACAGATTCCTATGCTGCACAGTATTTGTGTGTGTAAAAAATAAGACCATTAAAATAGCTTGTGAATTAGTCCCTTTACATGAAATGCACAGTAGCGTACTCTACTTAGTTGATTATGTTTGCTCTTATCTACAACATAGTGGTGTGTCTTTATAGCGTGCCTTAACTAGATGCTCGGGCTGCATTTACTTGTGTCTGACCAGCATTCCATCAATCTGGAAAGGATAGAAATGTTATATAATGTAAATTTACTTTAAAACACACCCAAAGAGAGTGATCCGTGGCTAAATAATCACTTTTCATTGGATGAGGCTCACGCATAGCTTGGGTGCCCATCTCTTTCTCCTGGCACCCAGGCTAGCTCCCAACACACTCCTTTACTTAATGTTTCTAAGTGACAGTCTGATGTAGAGATGCCTTGTTGCAGTAACTCACTGGGACTAGGTAGAACCAGGCCTGGTGACCACAAGCTCAGAGAAATGCACAAAGTCAACATCAGAGCACACAGTACGAAACATAAGAGAGCAGTGTTGGTTACTGGTATACACCCATACACAGGATCGCACTCATGAACACATGCACCCACTCACACACATATGCAACTGTACAATTTGAGCGGTTACAGTATATAACCTGTCTTTAAAATAAGATGTTTCCTATATGTTGCTCAGTCGTGAGCTTTGGTGAAAGCCCAAAAGCCTTACAGGCGAAGCCTTAGATACATAATTTAAGCATACGAAAAATAGGTATGTTACATGTAAAACATAGGTAGACAACTTTAAAAAAGCTGAAGGTTTACACTCAGACAATATGCTGTATTTGTATCAACATTAGCTAAAGAGTAGTGTTACTAGTGGGTGCCCATGCAATATATAAACAGTCACTTTTTTTTTGTCTGGTGTCCTGCAAATCTGGACACCCCATAAATCTTGCAGGCCTATGTTGTGCTGAACTACGGGCTAAGTTATCCTGGAAGCACATCCATCAGCCTACCTTAAACTATCATCAGACCTAATGCTCAAGTTCCAGTCATTTCAGACCCAGTCATTTATTTCAGTAACTGGTTGGACAGCAGAGTTGATGTGGGCCAACTATCTCAGTGTCACAACTCCAATGGGTATAGATACTTATGCAAACTGGAGGGTAAGGTGTTACAAAATTTTATTTACTGTAGACTTCACTGTCTTGTTACTAAATGGTATCATACCATCGACCATCCATTGCCATAGTTAGAGCATGTTGTTATAATGGCAAGTTATCTTGCCAAATTGAAATTACATTATCAAATCAAAATATATAGCTCAAAATATTAAGGTGAAGCATGGATCAGGTTTTAATACCAATTGTAGACAGGATGGGTGTTTTCTCAGACAAGAAATATCAACATCAATGCTGCCATTGATGTTTTATGACCTGAAGGTGGCGCCAAAGACCCAACAAAGATACTCCTGAGGTTTGCAGCATTGACTTTGACTGAGACATGTCCCTCTCTCTCTTTTTCTCTCTTGCTATCTCTATCTCATTTAGAATGAGATACGACCGGTGTGTCTAGGTCACAAATGCTTTTGAACAATGTTTAGAATAGGGACACAACATCATTAGGCAGTAAATGCAACATTGCAAACACAGAAAATACTATGTTTGCAACTGTGTTTCCCAAATATCATGTTCCCACATCTTCAATGACCTTCCTAAATGAATCTCAAGCGACGTTGAGACTGAAATCAAAACTAACCACAGTCACTCTGACTGGCAGAAACCACTTAGATGCCTTGAGTATTATACAGTACAGTAATATGTGTGTTGGGGTGTTCTCTTTGGCTTTAGATGAGTGAACATGTCTCTTGTCCAACTACAGCAGTGACCACGACCAGGTAAAGTGAGCTCACGCACACACACACACACACACGCACACGCACACACACACACACACACACACACACAAATATAACTGCCCATTGTCTGCTCACAGAAAGCATTTATGAAACTGGAACATTACACTTTAATCAAACATATATATTTTCGGGAAGGGAGAAGTAGTTTTTGGTGGTGCCAGTTCGTTCTGTTTTGTGTTACATAACTTCATAACACAGGAAGCTGTTTTATCGAGCACTCTGGGAAAATTGCATGACCAATCCCGGGACTCTGTCTTCTGCGATACAGAGAGTAAAAAGTTAAAAACACTTAACCTGATCCAGTCACAATAGGATGTGACAGAGTTTTGAGGCAAGGGGTTTTCTCACTGAGTGCTCTCTGAAAAGCCATTACTGTACACGGCTGGGAGGGCTGCCCTCTTCACACTGATGCAGAGGGAGGGAGTGTGTGTGTAAAGGTATATAAGTGAAGAAATACAATGAATAGGATAGACACAGCCATTCGGTAGGCTTACAACAACAAAAGACACACAGACTGGCAGATGTACAGTCTTGTAGCTAGGTGAAATTCAGAAATAACTCATAATGGTTCAGTCTGTATACTGAAGAAAGAGTGGGTGCAGGCAAGATCTCAACTTTTTGCCAGTTGAAAAGATGGCAGCCCAAGTTGCCTTAGTTGAATGGGTGTGGTTTAACCATACTAACTATTTAAGTGTTCAATGTCCTTTTTCAACTCATCATCATAGTTGGACACATGCCCTTTATATCAGATACAGAATCATGTCCACTCATCATTCTATTTCTATTATCTACGCATGGAATAGTATCAGCTTTGGTAATCTCAACAAATGTTCAGTATTAGCTATTTAAAGTTGCAATATGTAACGTTTTGGGCGACCTGACCAAATTCACATAGAAATGTGTGTTAAAGATATGTCATTCTCATTGAAAGCAAGTCTAAGAAGCGGCAGATCTGTTCTATGTGCTCCTGTTCTTAAGTTTTGTTTTGTTTTGTGTCTTACTTTCAGTTTTGCACACTAGCTTCAAACAGCTGAAAATATTGTTGGTTATGGAGAACATATTTCACAGCGGTTTAGATGTTACAGTGATTCTCTGCACTATACTTGCTTGTTTTGTCATATATACTGAAATTAAGCGAACTATTTGAATTTTTGTGATTTTGCATAGTGCATCTTTAATGGAGTGCTGGATCAATTTATTTTATGGGACCTATACAAGACAAAAACCTTTTCAAAGGTATTCTGGATTCTGAACCTTTTCAATCAAGAATCTGTTATAGAATAAATAGTTTATGAACGAAGTGTTTTTAAGGACTGTGAATGGTGAATACAATTCCTCGGATGGGAAATGTCTCCAAGTCTCCTCTAAAATCTTTGGGTTGGGAGAAAGATATATATATATTTAGATACTCTGATTGACTTTCCCAAGTGGTTCAATGGCTATATATTTCCCATGGTGCCTGGTGTCTTGTTCAACTGAAGCTGGTCGCAGACGAGGAAGAAGGAAGATGCTGACCTCCGCCCAACAATGTTCCTCAGGCAGCCTCTAGGATCTGTAGTCCTTTTTACTATAGGGCTTGTTGCCTAGGATACTATCCATCTCATGAACGATGGAGGACGACAACTTTGGAAGAACCTGTGAGAGAAGGAGAATGACATAATGAACACAATGTCCCCATTGGAATTCAAATTCAATGCCACTACACGTCATCAAATCCATGTCAACAATAGTAAACAAATCAAAGTTTATTTGTCACGTGCGCCGAATACAACAGGTGTAGTAGACCTTACAGTGAAATGCTTAATTACAGGCTCTAACCAATGGTGCGGAGAAAAAGGTATGTGTGTGTGTGTAGGTAGGTAGGTAAGTAAAGAAATAAAATAACAGTAAAAATACATTTGAAAAAAGAGTAGCCAGGCTATATACAGACACATGTTAGTCAGGCTTATTGAGGTAGTATGTACATGTAGGTATTGTTAAAGTGACTATGCATATATGATGAACAGAGAGTAGCAGAAGCGTAAAAAGAGGGGTTGGCGGGTGGTGGGACACAATGCAGATAGCCCGGTTAGCCAATGTGCGGGAGCACTGGTTGGTCAGGCCAATTGAGGTAGTATGTACGTGAATGTATAGTTAAAGTGACTATGCATATAAGATAAACAGAGAGTAGCAGCAGCGTAAAAGAGGGGTTGGGGGGGAGTGGCACACAATGCAAATAGGAGTCTTATGGCTTGGGGGTAAAAACTGTTGAGAAGCCTTTTTGTCCTAGACTTGGAACTCTGGTACCGCTTGAACTGCTGTAGTAGAGAGAATAGTCTATGACTGGGGTGGCTGGGGTCTTTGACAATTTTTAGGGCCTTCCTCTGACACCGCCTGGTGTAGAGTTCCTGGATGGCAGGCAGCTTTGCCCCAGTTATGTACTGGGCCGTACGCACTACCCTCTGAAGTGCCTTGTGGTCTGAGGCCGAGCAATTGCCGTACCAGGCAGTGATGCAACCGGTCAGGATGCTCTCGATGTTGCAGCTGTAGAACCTTTTGAGAATCTCACGACCCATGCCAAATCTTTTTAGTTTCCTGAGGGGGAATAGGCTTTGTCGTGCCCTCTTCACGACTGTCTTGGTGTGTTTGGACCATTCTATTTTGTTGTTGATGTGGACACCAAGGAATTTGAAGCTCTCAACCTGCTCCACTACAGCCCCGTCGATGAGAATAGGGACGTGCTCGGTGCTCCTTTTCCTGTAGTCCACAATCATCTCCTTAGTCTTGGTTACGTTGAGGGATAGGTTGTTATTCTGGCACCACCCGGCCAGGTCTCTGACCTCCTCCCTATAGGCTGTCTCGTCGTTGTCAGTGTTCAGGCACGACCCAATACCATCATTAGGTTTGCTGATGACACAGGTAGTCAGCAAACTTCATGATGGTGTTGGAGTCGTGCCTGGCCATGCAGTCGTGGGTGAACAGGGAGTACAGGAGGGGACTGAGCAGGCACCCCTGGGGAGCTCCAGTGTTAAGGATCAGCGTGGCAGATATGTTCCTACCTACCCTCACCAGCTGGGGGCGACCTATCAGGAAGTCCAGGGTCCAGTTGCAGAGGGAGGTGTTTAGTCCCAGGTTCCTTAGCTTGGTGATGAGCTTTGAGGGTACTATGGTGTTGAACGCTGAGCTGTAATCGATGAACAGCATTCTCACATAGGTGTTCCATTTGTCCAGGTGGGAAAGGGCAGTGTGGAGTGCATTAGAGATTGCATCATCTGTGGATCTGATTGGGCGGTATGCAAATTTGAGTGGGTCTAGGGTTTCTGGGATAATGGTGTTGATGTGAGCCATTACCAGCCTTTCAAAGCACTTCATGGCTACGGACGTGAGTGCTACGGGTCTGTAGTCATTTAGGCAGGTTGCCCTTGTGTTCTTAGGCACAGGGACTATGGTCGTCTGCTTGAAGTATGTTGGTATTACAGACTCAATCAGGGAAATGTTGAAAATGTCAGTGAAGACACCTGCCAGTTGGTCAGCACATGCCCGGAGCACACGTCCTGGTAATCTGTCTGGCCACGCAGCCGTGTGTATGTTTTTTTTTTTTTACTTGTGTTTTTTTTGTTGTTGAATTTTTACCCCCTTCTTCTCCCCAATTTCGTGGTATCCAATTGTTAGTAGCTACTATCTTATCTTATCACTACAACTCCCGTACAGGCTCGGGAGAGACGAAGGTCGAAGGTCATGCGTCCTCCGATACACAACCCAACCAAGCCGCACTGCTTCTTAACACAACACGCATCCAACCCGAACGACACTAGGCCAATTGTGCGTCGCCCCACGGACCTTCCGGGCACGGCCGGTTGCGACAGAGCCTGGGCGCGAACCCAGAGTCTCTGGTGGCCCTTAAACACTTTGCCACCCGGGAGGCCCAGCCTTGTGTATGTTGACCTGTTTAAAGGTCTTACACACATCGGCTACGGTGAGCGTGATCACACAGTCGTCCGGAACAGCTGATGCTCTCATGCATGCCTCAGTGTTGCTTGCCTGGAAGCGGGCATAGAAGTGATTTAGAAGTGATGTCACTGGGCAGCTCGCGGCTGTGCTTCCCTTTGTAGTCTGTAATAGTTTGCAAACCCTGCCACATCCGACGAGTGTCGGAGCCGGTGTAGTATGATTCAATCTTAGCCCTGTATTGACGCTTTGCCTGTTTGATGGTTCGTCGCAGCGCATAGTGGGATTTCTTGTAAGCTTCCGGGTTAGAGTCCCGCACCTTGAAAGCGGCAGCTCTACCCTTTAGCTCAGTGCGAATGTTGCCTGTAATCCATGGCTTCTGGTTGGGGTATGTACGTACAGTCACTGTGGGGACGACGTCCTCAATGCACTTATTGATAAAGCCAGTAACCGATGTGGTGTTTTCCTCAATGTCATCGGAAGAATCCCGGAACATGTTCCAGTCTGTGATAGCAAAGCAGTCCTGTAGTTTAGCATCTGCTTCATCTGACCATTTTTTTATAGACCGAGTCACTGGTGCTTCCTGCTTTCATTTTTGCTTGTAAGCAGGAATCAGGAGGATAGAGTTGTGGTCGGATTTACCAAATGGAGGGCGAGGGAGAGCTTTGTACGCATCTCTGTGTGTGGAGTACAGGTGATCTAGAATTTTTTGCCCTCTGGTTGCACATTTAACATGTTGATAGAGATCTGGTAGAACTGATTTAAGTTTCCCTGCATTAAAGTCTCCGGCCACTAGGAGCGCCGCCTCTTGGTGAGTGGTTTCCTGTTTGCTTATTTCCTTATACAGCTGACTGAGTACTGTCTTAGTGCCAGCATCCGTCTGTGGTGGTAAATAAACAGCCCAGAAAAGTATAGCTGAGAACTTTCTAGGCAAGTATTGTGGCCTGCAATTTATCACAATATACTCTACATCAGGCGAGCAAAATCTAGAGACTTCCTTAGATTTCGTGCACCAGCTGTCATTTACAAATATGCACAGACCGCCGGCGATAGGATGGTAGGATATTCGTGATCGTACCTCGTCTAGTTTATTGTCCAATGATTGCACATTGGCGAGTCATATTGACGGTAACGGCAGCTTTCCTAGTTGCCTTCTGTGGGTCCGGACGAGGCATCCGGCTCTTCGTCCTCTGTGTCGCTTCCTTTTGCGAATAACTGGGATATCTGCCCTGTGGGGTGTTTGGAGAATATCGCGTGAGTCCTGCTTGTTGTTGTTGTTGTTGTTGAAGAAATCCTTGTCTAATCCGAGGTGAGTGATCCGAGGTGAGTGATATCATCCTGATATCCAGAAGCGGGCTGTCATGTGCCTTCTACTAAGAAGTGGCTTCTCTCTGGCCACTCTACCACAAGCAAACAGTTTATTACCTCAAAGGGAAATATTTCCCAATAAGGTAAAACATTTCATTGAGCCACAATGTAAAAAACAAAACAACAACAAAATGTTCTGGAAATTAATAAGCAGATGTCGCAGATGTACAGTGCCTTTGGAAAGTATTCAGACCCTTTGACTTTTTCCACATTTTGTTACGTTGTGCCTCATCAATCTTCACACAATAACCTATAAAGCAAAAACAGCTCATTTTTTTACGTGCTAATTATTAATAAAAATATAAAATAGAATGGTTCAGACCCTTTACTTAGTACTTTGTTGAAGCACCTTTCGAGACTTCTTTCGTATCACGTTACAAACTTGGAACACCTGTTTTTGCTGTTTTTTCCATTCAACTCTGCAGATCCTATCTAGCTCTGTCAGGTTGGATGGGGAGAGGTGCTACACAGCTATTTTCAGACTTCTCCAGAGATGTTAGATTGGGCTCAAGTCCGGGCTCTGGCTGGGCCACTCAAGGACATGCAGAGACTTGTCCGGAAGCCACTCCTGCATTGTCTTGGCTGTGTGCTTAGGGTTGTTGTCCTGTTGGAAGGTGAACCTTCGCCGCAGTCTGAGGTCCTGAGTGCTCTGGAGCAGGATTTCATCAAGGCTCTCTCTGTACATTGCTCAGTTAATCTTTGCCTCGATCTTGACTAGTCTTCTAGTCCCTGCAGCTGAAAAACATCCCCACAGCATGATGCTGGCACCACCATGCTTCACCGTAGGGATGGTTCCAGGCTTCCTCCCAGCGTGATGCTTGGCATTCAGGCCAGGGAATCTTGTTTCTCATAGTCTGAGAGACTTTAGGTGCCTTTTGGCAAACTCTAAGCGGGCTGTCATATGCCTTTTACTGAGAAGTGGCTTCTGTCTGGCCACTCTACCATGAAGGCCTGATTGGTGGAGTGCTGCAGAGATAGTTGTCCTTCTGGAAGGTTTTCCCATCTCCACAGAGGAACTCTAGAGCTCTGTAGGAGTGACCATCAGGTTCTTGGTCACCTCCCTGACAAAGGCCCTTCTCCCCCGATTGCTCAGTTTGGCCGGGCGGCCAGCTCCAGGATTAATCTTAAACATTTTCCAATTAAGAATGATGAATGTGTTCTTGGGGACCTTCAATGCTGCAGAAATGTTTTGGTACCCTTTCCCAGATCTGTGCCTTGACATAATCCTGTCTCAGAGCTCTACGGACAATCCCTTCGACCTCATGGCTTGGTTTTTGCTCTGACATGCACTGTCAACTGTGGGACTTTATGTAGACAGGTGTGTGCCTTTCCAAATCATGTCCAATCAATTGAATTTACGACAGGTGGACTCCAATAAAGTTGTAGAAACATCTCAAGGATGATCAATGGAAACAGGATGTACCTGAGCTCAATTTCAAGTCCTCATAGCAAAGGGGATGAATACTTGGAAATACTTAGGTATTTCAGTTTCTAAAAAACGGTTTTCTCTTTGTCATTTAGGGGGTATTGTGTGTGTAAGACTGTAATGTAACAAAATGTGGAACAGTTGAAGGGGTCTGAATTTTTTCAGAAGGTACTGTATTTACCACTTAGAGGCAATGCTCGTTTAGAAGGTATTTCTCAGTGTGTGGAGAGAGAGGGTGAGCATGTGTATGTGGTATGTGAGTAAGTATCCATAAGTATGTGTGAATGTGAGTTCTTGCACACCTGGGTTCACACCCATTGTGTGTGTGTGTGTGTGTGTGTGTGTGTGTGTGTGTGTGTGTGTGTGTGTGTGTGTGTGTGTGTGAAAGAGAGAGAGATCATGTGTATGTGGTATGTGAGCAAGCATGCATAAGTACAGTATATGTGAATGTGAGTACTTGTGTGGATGTGTGTGTGGAGTATTCACTTCTGACCTGTATTGCTGCTAGATTCTCCATCAGTTGGTCTGTGCTGGAGGCCCCCAGTAGCACAGAGCTCACCCCTTCATTCCTCAGGCACCATGCTGTGGGAGGGAACAACCACACAGGAAAATGAACATTGTGTGTGTGGAAGCACAAAGCACAGTGAAGGACTGAAGAAACACACACACGTCCAGTGCAACTAAGTGACTTCAGGTGACCACAAAGACTCATTCTCAGACACTGTGACGTAAGCTGAACCAACGCATCAAAGATTTGACTACCAGGGACTTGACCAACCTCCCACTTGAGGTCCTACTAGACAGACAGACTATGGACGACAGTTAGCTCATTTGCTAACTCTGGTAATTTGACATGGTTGTGAACACTGTTAGATAGATTGCATAAGTCAGACTGACTGACGGACAGACTGCTTTAATGACTGACTAACACGTTGGAGCTCAAAAGACACAGTCAGACGGATAGCTGGACAGGACAGGCAGACAGACAGACAGAGAGAAAAAGAGAGAGCGGCAGGAGTGTGTTACCGATGGCGAGCTGGGGCAGGGTGCAGCCCAGTCGCTCGGCAATGGCCTGCAGCTCTTTCAGCTTCGCCTGCTGACGGCGCCCCTCCTCACTCAGGATCTTGTCCTTCATCCACTGGTAGCCCTGTCACAGCACAGTACACACACACACACACACACACACACACACACACAGACACACACACACACACACACACACACACACACACACACACACACACACTCTCGCTCAGGACTACTGTATCCAGAAACCTCTGGGGTGCAGAGATGCCTTTCTGTGAATGGCTGAAAGTTATACATTTATCACACATAACACATCCAGTGTGTGTGGATCTCTCACCAGTGGCAGAGCAGATGTCTGCAATGTGAGTGAACTACACAGAGACTGTAACTGACTGCCTCTGGTTATCGCACACACACAGCTACCTGTCCCCTCTGTCTAAGACCTTGGTTCTGTGCTTCCACATTTGTGTGCTTGAGTGGACTTAAATAGCCTGTTTCCACCAGTGGAGTGTATGACATAGGAAATCAGTGGCATAGATCCCTTCATTGGAGCATTATTAAGCCAAAGATATCACTGAACAAGAGCAGGAGAGCTATAGACAGCATGGTACATCACACATACTGTAGAAAGAGCACTGTGTGTGTGTGTGTGTGTGTGTGTGTGTGTGTGTGTGTGTGTGTGTGTGTGTGTGTGTGTGTGTGTGTGTGTGTGTGCATTTGAGCGTAGGTGTGTAGAATCTCCAAGGAATGTTCAACTGAAGCTGGCTGACCCATATACACCGAATGGCTTTCCTGACACTCTCAAAGTCTCCAATCCTCAATTGACACGCATTAGTTCAGAGGAACGTCCTACAACAATGTACTATCAGGATAAACTGTTGTTAGCAGAAAGGAAGGTGGCAGAGTGGCAGGACTAGAAAACAACACCAACTACAACCACAAGCAAAGGGGTGTGACAGATGTGGGCTGGAGAGGATAAGGCATCAGTCACTCGTCAAGGGTCAAAGGTTACCTTTAGTGAGGCCCGTGAGTACGGGGGTACCCCACTATCGTACTTCCCTGAGATGATCCCGCACGCCAGCGGAGACCACGTCATGGCACCCACACCTGCACAGAGACATCGGGATCATATTCATTAGTGCACACCTTAGCAAAACGTTTTGCAACGGAAACCGAAAACAAGTATTTCTTATTGGACAAGTTCAGGTAGGCCCTCTATGTTTCAGTCCGTTTTCTTCCATTTGGTGCCTAATGAATACCCAGCTTTACCGCCATTATGACTTCCATGCCTTGGTCTTTATGTGCCTTGACAAGCTACTTGGACTGAGAGCATCTCCAAAGAGTGATTCATTCAAAATACAAATAATGTATATTAGCTACATTACAATTATCACAACTTTTGGCTAGCATTAGCCACATTACCAAACATGAATAGCAGCACATGGAGTATGTTTGTGGCACAAATGGCAGACCTCAGCTCTTTCAGGATCTACCCTTATTAAACGCTGGAACAATAGAGATGGAAAGAGGGCACACATATTTTATCATTGTACTAAGTGCATCCTCTATCCACCTTTATGGGTCAAACCGAAGGGAGGCAGACGGTTGCTGTGTAACTTACCTATTTTGTGGAAGAGCTCGGGAAGCTGCACCTCCACCTTCTCCCTCTGGAACATGTGGTACTCAGCCTGCTCACATATAGGGGGTATCAGGTTGAACTGCCTGGCCACTGAGTACGCCTCCTATAGGACAGACAACGAACAGCAGCAAACAGGCTCAGGGACGAGCAATGTAATATCGTAACAATACAGTGATGGGAATAAGTCATTGATTATTTTGTGGTTTAATCGTGTTTCAACCGTTTTCCAACTCACCATGATCTCCATGGAGCTCCAGCGCGACGTTCCCCAGTACATGGCCATACCCTGGTTGATCACATGGGTCATTGCCCGCACCGTCTCTGCCAATCAAAAGACACCATTCACCCATTGGCCCCGACATTGGAGAAGAGCAGTGGTGGGAACAGGTGAGATTAAGAGAGAGGGTGGAAAGGTATTGAGGAGAGGGATGTACGAGAATTGAAAGAGAAAGAGGAGATAGAAGGAAAGTCCACGTAGAATTTTGGACAAAGGGTAAAAGCACAAAGGAGCTACCTGGTTAATGTATACATCAGTTTCAATAATGAGCAATGAAGCATATGGGGAGAGAAGGATACTATGTCATTTTTTGGGGAGTCAATTGACAATGATTTTTTTTGGGGGGGGCTTTTGTTTTTATTTGACACAAAGGTATTTATGCGTTAAGTTTTTACAGTCACAAATCAGGCAGTCAAATACCAATTTTATCTGGGCAAAACAACACTATTCATGCCAGAGTCAAAATAGCAGTAGGGTCAATCCAAAACCCAGAGTTTTCTTCAAAGCTTTTCATGCTACTTTTATATAAGAAACATTACATTTTAAAAACAGGCTGTTTTAAAAGCATGTTTTAAAGAGAACAGCTCTGTGCAAAAAAAAGTACTGTAAATCTCATAATCTGGCAGCACAATTTAATTTTAAACATGTCATGCTGTCAGATAATGAGATTTTCAGTATTTTATGTTTCCCCTATTACTATGTAATTACAGTTATAACTGAAGTAACAACATAGTAATTACATAGGTGTTATACTGTAAATATATGTAATAAGGTTGTAGCGCTATCAGTTATTACACAATTGGAACAGGGAATGTATAATTACACATCCAATTGCTGAAGATTCTGTCATATGTTTTTACACATTTTCTTGTTCCACTATGTAACTGTTTTATAATTACACGTTTGAAAGACAACTGTGAATGACTTAATAACTCGACCCAAAATTTGACATTGTTACATGTAACTACAAGGGGCCACTACCATTGAGCTTCAATCAACTCAGTCAATAGGGGATTTTTTCATTCTACAAACACATTTCATACAAGCACTAGCTCAGCCCCAGGATTATACTCTAGTTTAGTTTCATGTCAAGTCAAACAGCAGTTACCTAAAGTGCCGTCAGAAAGTATTCCCACCCCTTGTCTTTTTCCACATGTTGTTGTGATACAGCCTGAATTAAAAAATGGATTCAATTGAGATTGTGTGTCACTGACCTACACACAATGTCAAAGTGGAATTCTTTTTTTAGTCATTTTTAGAAATGAATATAAAATGAAAAGCTGAAATGTCTTGAGTAAATAAGTATTCAACCCCTTTGTTGAGAAATAAGTATTCAACCCCTTTGTTATGGCAAGCCTAAAGTACAAATGAGCTTATTAAGTCGCATAATAACATTTACATTTAAGTCATTTAGCAGACGCTCTTATCCAGAGCGACTTACAAATTGGTGCGTTCACCTTATGACATCCAGTGGAACAGTAGTGCATCTAAATCTTTTAAGGGGGGTGAGAGGGATTACTTTATCCTATCCTAGGTATTCCTTAAAGAGGTGGGGTTTCAGGTGTCTCCGGAAGGTGGTGATTGACTCCGCTGTCCTGGCGTCGTGAGGGAGTTTGTTCCACCATTGGGGGGCCAGAGCAGCGAACAGTTTTGACTGGGCTGAGCGGGAACTGTACTTCCTCAGTGGTAGGGAGGCGAGCAGGCCAGAGGTGGATGAACGCAGTGCCCTTGTTTGGGTGTAGGGCCTGATCAGAGCCTGGAGGTACTGAGGTGCCGTTCCCCTCACAGCTCCGTAGGCAAGCACCATGGTCTTGTAGCGGATGCGAGCTTCAACTGGAAGCCAGTGGAGAGAGCGGAGGAGCGGGGTGACGTGAGAGAACTTGGGAAGGTTGAACACCAGGGGCTGCGGCGTTCTGGATGAGTTGTAGGGGTTTAATGGCACAGGCAGGGAGCCCAGCCAACAGCGAGTTGCAGTAATCCAGACGGGAGATGACAAGTGCCTGGATTAGGACCTGCGCCGCTTCCTGTGTGAGGCAGGGTCGTACTCTGCGGATGTTGTAGAGCATGAACCTACAGGAACGGGCCACCGCCTTGATGTTAGTTGAGAACGACAGGGTGTTGTCCAGGATCACGCCAAGGTTCTTAGCGCTCTGGGAGGAGGACACAATGGAGTTGTCAACCGTGATGGCGAGATCATGGAACGGGCAGTCCTTCCCGGGAGGAAGAGCAGCTCCGTCTTGCCGAGGTTCAGCTTGAGGTGGTGATCCGTCATCCACACTGATATGTCTGCCAGACATGCAGAGATGCGATTCGCCACCTGGTCATCAGAAGGGGGAAAGGAGAAGATTAATTGTGTGTCGTCTGCATAGCAATGATAGGAGAGACCATGTGAGGTTATGACAGAGCCAAGTGACTTGGTGTATAGCGAGAATAGGAGAGGGCCTAGAACAGAGCCCTGGGGGACACCAGTGGTGAGAGCACGTGGTGTGGAGACGGATTCTCGCCACGCCACCTGGTAGGAGCGACCTGTCAGGTAGGACGCAATCCAAGCAGTGCGGAGCGCCTCCGTGATACAGAGAAGAGCAGTCTCAGTTGAATGACTAGTCTTGAAACCTGACTGATTTGGATCAAGAAGGTCATTCTGAGAGAGATAGCGGGAGAGCTGGCCAAGGACGGCACGTTCAAGAGTTTTGGAGAGAAAAGAAAGAAGGGATACTGGTCTGTAGTTGTTGACATCGGAGGGATCGAGTGTAGGTTTTTTCAGAAGGGGTGCAACTCTCGCTCTCTTGAAGACGGAAGGGACGTAGCCAGCGGTCAGGGATGAGTTGATGAGCGAGGTGAGGTAAGGGAGAAGGTCTCCGGAAATGGTCTGGAGAAGAGAGGAGGGGATAGGGTCAAGCGGGCAGGTTGTTGGGCGGCCGGCCGTCACAAGACGCGAGATTTCATCTGGAGAGAGAGGGGAAAAAGAGGTCAGAGCACAGGGTAGGGCAGTGTGAGCAGAACCAGCGGTGTCGTTTGACTTAGCAAACGAGGATCGGATGTCGTCGACCTTCTTTTCAAAATGGTTGACGAAGTCATCTGCAGAGAGGGAGGAGGGGGGAGGAGGATTCAGGAGGGAGGAGAAGGTTGCAAAGAGCTTCCTAGGGTTAGAGGCAGATGCTTGGAATTTAGAGTGGTAGAAAGTGGCTTTAGCAGCAGAGAGAGAAGAGGAAAATGTAGAGAGGAGGGAGTGAAAGGATGTCAGGTCCGCAGGGAGGGGAGTTTTCCTCCATTTCCGCTCGGCTGCCCGGTGCCCTGTTCTGTGAGCTCGCAATGAGTCGTCGAGCCACGGAGCGGGAGGGGAGGACCGAGCCGGCCTGGAGGATAGGGGACATAAAGAGTCAAAGGATGAAGAAAGGGAGGAGAGGAGGGTTGAGGAGGCAGAATCAGGAGATAGGTTGGAGAAGGTTTGAGCAGAGGGAAGAGATGATAGGATGGAAGAGGAGAGAGTAGCGGGGGAGAGAGAGCGAAGGTTGGGACGGCGCGATACCATCCGAGTAGGGGCAGTGTGGGAAGTGTTGGATGAGAGCGAGAGGGAAAAGGATACAAGGTAGTGGTCAGAGACTTGGAGGGGAGTTGCAATGAGGTTAGTGGAAGAACAGCATCTAGTAAAGATGAGGTCGAGCGTATTTCCTGCCTTGTGAGTAGGGGGGGAAGGTGAGAGGGTGAGGTCAAAAGAGGAGAGGAGTGGAAAGAAGGAGGCAGAGAGGAATGAGTCAAAGGTAGACGTGGGGAGGTTAAAGTCGCCCAGAACTGTGAGAGGTGAGCCGTCCTCAGGAAAGGAGCTTATCAAGGCATCAAGCTCATTGATGAACTCTCCGAGGGAACCTGGAGGGCGATAAATGATAAGGATGTTAAGCTTGAAAGGGCTGGTAACTGTGACAGCATGGAATTCAAAGGAGGCGATAGACAGATGGGTAAGGGGAGAAAGAGAGAATGACCACTTGGGAGAGATGAGGATCCTGGTGCCACCACCCCGCTGACCAGAAGCTCTCGGTCAGCGGGGTGGTGGCAAGTTGCATGTACTCACTCTGTGTGCAATAACAGTGTTTAAATGACTACCCCATCCTGTTCCCCACACACACACAATTATTTTGAAGGTCCCTCAGTCAAGTGGTGAATTTCAAACACAGATTCAACCAGAAAGACCAGGGAGGTTTTTCCAATGCCTCGCAAAGAAGGACACCTATTGGTAAATGGGTAACATTTTTTATAAAAAGCAGACATTGAATATCCCTTTGAGCAGGTTATTATATACACTTTAGATGGTGTATCAATGCACTCAATCAGTACAAAGATACAGGCAACCTTGCTGGATCGAATCCCCGAGCTGACAAGGTAAAAATCTGTTGTTCTGCCCGAGCAAGGTAGTTAACCCACTGTTCTCCGGGCACTGAAGACGTGGATGTCGATTATGGCAGACCCCCACACCTCTCTGATTCTTAGAGACATACTCAGAAAGACTCAAAGCTGTAATCACTGTTGAATACTTATATAATTGAGCTATATGTGTTTTATTTTTCAAACATTTTTGACAAATGTTCGAATTTGTCTTCCACTTTGACATTAGAGTATTTTGTGTAGATCATTGACCAAACTTTTTTTTTTAATACATTTTAATCCCACCTAGTAACACAACAAAATGTGTAAAAAGACAAGGGGTGTGAATCATTTCTGAAGGTTACACACACACACACACACACACACACACACACACACACACACACACACACACACACACACACACAGTCAACACTGCTGCTCTAGTATATATTATTTATTCAACACCGCGACCAAGATACTACCCATTTTATATTTGTAAATACAGTTGTACTTGACATAGCACATTCATTATCTATAGTGTAGATCCTATTGTGTACATATCTGGCTATTACTATGCATAATAACTCTTATATTACAAGTTCATTTTTAGAAACTGTTAAAACTTCTTCTTATTATTATTCTCTCCACGGCCACATGTAGCGTCAAAACCGTCAAATCTACCGATACCAAAACAACTTTCAAACGTGTAGGCTCACCATCTGCAGTGCACTTGAAAAAACACTACACACTACAACCATACTTGCATAAATCCCAATGCATTTCAATGGCCATAGACTTGAATGGTAAAAAATGTAGCCCTTAACTAGTCTTCAACCGTTTAAGCAAGAAACGCCATTCAAACTTTAAAATGTGCAGACTGGTCTGGAATAGGTTGCTTGTATTCAGCGTTTTGATACCATGTATACTTTCTGAACTATTACTGTTTAATGGTGGTACCTAGGCTTAAATGGGAAGTATTTGTATTCACCAATACTCTTGAGCCGTTAAATATACCAACACCAAAGCAACTTTAAAACGTGCAGATTGCCACTGGTACTGTTGCTTGAAGAAAACGTTTTGATACGAATTATACTTTTCATACCGCAACCATATTTGCATAAACCCAAATATATTTTAGGGGCTATAGACTTTAATGGAAGAAATACCAGTCGCTGCTAGTTTTCAATGGTTTAAGCTAGAAACGCCATTCAAACTCAAAAACGTCGACACCATTCTGGAATAGTGTGCTTGAATACAGCTTTTTGATACAATTTATACTATTTGAACTACAACCATTTTAAAATGTCCATAAAAGCTTTAAAGGCCTTAAAGCGAAGAATTTGGATTAGCCAACATTAATTCATAGGAAAAAAATACTATCAATAGACATCCTAAAGAACACATTTCAATACTAATTGAACCGTTAACGCCACAAACACCAAACCAAATACTGACATGTACAGACTGACTCAACTTAGATTGCATGTGCTTTTGGAAACTATAACAGTTTTATATTTGCATAAAAGCTCCATAGACTTCAAAGGCAACATTTGGATTCACCACTGCTCTTGAGCCATTTCAGCTACAAACACCACCCCAATGTTGACATGTGGAGACAGACTCAACATAGATGGCTTCAACACCGTTTTTTTGATACCATTCATACTTTATAAACTATGAAGCTTGTCTTATCCCCATTTATTTCAATGGTGGAATTCAGGCTTCAACATTCTAAACTGAAATAACTGGCACAAAACTTACAGAATGTTACAACTAAAACATTGACAGCTTAAAAATATATGATATGACTTATGATGATATAGTACTCTAGCCTACTATACTAGCCCACTATAACCCACTATAATAGCTCCACGCCTACAAACCACTCCAAAATAGGTCACTATAGCTAACACAGCCTATGAAAACACTATTACTACCATTACTACTACTACTACCACCATCACTACTGCCATCACTACCACTAATACTACTATTTCACAACCATAAAGAATTCAAGACTAGCAAGCACACCACATTTACTTCAGTAAATGTCCTTTCATAGTTGATATTGATTATTGAACTGCAATGTTGTGGGAGCTAGCACACAAGCATTTCACTGCACCTTTTCTACCTGCTGTAAAATGATATTTTATTTTATCTGAGATATAACGCTGACATATGGAGAGAGGAGACGAGAAAAAAACTAGCCCGTTTTAAAATGATGTGTTTTAGAACAGCTGACTAAAGATGCGCATTCAGATTTTTTTTAAACTCTGAGACAGTTTACCACTTGTTGTAGCAAACAAGTATCATGAAAATACATGCACCAGAAACAGGGCACACTTTGTAACTTGTCAGAGATATATCAGCAAGCTAGGCTAGCTAGAGCAAAATAGTTGGCTAGCTGTCTGCTTGGCTAGCTACCTACCTGCTTGGCTAAAACAGAATGTCAACATACTGTTTTCTGATTGGCTAAACGGACCAGTCTCGTCTCAAGTCTTTAGCTAAGTTTTGACAGGTTGAATTCTGTAAACTCCAGCAGCCAAAATTAGACATTCTAAAACTAGACCATTCAGATCAAGCAAACTTTGTTCTAAAACTGCATAAAAACGTATTGTCTCTTCTCGGCTGTTATATCTGTACAGGCTTTAACTGTTATAAAGAGAAAAAAAGGAAGATTTGTGAATAAGGCTTCAGTGGTTCCAAAACCATCATCTAGCCTGGGGGTATGCATTCTTTCCCTCCTATGGCACATATGGGTGCACAATTTTGTTCCACCCAAGTATAAAACCTATTCCACCCATTAATTAGTATTTAATCAAGACTCTGATTTGTATAATTGGGTTACTGCTTGGCTGGAACAAAGCCCTGATGGGTTGCATGCTCAGGCAAGAGAGAGACAGACACTGCAGTCAAGACAGCGTTCACAATGGAAGCCGCAGCAGCACCGACAGCGGCCATCTTGCAAAATAAAAGGAAACCAAGCCAGTCGTATGAGAAATGGGAGGGATGAGTGATGCTAACGACAACAGTAATGGTCAGGAATGGTTTGTTATGGGGCTTTCACAATGTTTTATGACTAGTGTAATGGTACACGTGGCTTGGTACACCTCATATCCTGATTTTCTTTCTATATGGTATGGAACTCCACATAATTGCCTTCATCTGGCATAAGTTACAGTTGGAGAGAGCGAGTGAGCGAGAGAGACAAGAAACAGAGAGAGAAATTGAAAGACACCCAACTGAGTAAATCAAAGGATTCTGGAAGGATTACATCATATTTTGGTTACAATTGTCAGTCGGGGAGAGAATGGACATCTTTAAGTGTCATTTCTTCCAACAACAAAAAGTGGAAATTGCCTTTTCAAGATGACTGAAACTGCCCACATTGGCATTATTGGCATTATGAGCCCAGAAACAGTTTATTTATTTCTGTCAACTAAACATATCGGTTATACTCATGAATTGATGGTGAAAACATGAGGAGAAAAAAAAGCTTTGAAGTGAAAATGAGAAAGGAAACAAGTTACGGATTTTTTGTTTTTTTTTACAATGATTGAGGGATCCATGAAATTCTGTGAATTTCTCCAAAATGTACTTACAAGATGTAACGTTATCAAATATGAATCAAACACTCAATCAATCTACTACATACAGTAGACCACCCTTTTGTGCTAGCACTACGAAAAGTCCAACATTTTATGGATTTAAATGGTAGGATAACAGAGGGAGGACTACTTTTATCAAGTCACTGCCATAAAATGCCTTTCGTTTAAAGGGGTGTTTGATTGAACACTTTGTTTTGACTAAGGGTACCATGTACCTTCTATGATGAATGTCTTGGACTTTGAGGTGTGAAATGGGTCTCCTGGTGACAAAAACAAAGAGAGTGAAGACGTTGACCAGTCTGTGAATGAATGACATCTGGAAGTATACATAAGGGCCTGCAGGGTGGGAGCCACAGCCCAATACAGCGAGCCCCATCATGCACTGACTGAGCTCAAGTTCAAAGTTCACAATGCTTTACTGACCATTTCAATCAGTGACAGGATTAGAAATTTGTCATCCATTGCCCATGCCCCTGTTCGGTAGGTTTGGGTTTAGACAATCATATATTACTGCAGTTGGTATGCAAAGAGGATGTTTGAGCTGTCAACTGTGTCCTATCTCTACATCTAGGATTCGAAAAACTTAAGACTTATGTACCCAATAAAAGTAAATGTAACCTTAAGGTCCAAACCACAGAGCCATTTATCTGTCTGTAGATAATATGTGCGCATGAGACTCTAGCCTGGCCGAACATTATTACCACACCGCTGCACCACTGGATGCAAGGTGGTCTGTTTATGACAAGAATATGTCACGGTGCAGCAGATGCGCAGCACTGAACATACCACAGATGAATGTAAACAAACAGCATTCAAAGAAGAGTGCTGCCTACCTTCCATAGGTGTGTTGGGGTCTGGTCTGTTTGCGAAAACGACATCCACATACTCTAGCTGCAGTCGGTCTAGCGATGCCCTTAGTCCTGCATTATATAGGGCAAAGACCATCAAGATAACGGTAATACTTTACATTAAAGCCAGAATCTTGTTTGTTTTTAATGCTCTCATTTATGCACTGTATTTACAGGATGTACTGAATGTAGTGAATGACTGGATTGGATCCAAATGTCATATTGATATCCTGCAAGTATATAGGCTACCACACTGTCCATGTAATAATAACTCATGTAAATGGCTTAAAATGGCTTACCTTCGATGATATGTTTTCTGGACAACCCTCTTTCTGTTTCTGCTCTGATAAGCAAACAACAAATGCCCTTGTCAGGATGTAAAATCATGACGTTTAACAACTCCGTGCTACAATTCAGTTTCACATGTCATACTGTAACTGATACAGTACAGATGTTCACTGTATTCGATCCATATTGGTGGGTTGAATGTGAGACATAGAGATAGATAGAGGGCACACTTGACACACAGCATGTTTTAGCAGGTGCAGCATGTGCCCTCTATCCATCTCTATAATGCAAGACAGAAACGTGTTAAAGTTGAATTGGTGCCTCCTGTCAGTGCTAGGCAAGACCATTCAAGCAGCAATTCTTAATTAAAACATTGACTAAGTGTTCTCCCTGCAACTGTTTCAGTAAAACCTGAGGGATGGGCTGGAGAAATCTAACCGCTTTCAAATCAATAGACCACGCTATGGATGCAAGAACTGACTATCCATGTTATCAAAATTATAGTTTCATCCATGTTTTTAGGCTATACAGTGGTTGTTTACATTTATTTTTTAATATATATTTTTTTACAAACATTCGAGTGAAATAAGCTTATATTTTGAGTTCTGATGGGGTACGACAGTTGAACCAAGCTCTTGTCTTGCCCTGATCTGTTTCACCTGACCTTGTGCTTGTCTCCACCCCCTCGTCCATCTTCCCCACTTATCCTCTGGGTATTTATACCTGTGTTTTCTGTCTGTACGTGCCAGTTCGTCTTGTTTGTCAAGCTTAGCAGCCTTTGTCCTGTCAGCTACTGTCTTTTCCCAGCCTCTCTTTTTCTCATTTTTGACCCTTGCCTGTCCTGACCCTGTACCCACCCGCCTGACCACTCTGCCTGTCTCTGAGCCTGCCTGCCATCTTGTACCTTTGCTTCTACTCTGGATTACTAAACTGTCCCTGGACCTGCCTGCCGTCCTGTACCTTTGCTCCTACTCTGGATTATCGACCCCTGCCTGCCTTGACCTGTCGTTTGCCTGCCCTTGTTGTTACAATAAACATTGTTACTTCACACAGTCTGCATTTGGGTCTTACCTTGATACCTGATAGTACAAACTGGCCATGACTGACCCAGTAGACTTGGTCCAGCTCTGCAACGCCATCTCCTCCGAAGGAGCCACCATTGGTAGGCACGAGGAGTTGCTTTGTGGTCTGATGGAAGGATTCCAGGCCGTGGCCGAACGACACGACCTAGTCTTGGACGCATTGCGGGAGAAATTCCGTGGGTTGCCTACTAGGCAGCCTACCACAACAGTAACCTCACAGACCCTCTAACTCGGCTGGTAGCAGCGCCGTCACCCCGGTTTCCCTGGAACCCCGCTAACCTCCCCCGGAGCGCTACGATAGAGATCCCAGAACCTGCCGGGCCTTTCTCTCCCAGTGCTCCCTCGTTTGAGCTACAGCCTTCTTCGTTCCCCTCAGACCACTCGAATGTAGCGTACATTATTACGCTGATGTCCGGGAGGGCACTTCCCTGGCCATGGCGGTGTTGGAGAAACAATCCGCCATCTGCCTCAGTCTGGAGGTATTCGTGGCAGAGGTGAGATAAGTTTGAGGCTCCGTTGTCCGGGAGAGAGGCTGCCCGGAAGTTCTCCAGCTTCGGCAGGACACCCTCAGTGTTGCAGACTATGCGATGGAGTTCCGCACGCTAGCAGCGGTGGGTACCTGGAACCACTGTTCGACAAATTCCCATATTATCGGAGGAGATAAAGGATGAGCTGGAAGCCCGAGAACTACCAACAGATCTCGACTCACTCATCGCTTTAATCATCCGGATTGATGGTCGGCTACAGGAACGTAGAGGTCCGATTGCGGAAGAGGTCCGATTGCAGTCCCAATCACTCACACAGGGATCCCACCTTGCAGCTGATGAACTCCGGAAGTCCCCGTTGTCTACGTCCCTGAGCGGATCCGAGCCTCCCCGAGTCCCTCCAAGAGCCTCCGGAGACTGCCGATTCACCTCTTCCCGAGCTGATGCAGCTCGGCAGGTCTAGGCTGTCTCCAGCCGAAAGCATACGCAGACTTGTGACCTAGAGTTGTCTGTATTGCGGTACTACCGGTCATTTTGTGTCTACCTGTCCCTTTAAGAGACCTAGCTCATCTGTTGGAGTGAGTACACTAGTGGGTCTTAAAGATAATTGTTCTTCTCTCCTTACTCTCCATGCCACCCTGTTGTGGGGCGACCAGTCCAAGTCTCTCCAGGTACTCATCAATTCAGGGGCCGATGTGAGTCTCATGGACGTTGCCCTGGCGTCCGACCTGGGTATCCCCACTCAACCCCTCCCCATTCCCATGGGTGTTAGGGCGCTGGACGGGCGCTCTATAGGCCAGGTTACCCACCAAACCACCCCGTCAACCTACGAGTGTCGGGGAACCACAGCGAGACGATACAATTTCTGCTAGTTCCCATGGTATTGGGATTCTCTTGGCTCCAGGTAACACAATCTCTCCATTGACTGGGCTACTGGTGCCACGTCCTGGGCTGGAGCCCGTCCTGCCACACTCATTGCCTGAAGTCAGCTCTGCCTGCCCCGGGACGTCTTCCTAGGAAATTTCCCCGGACCTCTCTGCCAGCTCCGCAGAGTACCAGGACCTCCGTGAGGGGTTTAGTAAGGCCCGGGCCACTTCGCTTCCACAGCACCAACCGGTATCCAAGAAGTTCAAGCCTGAGGCGCTGGCACGTCGCTATAGTGCCGCGGCTACACCCCCGGAAGCCGAGACCTTTCCCCCCGCTCCAAGATCATTAGCCCCTCTGTTGTTCATCCTCTGTTGCCCTATACCCTCTGTATTTTTCCTACCTTTTCTGTGTCTAGAGCCAAAACCATGTCTGACTCCCCCTTGTTTTCTGTTTCTAGGCCCATCCCTCTCCCCGTGTCATCGATGGCCAGCCAGCGTACACGGTGAGACGCCTCCTGAGGGTTTGACCACGGGGGCAGTGGTTTCCAGTACCTGGTTGACTGGGAGGGTTATGGCCCGGAGGAGAGGTGCTGGGTTCCCGCTAAAGACATCCATCCTGGACCCTTCCATTATCGCCGACTTTCCCCGCCGGCACCATAGTCAACCAAGTATCCGCCCAGGTGGAACACCATGTGGCATCCCTAGAGGGAGGGGTGTACTGTCACGCCCTGATCTGTTTCACCTGTCCTTGTACTTGTCTCCACCCCCTCCAGGTGTCGCCCATCTTCCCCACTTATCCTCTGGGAATTTATACCTGTGTTTTCTGTCTGTCTGTGCCAGTTCATCTTGTTTGTCCTGTCAGCTATTGTCTTTTCTCAGCCTCTCTTTTTCTTGTCCCCCTGGCGTTTGACCCTTGCCTGTCCTGACCTTGTACCCACCCGCCTGACCACTCTGCCTGTCCCTGACCGTAAGCCTACCCGCCGTCCTGTACCTTTGCACAACCTCTGGATTACCGAACTCTGCCTGTCCCTGACCCTGAGCCTGCCTGCCATCCTGTACCTTTGCTCCACCTCTGGATTACTGAACTCTGCCTGTCCCTGACCCTGAGCCTGCCTGCCATCCTGTACCTTTGCTCCTACTCTGGATTATCGACCCCTGCCAGCCTTGACCTGTCATTTGCCTGCCCCTGCTGTTACAATAAACATTGTTACTTCACATAGTCTACACTTGGGTCTTACCTTGATACCTGATACTCATGAGGCATTTATACGTTATATTCTTCAAGAATCAATGGGTACATATCATTCATTTATTTATAAGCAGCCACTAATGAATGCCCTTTTAATTGATCCTCAGTGAAAGGGCATTCTCATAGGAGGGGATCGACCCTGTTTCCTCATAGGAAAACAATTAAGAGTCATACAGCCTCAATACTGCCTCTAACACACGCACACACACACACACACACACACACACACACACACACACACATATATATATATAAATAAAAAGGTTTAAAAAAAGTGTAATACGTACTTTCCTCCCCAGAATATCTTGGTGGTGATGACCAAAGTGGAGCGCCTGTAAGGAGAGAGAAGTGTTTGAGGGACAGGTGCATGGTGAGCATTCTGACTTGGAAATGGGAGATCCAGTGCATTATGTTATAATTCTTCAGAATGATTTAATTATAATTCTTCTGCACTTAAGTCCCCTTGGCCCCAATGACGATTTGACAGAAAAACAATTCATTCTGAACCTATTTCATCTGGTGTGTTATTTTTTTAACTTGCAGTAATTAATTAATAGTAATTGTTGACTGATTATGTAACTGATTATGCAAACAAATAAAAAGCAACTAATAAATAGCACTTTTTAGGAAAACCTTGATTCCTGCTGCTGCCTCTGATGATAATCAAACAGGAGAAGGGCTGTGGGCTTTAGCAGGGTACTTCTTCAGAAGTGGGGGAGAAGCATGTTTGTTTCCCCCTCAGTGCTCCCATCCAATGCCATTGACTACCCGGCATACCCTGCAGGCTAGATAGCTAGCGTTAAGTGCACTTCACCATTCATAAAATAACAAAAATACAGGAGTAACAAACCAGTCTGGCCACTAGCAATCTCCTCCATCTTCCCTTAAAAAAGCTGCTGAGACAGAACATTTTTGAAATTTGAGAGAGAGATTTGACAGGTGCAGTGGACTAGACAATGGTGTTCCTGTATGCTCAAGACAATGTGTTCAGTGGAATTTAAACCAATGTTTCAGTTAGTTGACCCCCCCATTTTTCTTTCATTCACATAAGTATTCAGATGCTTTACTCAGTACTTTGTTGAAGCACCTTTAGCAGTGATTACAGCCTCAAGTCTTCTTGGGTATGACTCTACAAGCTTGGCACACCTGTATTTGGGGAGTTTCTCCCTTCTTCTCTGCAGATCCTCTCAAGCTCTGTCAGGTTTGTTGGGGAGCGTTGATGCACAGCTATTTTCAGGTCTCTCCAGAGATGTTCGATTGGGTTCAAGTCCGGGCTCTGGCTGGGGCACTCAAGGACATTCAGAGACTTGTCCCGATGCCACTCCTGCGTTGTCTTGGCTGTGTGCTTAGGGTCGTTGTCCTGTAGAAAGGTGAACTTTTGCCCCAGTCTAAGGTCCTGAGCTCTCTGGAACAGGTTTTTATCAAGGCTCTCTCTGTAATTTGCTCAGTTCATCTTTGCCTCGATCCTGACTAGTCTCCCAGTCCCTGCAGCTGAAAAACATGATGCTGCCACTACCAGGTTTCCTCTAGAAGTGACGCTTGGCATTCAGGCCAAAGAGTTCAATCTTGGTTTCATCAGACCAGAGAATCTTGTTTCTCATGGTCTGAGAGTCTTTAGGTGCCTTTTGGCATACTCCAAGCGGGCTGTCATGTGCATGTTACTGAGGAGTGGCTTCAGTCTGTCCACTCTACCATAAAAGCCTGATTGGGGGAGTGCTGCAGAGATGGTTGTCCTTCTGGAAGGTTCTCCCATCTCCGCAGAGGAACTCTAGAGCTCTGTCAGACTGACCATAGGGTTATTGGTCACCTCCCTGACCAAGGCCCTTCTCCTCCGATTGCTCAGTTTGGCCGGACGGCCAGCTCTAGGAAGATTTCTTCCAATGATGGAGGCCACTGTGTTCTTGGGGACTTCAATGCCGCAGACATTTTTTGGTACCCTTCCTCAAATCTGTGCCTCGACACATGCCTGTCTCGGAGCTCTACGGACAATTCCTTTGTCCTCATGGCTTGGTTTTTGCTCTGACATGCACTGTCAACTGTGGAACCTTATATAGACAGGTGTGTGCCTTTCCAAATCATGTCCAATTAATTGAAATGACCACAGGCGGACTCCAATCAAGTTGTAGAAACATCTCAAGGATGATCAATGGAAACAGGATGCACCGGAGCTCAATTTCAAGTCTCATAGCAAAGGGTCTGAATATTAAGGAAATAAGATATCTAAATAAGATAAAAACCAATTTTCACTTTGTCATTATGGGGTATTGGGTGTAGATTGCTGAGGATTTTTATTTATTTAATTCATTTTAGAATATGTCTAATGTAACAAAATGTGGGAAAAAGTCAATGGGTCTGAATACTTTCAGAAGGCACTGTAAGTGCAGAGATGAAATGTATTTTTTCCCCTGCCCGTTTTGAGATAGGTGCATGATAATTGTCCATTCTAAATCAAAACGAGTTGTATTTATTTGGGATCTATCGCATCCCACAACTGTACCAGACTATGTTTGTAATATTTATTTCTCGCACAGAATATAATATCTCTACTTTTGTACGATGGGGGATAGTAGATTGACATGGGTGCTTTTGCTGTTTGTTAGGCCTCATCTTTTTGTTGCTGACGAAAAGTAAAGGTGGACAGTTCTTCCAATATCTTCAATATGCACCTCGGAATTGGATAAGGACGTGTGCAGTTGCGTCCCGGATGCGTTTGTCTTCACTTGTAGCTTTTGAGAAAGACCCGATCACATGAAGGAGAGCAGTGTGAGTGAGATGAGAGGTGCTTCGGAGCAGGCAGCACTCAGGGAGAAGGGCTGCAAAAGGCATGTTTTTTTAGGGTGCATTATGGCCACACAAAGTGGATGCCGCCGGGAAATTCAAGGCATTATCAAGTGCTTCTCAAATTGTGAATGAGAGACTGATGAAGTGTGTACAGCCTGCACAAAAAAAACTAAGCAGAGCTCAGGCCTTTCAAGCAACCTTTCTCAAATCATCATTAGAGTTGCATCATGCAGCCTTACAATGTATTAAAAATCAAAACATAGAGCCCAACGTTTGTAGAACAACTAAAGTAACATTATTAACTATAAAGTAAGCATATAGGAATACCTATTTGTTTGTTAACCTCTCAACACGGAATGCATGTGCTCACTCCCTCCAATCGTTTGGAGAAAATATCATTTCTATTTTATTCAGCTTTGTTCAAATGTATTGTTCATACTATAAATTAATATAAAATAATGCCATGGAATTCTAAGCTAATCTTGTGGCTAAATGAACTAGTGTAGCCCACAGCCATATGGCATAGCCAGATCAGGACCTAACATAAGGACAACTCAGAGTATGCTATTCTGTTCTTCTGAAATAGACTACATTTTCTTCATATCATGTTTCTTTAGACCTGTCTAAGATAAATAATGGATTCATTGTGAAGGTGTAGGCTATATTACATACCTTTATTAGACTTTTTAAAAATGTAAATGTTCCAAAGGTCTGCATCAGTGGCTTGTAGGCTATGTGTTTATGTTAATTAACCTAATCAAAGGATCAGAGAATTAATCTAGTTCTGAAAGCATAAGCTATGTTACCTAGCTGGCTATGGCTCTCCAACACTGGAACTTAGTCAATGTAAGCTTTTGGTTTTATTGATTTCTTGCCAACAGGGCCCGCCGGTGTAACTGCTAATCTGCTTGCTGACTGTCCAGCATGATTGTAGCTAGCAGGTCTACTAATTTGTTAGTTCTAGAAGCTACAGTGGCTTGCAAAAGTAGTATTCACCCCCTTTCCTATTTTGTTCCCTTACAACCTGTAATTAACATTTATTTGGGGAGGGGGGGTTGTATGATTTGATTTACACAACAAGCCTACCACTTTGAAGATGCAAAATATGTTTTATTGTGAAACAAACAAGAAATAAGACAAAAAAATGAAAACTTGTGCATAACTTTTCACCTCCCCTAAAGTCAATACTTTGTAGAGACACCTTTTGCAGAAATTACAGCTGCAAGTCTCTTGGGGTATGTCTCCATAAGCTTGGCACATCTAGCCACTGGGATTTTTGCCAATTCTTCAAGGCAAAACTGATCCAGCTCCTTCAAGTTGGAATGATTCCGCTGGTGTACAGCAATCTTTAAGTCATTCCACAGATTCTCAATTGGATTGAGGTCTGGGCTTTGACGAAGCCATTCCAATACATTTAAATGTTTCCCATTAAACCACTCAAGTGGTGCTTTAGCAGTATGCTTAGGGCCATTGTCCTGCTGGAAGGTAAATCTCCATCACACTCTCAAATGTCTGGAAGACTGAAACAGGTTTCCCTCACAAATTTCCCTGTATTTAGCGCCATCCATCATTTCTTCAATTCTGACCAGTTTCCCAGTCCCTGCCAATGAAAAACATGGTGTTCTCGGGGTGATGAGAGGTGTTGGGTTTGCGCCAGACATAGCGTTTTCCTTGATTGCCAAAAAGCTCAAATTGAATCTCGTCTGACCAGAGTACCTTCTTCCATATGTTTGGGGAGTCTCCCACATTCTTTTTGGTGAACACCAAATGTGTTTGCTTATTTTTTCTTTAAGCAATGGCTTTTTTCTGGCAACTCTTCCGTAAAGCCCAGCTCTGTGGAGTGTACGACTTAAAGTGGTCCTATGGACAGATACTCCAATCGACCATGTGGATCTTTGCAGTTCCTTCAGGGTTATCTTTGGTCTCTTTGTTGCCTCTCTGATTAATGCCCTCCTTGCCTGGTCCGTGAGTTTTGGTGGACGGCCCTCTCTTGACAGGTTTGTTGTGGTGCCATATTCTTTCCATTTTTTAACATCCGTGGGATGCTCAAAGTTCTGGATATTTTTTATAACCCAACCCTGATCTGTACTTCTCCACAACTTTTTCCCTGACCTGTTTGAGGAGATCCTTGGTCTTCATAGTGCCGCTTGCTTGGTGGTGCACCTTGCTTAGTGGTGTTGCAGATCCTGGGGCCTTTCAGAACCGGTGTATATATACTGACATTATGTGACAGATCATGTGAGACTTAGATTGCACACAGGTGGACTTTATTTAACAAATTATGTGACTTCTGAAGGTAATTGGTTGCACCAGATCTTATTTAGGGGCTTCATAGCAAAAGGGGTGAATACATTTGCGCGCACCACCTTTCGGTTTTAAATTTTTAAAATAATTTTTCATTTCACTTCACCAATTTGGACTGGATGTCCATTACATGAAATCCAAATAAAAAACTATTTAAATTACAGGTTGTAATGAAACAAAATAGGAAAAACGCCAAGGGGGTGAATACTTTTGCAAAGCACTGTATGTTGTCTATGATGTTAGCTAATATGATGACAACGATGTAGGCTGTGAGTAGCGTTTAGCAGTTATGATATGAATGATTGGCTTGGAAATGTTTTTTCACCTGGTCACAGACCAGCACTGAAGTCCACAAGCGAAGGAAAAAGGTAAGAGGAGGAGAGCGCGTAGATGCGAGAAGGAATTATACAATGCGTAAAGTGATCATGCTGTTCAGATATGGCTGCTATGAAAGTGAATTGTGTTTGCGTGTGATTAGGGATGTATTCATTCCGCCAATTCTATTGAAAAAGTTTCTTAAATGGAAGCAAACGAAACAAAACGGGGATAAACATACATTAATTTGTCCAATAGGAACTCTCCTTTGCAACTGTTGGACTAATGATTAGAACCTAGATCAGCTAGATGCAGGCAAAAGTGTGCAAGGTGGTGTTGAATGTGTCACTGTCTGTCATCTTGATTACTCAAATTTTTCTCTTGACCTGTGCACCTACGTTGTAAACTTTCATTCAAAAGCTAGGTTGTAGCAACCTCATGATGGGTACAGGACCTATTTTGGGATCATGTAGCAGCCTAAACCTATGGATGTTATATTGAGCTGGGTGAATGGAATATGAAAGACAGTCATCCAATATGCTGTAATAGAAATAAGGCCATGCTCATAAAAAAATAAATATATATATTATAATTTCCAGCATAGATGGCATTAGCAATAATTTCACACACACACACACACACACACACACACACACACACACACACACACACACACACACACACACACACACACACACAGGAGCATGTGTGAAAATGGCTCCGGACGACAACAGAAATCCCATTAAACTCTACGCACCTCCAACCTTTCTTCTTGATGATGTTTCCCAATACGACCTCTGCCCTGCAAGAGAAGAACAACAAATTCTTACAACCATGGGAAGTTGAATGAATACCATTCTTTGGATGTTATTGACACATGGTGCACGAGGGAAGTACAGAGCACAATTTGTGAAATAGGAGAGCAGTGGAGACTTCTGGTCTATGAGGTCAAGGCTAATGAAGCAGGCGATTTACTGAAACGTGACAGCAGAGAATAATGCTCTGCCTATCGCCTTTTCAGACTTTTTTCAGTCTCTCGCGCTCTCTTTCTCTCTCCAAAAGGACATTCTCAGCATGTGAAAGGGAAGGATAGAGGGAGGATTGGGTCGAGGACGATGCATCTCTCTGGCAGTTGACAGATGTTACATCTTTGCCCCAAGGACCTATGTGTTCTCCATGAATGGCTCTTATCATTTCCCATCAAGCACATCTTCCTCTATGTGACAGCTCTTATCAAACACAGATTTGTTAGTGTGTATTTGTGGTGTGTGTACTGTATGTGGTGTGTGAGTGTTATTAGCAATAATTTCACACACACACGCACACTCACACACACGTAATGCAGTTGAAGAGGTTCTTATGCAGTTGGAGGGGATGGGAGTTCAACCACACTCTGAAGCTACAGTGACCTCAAAGTGGTTAGCCACTGAGGCCCAGTAAAACAGACGGAGATGGAATGGAAGAGTGGATGTGTGTGTGTGGTGTGTATGCACGTGTGTGTGCATGTGTGCATGCACATGCGTGCATGAGTGCGTACACTCACTTCCCTGCAGCGTAGACCTCCGCTGTGTCAAACAGATTGATCCCGTTCTCATAGGCCAATGTCATTATTTCTTCCGCCATCTACAGAGAGAGAGAGAGAGAGAGAGAGAGAGAGAGAGAGAGAGAGAGAGATGACATAGGTGTCTGTGTCTGTCTAATAGAAGGTCTGAAAAGTGAAAATGCTTTAGTTGATTAGCATAAAGCAATGACACATGGATAACATGCGCTGTGCACACATACATACTGACGCCACACACACATTTTGACACTCGCCACATATGCTGCTGCTACTGTCTATTATCTATCCTTGTTAAGTGCCTAGTCACTTTACCCCTACCTATATGCACAGTACATATCTACCTCAATAATCTCGTACGCCAATAACCTTGAATCGGTACTGGTACTCCCTGTATATAGCCACGTTGTTTACATTTTATTTGTATCTTTATCTTTAACTCTGCATTGTTGGAAAATGACCCGTAAGAAAGAATTTTCACTGTTAGTCTACACCTAAAATGTGATTTTAATTCAAATAATAATCAATCAAGCAACTAAACTGGATACTGACAGCTAGATTCATGGTTGAATTAGGATGTCACCCTAATATCGCACATATTGACTCCACTACGTCACATACACTGTGGACAATGGATGTTGTGAGTATGGAGTCTCCGCCTACCTCATCTGTGATCTGTCCTCCGAAGGTAACCCACGTGCCTGTGGAGAATAGAGAGTGTCAGAACTCTATGGAGTGGTTTCTCGGACCCAGATTAAACCTAGTCCTGAACTTCAAATCATTTCCCATGGAGATTCTCCCTTTCGTTTGCTTGTTACCCCAGGACTAGTTTTAATCAGTGTCCGGGAAACCGCGCCTATGAGTGCGTGTGTGTGTGTGTGTACGCGAGCAGCCATGCATATGCAGAAGTCCTTTGTGTGTAGAGAATGTGGTGAACAAACGTTGTATCTTTTGTAACTCCTGACTGCACAATGCATTTCCTACCAGGACAATGAACATGACATTGAGTTCAATTGAATGGATCATCACGCTCACCTAATCCCAGGCAGGACACCCTCAATCCAGACTTGCCCAGGTTTCTGTCAAAAAAGAGAAGATGTTAGGCTGTGAAAAATGACTTTACTGACCTGTGCTGTGACAGAAGGAGAAGAGGAATAGCATGAACTGGAGATTCTCCATCCAAACGACACCCTATTCCCTATATAGTGAACTCCTTTTGACCAGAGTCCTATGAAATACTATTAGCAAAAGGTTTCTATATATGGGTTTCTATGGTTGATTTGACATCATATATCTCACAGTATATAAATGGAAACACATTGATTCTTCGCAGACTTCTCAACAGACTGCTAGGATAGTGTCCCATGTGTTCAGATCAAAGTGAGGATGAACAACTCCGGGTCCAAGAGCAGCTTTCTGCTATCTTCTGGTTGAGATAGAGATCTGACAGTGAAGTCCTATAACTGCAGCTACAGCAGAAGACCCAGTTATTTCACTGCAATTGTGAGAGATACAAATGCCTTGTGGATTTGCCACGGTGACAAGATTACTCAAAGCATTGTGTGTGTGTAGAGATCCCCCATAATCCAGTGCTCAGTGTCACTGAGAGGGCCTTTGCTACTAACACATCCCTGGATACAGAGGGGGGTGAGGGAGGGGTAGGGGCAGAGACTGGCCTCAAGGAGTCAATTGGAGATGAATATGTAGCCTTTGTTTCCTGATTCTCCGGGTTGCCGAGCTCTTTCTCTAGCGCCCACAACGCCAAGGCCGCAAAGCCATGCTGTTCTACATACACCTTTCCTCCTCTCCATGGTTACCGTGAAGCACATAACTACCAATGTTGCTATGAAAAGGGCTGGGCAAATTGATTGATTGATGGTTCCGATGGCTCAGTTGGTCAGAGTGTAGTGCTCACAACACCAAAGTTGTGGGTTCAATTGCCGGGCTACATCCCACATAGGCAACTGAATATACTGCATGTTAACTTTAAGTCACTTTAGATACAGACATATGCTAAACATAGAGATGGAAAGAGGGCACTCCTATTTTTGTGAACACTCTACCCATCTCTATGCTGCTAAGGACTTAAGGACTGTTCAGTAGCTCTGGTGTTTTCCTATGGTGTTTTCGGACAACTCAGTGGCCACCTGAGATTGGAAGGTTTGGGGATTCGATCCCTAGTCATACGTAATACTCAATGCCTCTTTACTTGGCACTCAGCAATAATGAGATGGATTAGGGGTATGGCCCTGTGATAGACCAGCTTCCTGATTTGCTCCATTGTTGGTTATCTCGACGAAGTCACGAGTAACACCTAAACCCTATAAAGAGGCTCATGGAAAAGTGGTACTGTGGAATCAGAGTTCATGCAGTCAGTCATAGGGAGACTCAGCTTGCCCTCACCCAAGCCCCATGGTAAGTAAGGCAGCTGTGTTCATTAAGCAATTCACTTCCCCAACACATTCCCCAACACGTTTCTATGGCCGAGCAGCCGCACGCAAGCCTAAGATCACCATGCGCAATGCCAATTGTTTTGGCTGGAGTGGTGTAAAGCTCGACTCCATTGGACTCTGGAGCAGTGGAAATGCATTCTCTGGAGTGATGAATCACGCTTCACCATCTGGCAGTTAAACGGACTAATCTGGGTTTGGCGGATGCTGGGAGAACGTTTCCTGCCCCAATGCATAGTGCATAGTTTGGTGGAAAAGGAATAATGGTGGGGCTGTTTTTCATGGTTCGGGCTTAGGCCCCTTAGTTCCAGTGAAGGGAAATCTTTAATGCTACAACATGCAATGACATTCTAGGCGATTCAGTGCTTCCAAATTTGTGGCAACAGTTTGGGGAAGGTCCTGTCCTGTTTCAGCATGATAATTCCCCCATGCACAAAGCGAGGTCCATACAGAAATGGTTTGTCGAGATTGGTGTGTGGATGAACTTGACTGACCTGCACAAAGCCCTGACCTTAACTACATCGAACACATTTGGGATGCATTGAAATGTCGATTGCAAGCCAGCCCTAATCGCAAAACATCAGTGCCCGACCTCACTAATGCTCTTGTGGCTGAATGGAAGCAAGTCACCGCAACAATGTTCCAAAATTAGTGGAAAGCCTTCCCAGAAGAGGGGAAGCTGTTATAGCAGCAAAGGTGGGACCAACAACATATTAATGCCCATGATGTTGGAATGAGATGTTCGACAAGCAGGTGTCCACATACTTTTTGGTCATGTAGTATATAAACATACACAGATGCATACACACCACATAAAAGCCTCATACTCAGACATCACATACTGTGAGTCACACATGCACGCACACATACATCGTAAAACATCTCATACCATGACAGAGAGCAGTGTTGACTCTTAGTTAGCAAGCCGGTGTAAACTAACAGATCTGAATTAGGAAGTGACCCTGTGTTTCTTTAATATATAGAGTAATTGGGTTGAGTGTGTGGTTATGCAAGATTATTCAAGTGCCTTAGTAATGTATAGGGGAGGAGTTGGAGAGATGTGTAATGAGATATGAGAGGGAGAAAGAAGATCCAAGAAAGTGTAAGGTATTAGCAGTAGATATACAAGAAGGTAATGCTATGAGAGCAAAACAGTTAATCTGGGTATGATAAGACAAAGAGTGGATGTTAGTTTTGCGAGAGCTACCGCAGAGGAGAAGCTTTATTTCACTGTTATTTATACTGGTACAGTACCAGTCAAAAGTTTGCACACACCTACTCATTACAGGGTTTTTCTTTATTTTTACTATTTTCTACATTGTGGAATAATAGTGAAGACATCAAAACGATAAAATAACGCACATGGAATCATGTAGTAACCAAAAAAAGTGTTAAACAAATAAAAATATATTTGAGATTTGAGATTCTTCCAAGTAGCCACCCTTTGAAGACAGCTTTGCACAGTCTTGGCATTCTCTCAACCAGCTTCCTGAGGTAGTCACCTGGAATGCATTTCAATTAACAGGTGTGCCATGTTAAAAGTTCATTTGTGGAATTTCTTTCCTTCTTAATGCTTTTGAGCCAATCAGTTGTGTTGTGACAAGGTAGGGGTGGTATACAGAAGATAGCCCTATTTGGTAAAAGACCAAGTCAATATTATGGCAAGAACAGCTCAAATAAGCAAAGAGAAACAACAGTCCATTATTACTTTAAGACATGAAGGTTAGTCAATGCGGAAAATGTCAAGAACTCTGAAAGTTTCTTCAAATGAACTCACAAAAACCATCAGACACGATGATGAAACTGGCTCTCATGAGGACCGCCACAGGAAAAGGAAGACCCCAAAGTTACCTCTCCTTCAGAGGATAAGTTCATTAGAGTTACCAGCCTCAGAAATTGCAGCCCAAATACATGTTTCACAGAGTTCCAGTAACAGACACATCTCAACATCAACTGTTCAGAGGAGACTGTGTGAATCATGCCTTCATGGTCGAATTGCTGCAAAGAAACCACTGCTGAAGGACACCAATAAGAAGAAGAGACTTGGTTGGGCCAAGAAACACCAGCAATGGACATTAGACCAGTGGAAATCTGTCCTTTGGTCTGTGAGTCCAAATTTACGATTTTTGGTTCCAACCGCCGTATCTTTGTGAGACGCACAGCAGGTGAACGGATGATCTCCGCATGTGTGGTTCCCACCGTGATGCATGGACGAGGAGGTGTGATGGTGTGGTGGTGCTTTGCTGACACTGTCTGTGATTTATTTAGAATTCAAGGCACACTTAACCAGCATGGCTACCCCAGCATTATTTAGCGATACTCCATCCCATCTGGTTTGCTCAATAGGTTTGGAGTGATGGCAGTCAACATTGTTGGGTAACACTTTATAATAAATCATTTATAATGGATAGGTAAAAGAGTTAATTTAAAAAAAAAACATTGTTGTTGAATTTTAGCCCTTTTTCTCCCCAATTTTGTGGTATCCAATTGTTTTAGTAGCTACTATCTCGTCTCATCGCTACAAATCCCGTACGGCTCGGGAGAGACGAAGGTTGAAAGTCATGCGTCCTCCGATACACAACCCAACCAAGCCGCACTGCTTCTTAACACAGCGCCATCCAACCCGGAAGCCAGCCGCACCAATGTGTCGGAGGAAACACCGTGCACCTGGCAACCTTGGTTAGCGTGCACTGCGCCCGGCCCGCCACAGGAGTCGCTGGTGCGCGATGAGACAAGGATATCCCTACTGGCCAAGCCCTCCCTAACCCGGACGATGCTAGGCCAATTGTGCGTCGCCCCACGGACCTCCCGGTCGCGGCCGGTTACGAAAGAAAAATTGTTTATTCATAATTGATTAATCATTAAACATTTGTAAATGTTAGTAATGTAATTATTCACACATTTAGAAACAACTTTTAAAGTGTTTAATATTGAGTCATAAGAAATTAGGTCCTTATAATCCATTTACTAATCATTAGTTAAGTGTTTTTGCGTGGCCTTCTGCAAAGTGATGGTTATTTATCCTTTATAAATACTTCTCCTCCACCCTGCAACTCTTTCCCAGGTCCTTGGTGAACAAGGTTTGACTACCCTAACATGGAATTGTTTAAGACGGCCATACCATGGATCATTTGGGTATTTGATTTTGAATTTTAGGACCCCTTTAGGTTTATATATATATATATAATTATTATTATTTAATTATTTATTTTTTAACTTTTTTGGGGGGGATATGATATCGAATGTGGCAGTTTACTACTATAGCCTATCAAAACGCCTTGAATAACACATTGTTGAATTGCAAAAAAGACAGTCAAAAAATGAATCATAAGGAATAAGGTTTTGAAGTGTCTGTCCTATATCTAAGTGATATAAGAAAGCTCAGGAATTGCTTTTGGGGGGACATACAGTGGCTTTGGAAATTATTCAGACTTGTTGACTTTTTCCACATTTTGTTAAGTTACAGCCTTATTCTAAAATGTATTAAATTGTTTTCCCCTATTCAATCTACACACAATACCTCATAATGTCAAAGCAAAAACAGGTTTTAGATTTTTTTTGCTATAAAAAAATAACATTTACATAAGTATTCAGACCCTTTAATCAGTACTTTGTTGAAGCACCTTTGGCAGAAATTATCTTCCTGGGTATGACACTACACGCTTGACACACCTGTATTTGGGGAGTTTCTCCCATTCTTCTCTGCAGATTCTCTCAAGCTCTTTCAGGTTGGATGGGGAGCGTTGCTGCACAGCTATTTTCAGGTCTCTCCAGAGATGATCGATAGGGTTCAAGTCCGGGCTCTGGCTGGGCCACTCAAGAACATTCAGAGACTTATCCCGAAGCCACATCTGCGTTGTCTTGGCTGTGTGCTTAGGGTCGTTGTCCTGTTGGAAGGTGAACCTTCACCCAAGTCTGAGGTCCTGAGTGCTCTGGAGCAGGTTTTCATCAAGGAATCTCTCTGTACTTTGCTCCGTTCACCTTTAACTCGGTCCTGGCTAGTCTCCCAGTCCCTGCCGTTGGAAAACACCCCCACAGCATGATGCTGCCACTACTATGCTTCACCGTAGGGATGGGGCCAGGTTTCCTCCATGCGTGACGCTTGGCATTCAGGCAAAAGAGTTCAAAATTGGTTTCATCAGACCAGAGAATCTTGTTTCTCATAGTCGTAGAATCTTTAGGTGCCTTTTGGCAAGCTCCAAGTGGGCTGTCATGTGCTTTTTACTGAGGAGTGGCTTCAGTCTGGCCACTACCATAAAGGAGTGCTGCAGAGATAGTTGTCCTTCCGGAAGGTTCTCCCATCTCCACAGAGGAACTCTAGAGCTCTTTTAGATTGACCATCAGGTTCTTGGTCACCTCCCTGACCAAGGCCCTTCTCCCCCGATTGCTCAGTTTGGCTGGACGGCCAGCTCTAGGAAGAGTCTTGTTGGATCCAAACTTCTTCCATTTAAGAATGATGGAGGTCACTTGGGGACCTTAAATGCTACAGAAAGTGTTTTGGTACCCTTCTAAAATCTAACATCCCGCTTTGTCATTATGGGTTATTGTGTGTAGATTGGTGAGTCATTAGTTTTATTTAATCCATTTTAGAATAAGGCCGTAATGTAACAAAATGTGGAAAAAGTCAAGGGGTCTGAATACTTTCCGAATGCACTGTATGTTATGATAAAATAAAATAAAGCAGTCCTATTTTCTCACTTTGAAATCATGGGTAAATGCAGACCAAAAGAGTCAATGATGATCCTCGCCATTCTTGAAAAACATGCTGAAAACAAGAAAAAAGACTGGTTGACCTCACGATCCAGACGAATCCAGTCAATAACTAAAAGGTGAAATTCCAGACGAATCCAGTCAATAACTAAATGGTGAAATCCTTACACCTTACGAAGTAGCATTCACAACAACACATGCACACACACACAGACGCATGCATGAACATCCACACAAGCAAACACAGACACACACACTGTATGTGTGGTACTACTTTGCATAATTAACATGGTTTAGTTATTTTATCTGAATTGACAGTGAGGACTAACTTGGCTGGCCGGCTCTTCAATTAACCTTTCATCTATTTATAGTGGTAGATGACCGATAGGAACATAATGATCATCATCATCATCATCATCATCATCATCCCCATAAACGTAATCACAGCTCATTAAATTTGTGTGTGTTTGTGTTTGTTACAAAACATCCCCCCCTGTACTCCCTTACCTAAGTAGGTAAAGATGGCATCTGTGAATAATTAATATTTCAATATTTAATCAAAGTTATGGTTAAGTACGTAGCTACAGTATCAAGCATCAAGCCGTTCAAGTGATTCAACTAGGACTTTCTAGACTGTCAGATACAATTGCAAAAACGTCTAACCATTTTTCAGCATAGTCAGCTTTGACACCTTATACAGTACTGTAGCTTTTTGATACAGCTCCGAACATAGAAGGACACATAGAGCAAGACACAATGCATTACTTTGAATGAGAACGTATGGTCTGTAATATTACTTCTATTACATCTCATATTTTTCTCCTTCAACAAAGATGTTAGCATGTTATCATTTGACATTTACCCCCTGATGATTACATTTATTAATTTTGAATGTAATCATCAAAGATTGGTTTTAATTTAATCACCTTTCTTGGATATTCAAACGGAAGTCGATGGTCATAATTCATCTTTCTCTGTGATTCCAGTGTCACTGTTGACAATTTTGTGGGATTTCTTAAGTCATTTCAATAGTTGTCTATGGACAATGCTAACTTTTTTATCCTCCCTTCCTAAGAAAAAACTAGCGAAGAGATCGTGGCGCCATCTGGTGACCATTTATGGAATGGAGTTTTCTGCTGGTTTGCACATTTTCATTAGGGAATATTGAGGATTGATGGAGAAAAAAGGATTCAGGATTTTAATTCAGGCTGTATCACAACAACATGTGGAAAAAGTCAAGGGGTGGGAATACTTTCTGACGGCACTTTAGGTAACTGCTGTTTGACTTGACATGAAACTAAACTAGAGTATAATCCTGGGGCTGAGCTAGTGCTTGTATGAAATGTGTTTGTAGAACGTTAAATCTCCTGTTGACCGGGGTTGAATGTAGCTCAATGGCTGTGGCACCTTGAAGTTACAGTTGAAGTCGGAAGTTTACATACACATTAGCCGAATACATTTAAACTCAGTTTTTCACAATTCCTGACAATTAATCCTAGTAAAAATTCCCTGTTTTAGGCCAGTTAGGATCACCACTTTATTTTAAGAATGTGAAATGTCAGAATAATAGTAGAGAGAATGATTTATATCAGCTTTTATTTCTTTCATCACATTCCCAGTGGGTCAGAAGTTTACATACACTCAATTATTATTTAGTAGCATTACCTTTAAATTGTTTAACTTGGGTCAAACGTTTCAGGTAGCCTTCCACAAGCTTCCCACAATAGGTTGGGTGAATTTTGGCCCATTCCTCCTGACAGAGTTGGTGTAACTGAGTCAGATTTGTAGGCCTTTTTGCTCGTACACACTTTTTCAGTTCTGCCCACAAATTTTCTATGGGATAAAGGTCAGGGATTTGTGATGGCCACTCCAATACCTTGACTCTGTTGTCCTTAAGCCATTTTGCCACAACTTTGGAAGTGTGCTTGGGGTCATTGTCCATTTGGAAGACACATTTGCGACCAAGCTTTAACTTCCTGACTGAAGTCTTGAGATGTTGCTTCAATATAGCCACATCATTTTCCTTCCTTATTATCTCATCTATTTTGTGAAGTGCACCAGTCCCTCCTGCAGCAAAGCACCCGCACAACATGATGCTGCCACCCCTGTGCTTCACGGTTGGGATGGTGTTCTTCGTCTTGCAAGACTCCACCTTTTTCCTCCAAACCTAGCGATGGTCATTATGGCAAAATAGTTATATTTTTGTTTCATCAGACCAGAGGACATTTCTCCAAAAAGTACTATCTTTGTCCCCATGTGTAGTTGCAAACTGTAGTCTGGCTTTTTTATGTCAGTTTTGGAGCAGTGGCTTCTTCCTTGCTGAGCGGCCTTTCAGGTTATGTCGATATAGGGCTCGTTTTACTGTGGATATAAAGTGGGGCAAAAAAGTATTTAGTCAGCCACCAATTGTGCAAGTTCTCCCACTTAAAAAGATGAGAGGCCTGTAATTTTCATCATAGGTACACTTCAACTATGACAGACAAAATTAGAAAGAAAATCCAGAAAATCACATTATAGGATTTTTAATGAATTTATTTGCAAATTATGGTGGAAAATAAGTAGATACTTTTGTATCTACTTTTGTACCTGTTTCCTCCAGAATCTTCACAAGGTCCTTTGCTGTTCTGGGATTGATTTGCACTTTTTGCACCAAAGTACGTTCATCTCTAGGAGACAGAACACGTCTCTGCATGGTGTTTAAACTTGCGTACTATTGTTTGTACAGATGAATGCGGTACCTTCAGGCGTTTGGAAATTGCTCCCAAGGATGAACCAGACTTGTAGAGGTCTACAATTTTTTTTCTGAGGTCTTGACTGATTTCTTTTGATTTTCCCATGATGTCAAGCAAAGAGGCACTGAGTTTGAAGGTAGGCCTTGAAATACATCCACTCAAAAACTTCCAATTGACTCAAATTATGTCAATTAGCCTATCAGTAGCTTCTAAAGCCATGATAGAATTTTCTGGAATTTTCCAAGCTGTTTAAAGGCACAGTCAACTTAGTGTATGTAAACTGCTGACCCACTGGAATTGTGAAACAGTGAATTATAAGTGAAATAATCAGTCTGTAAACAATTGTTGGAAAAATGACTTGTGTCATGCACAAAGTAGATGTCCTAACCGACTTTCCAAAACTATAGTTTGTTCACAAGAAATGTGTGCAGTGGTTGAAAAACTAGTTTTAATGACTCCAACCTAAGTGTATGTAAACTTCCGACTTCAACTGTATGTATTAGAAATGTCAGTGCAACATTAAAGTCATTTCAGGACACTTCAAATTTGTAATGTCAGCAATCAGTAATACTGCTTGTACTGAAAGCTTCATCAAAGGTACAGTAACATACACAGTACATGTATATACTGTCTACAGTCAGAATACATTAAACACATTTCAGAGATTCCAACCTACATCATAGACTATGTATCCATAGACTATGTATCTGAGATGGACAACTGTGGCTGAATTAGGGCTGAGGGGTGGTGTGTGTGCGCGTGTGTGCGTGTGTGTTAAGGTTAGGTTAAGGGGTAGGATTAGGGTTAGGAGGTAGGGATTTTTTTTTTTTAAGTATGTGAAACATTTTTACTCCCCCAAAAAGTCATGAAACATCACGAAAATGTGTGTGTGTGTGTGTGTGTGTGGTGAGGAGGAAGATATTTTGCTAGGGGTTTTGTGTGACTCAATAGAGCAAAAAAAGACAAAACACACAACTGTCACTAAAAAGTTAAAGGGCGCTTTATCATCAAAGCTACCTCCAACTCCACCCGAGCTTAATGACAAAATGCTCGATCTCTCAGTCTTTACCTTAAAAGTCAAATGTAAGAATTTTAAGCTCTATTTCCACTTCAAAGTCTAATTCATTAAGACTGATAGCGCTAAGACCGTTCTGCTCGTCTCATTCGTAGCAGTATAGTAGTGGCGGGGAGTCGTTTGAGCTGTCAGCTTCCTTTCACTGCTGATTACAAGCTTCAGCATCAGGAGGAACTGCTGTAATGTCACTAAAACTTTTCTTACAAGTACAGTTCTATTGAATCCATCACATAGTATGCATGATTTGAAACATTTCTCCCAAAGGTGTATTATAATTTTATGTCAGGAAAAGTCTTAAAGTAATGATTCTAGCTATAGACTAGTTGTAAAAGTGTATCATCCCGCTTGAATTCAGCCAAAAAACGTATTCACTCTCCACTTAGTTGATTGGCATTAAGTTGATTATCCGTCTCATTCATTTCACAGTCAACACTATAATGAGGTCAGAGAATAATGAGAAAGGTAATAGACAGAACTATGAGCATCATTCCATAGCCCCATTACAATCAGTCAACCTTGAAATCCGTTCTCTCTCTTTCCTGCACCGTCATATACACATGTGCACCAGCAAATCAGAGAGCAAGGTAATGTCTCAAACTATTATACACACTTGAACGGAGAGAGACAAGGTCTCTTCTACTCATGCCTGCCATTCTTGCAAGGTTGCAGGTAGAGGGTCTCGTCATTACAATTGGTACAGACAGCATCTTACACTCTTGCTAAGGTACAGGGTCAGGGTGTCATATCTATACATCCCACTCTTGACAGAACACAGAGCACTATTTCACCCACAGATGGTACAGTATTGGGGTCTGGGGCCATATGTATCAAGCACCTCAGAGAAGGTGAGCTGATCTAGGATCAGGTGCACCCTGCGTTGTGATCTAAAAGGCTAAACTGATCCTGTCAGCACTCGTTCTCCAAGACACTTCATGCATATGGCTCCCCAGCTCTTGTCCAGGTGCATGCATGGGGTCTTTCCTGGACTCCTACCTATACTTCATGCCAGTGCGTATGCTCTGGTCGCTGGACGAGGGAATGTTGATGGACAGCTGTCCCAGGCTGCGGGCCACCATGGCCACAGCGCGGAACTTGTTCTTGGTGCCCAGACTGGGGCTGTTGGAGTTCCGTTGGTTCAGACGCTCTTCCGTGGTGCGTGTCACGCCACCGCCACGGTGGTTGTCCGAGCACACTAACGACACCTGCATGGTGGTGACCCAATGATGATGGCCCTGTAGGGCAGCTTAGACTCGACTCGGACGGAAAATAAGCACTCAAACGAGCTTGAGGAACCCACTGAAGGAGACGACAAAGTTGACAACAGAAAGGAAGACCTTCCCGAGTCGGCTTGTCAACCAGCAGTTAGCATCCTCTCTCAAGTCTTTGCCTCCCTCCCCCAGAAGCACAGGATGAAAGAGAACAAACTGCTAGCAGCTGAACTACGAGTTCGATACTGCGTGGCAAACTGTCCGGTAGTGCAGAAAAGAGAGGTGGTCTGCTGCAGCTCAGTGTCCAGTATGTCCACAGTATCCACTGTGGCTTTCAGAGGCAGAACAGTGACAAAAACAGACTTTTCAGATTCCGGCTGTCCGATCTCAAGAGCAAACTACTAGTGGTAGTAGTTTAGGAGATAAAGGGGATTCAGACAGAGAGTAGACTGCAGCAGCTCAGTGTCCAGTGTAGTCCAACTCAGAGCAGTGATGTGTCTCCCCGTCTGGAAGGAGCACACGCCACAGAGAGAGAGAGAGAGCGAGAGAGCGAGCGAGGGATCGCCTCAACTATTCCGTTCTAGATCAGCTAATGCTCTTCATTTCACAAACGAACACTGATCAGTAAAACACACGCTTGCACACTTCCTTCAAGCCGATTTCAGAGAGTTCATAACATACTCATTTCTATATTAAATTGGTTATTTTGCTTATTTTTCCCTCCTACCTCTTTCCATACTAATTATTTTATTTTACCAGGTAAAAAAAAAAAGACATTCACATTTTGAACAAGACTATTGTTTTAGATTATTGTTCAGCCACTTCGGTACAGACAGACACTGTCAATGTCAAACCCTGTGTCCTCTCCTCTGCTGACTACAGTGGAAGGGGGTGAAAGGTGAGGACAGGTTGAAAGTCTAACATCCAGACTCTGTTAGCACGGGAACAATGCTTGTTATACAACCTGACTCGCGTCAAATTAGGAGCAGGTCAAGAGCAATGAACATGAGCAGTTTACAACACTGTCAACTGAATTACCTATTTTTTTCCATTGACCCAAAGGCAATGAAAGTCATTTTCCCTCAAACTTGACATGGCGTAAGGATACATGGGGCACTTAACATCATTGACATTGGGATTCATGAATAATGCATCTCGGCCTCCTTGTTTTTTGCTTTTTGTGTTTTGAGTCTGAGTATTTACTGAAGTACACAAAAAAAGAATTCTCTCACGCACCGGTCACCATTCATTTTCGCATGAGCACAGACCCTCATGCTGCTTTTCTACTTTGCGTTAGAGAAAATAGACATATATACGAAAGCGAGATGTCAGCGAAATCAGTCAACCCCTGATGTGTGTCGAATGAGTGCGAGGTGCAGTATAATCCATCATTCCCAATACTTATAGGCTACATTTTCTTGAACCTGTTCCACATTTCTGCATGCTCTAGTTTGGTTGACTCGATAGGGGACATGCACTGCTTTACTGTAGCTTACAACGAAGGGCAAAATACCCCGTTGAAAAGCCACTGCCCATCAAAAGAGAGAATAAAGGGGGAGTGAACGGTCAGGACTAAAATTAGGGCCATGCATGTTGAAACAAAATGTGAACCATCTGGTTGGCTTTTACTCCCTCTGAGCTCCATCCAGAGTTAGAAAGGCCCAGTCTTTCCTCCCATCACTCCCCTATAGTCACTGGAACTGTATTCATAAAGTGTCCCAGGAGTAGCAGCGCTGATCTAGGATCAGGTCCCCTGTGTCCATGTAATCTTATTCATTATGAAGTTCAGGTCCCCTAATCTAAAAGGCTACTCAGAAATGCTTTATGAATGCAGGTAATCTAATCTATGAATCAGGTCCCCTAATCTAAAAGCTCAAACTGATCCTAGATCAGCACATCTACTCTGGAACACTTTGTGAATACGGGTCCACCTCACCTAATTTAAAAGGCCGAACTGATCCTAGATCAGCACTCCTACTCTGAGACGCTTTATAAATATGGGCCCTGGAGTACTGCATCTGGCTCCTTAGGGGCTCATTAGGGGATAACTATGATGTGTGTGTGTGTGTGTGTGTGTGTGTGTGTGTGTGTGTGTGTGTGTGTGTGCATCTACTAAGACCAGTGACATCTCCCTTCTTCCCCTCTCCTCTCCTCCTTTCTTGTCTCCTCCAATCTCCACCTCTTTTAAACATTAAAATTAGCTCATCCTAAAGCATCCCTCCCTGGATCAAAGTTTTCATTGGATGGCACCTGTATAGTTAGTACACACCACTTAGAAGAGAACAGACCTCCGCATGAGAGCTGTGTGTGTGTGTTTGGTTTAACTGTCCTCACAAAATGATAGTAAAACAAGGACAATTCTGAGAAGTGGGGACATTTCGCAGGTCCCCACAAGGAAAAGGCTATTTTAGGCTAGGGGTTATGTTTCAGGTTAGGGTTACAATTAGGGTTAGGGGTTAGGTTTATGGTTAGGGGTTAGGGTTAGATTAAGTGTTAAGGTTAGGGTTAGGGGTTAGGGAAGATTGGATTTTGAATGGGAATCAATTGTTTGGTCCCCACAAGGAGAATTAAAACAAACTTGTGTGTGTAACAGTGACCCTTACACTCCTCTTATGAGAACAGAAAAGGATGTGTGTACACTGGGTACAGTATAATATGTGTTAACGTGTCTGTTAATGTGTGTGTCATGGAAAATCAGCCTCCACACAGGCGATAGGTATGCGTTACACCCAGCAGTGACTTGCAACTGACATCTCTGCAGGCAGAGGGGCAGCTGTTCCTGGATCAGCCTCTAGCTAACTGCTTCCTAACAGGGTTCCTAGGCAAGCTACCCCCCTCCACACACACACACACACACACACACACACACACACACACACACACACACACACACACACACACACACACACACCACACTATTTAGGCGGTCACATCTATGTCTGTGTGAGCACAGTCAATGTCAGCCAGACAGACAGACAGAGCAGTTAGACTCTAACTGATGGTGCCAGTTGAAGATGGAACAAGTTAGATTCAGGTTTCCACTTGGTTCTGAGTGACGGGCCAATCAAGGGGATGCCACATGCTAACTGGACAATTTCACAAAGACAGTGGATTGTAATTAGATGTGTCCTGGAATAGTGCCGTATCTGTCATGGCAGCCAGATTGACCTGTCATGAGCTGATTGACTGGATGGGAAAGGTTGTGTGAGCAAAGCACTATTGTATTTATTTAATCTTTATTAGCTGCTGCAAGCACTAGCACACATATGAGTGTGAACACATGTATGCACCCACACACAAAACAGTCTCTCTCTCGCTCTCTTTCTCACTCTTTCTCTCTCTCTCTCTATCACTCTCTATCACTCTCTCTCTCTCTCTCTCACACTCTCTCACACTCATCTCCTCTGGCCTCAGTTTGCAAGACTGACTGGCTGCCCTCTTTGTAACTGCACACGCATGTGTGTGCAAATCGGCAGGCACGTGTGTTAACCACACTCGACAGTGTGCGTTTATCTTCACCCAACGGACAGAACTGCACACCCACACTTAAAAACACGATGCACGATGCAGGTTAATCAGCTACTGCGTATTCCGTCTGACGAATACTGTCAATAGACCAGATACAGTATTTATTTATGTAGTATTTACGCAGCCACAGCATCACATTCACATCCTAGCCATTCAACCAAGACCTCCAATCGTTAGATTCCACTCTGCCCCTCAATGTCATACTCTGCCCCTCAATGATTCTTGACTACTTGTTTGCAGGCCTTTCAAAGTGCTAATCCCAGATTGGTCTCTGCTTTCTGCCTCTCAGTACTTCAAACACGGCTGGAAGATTTAATCTGTCAAGGCCTCACTCTTCGGTTCAGAGACTTAGCATCCCCAGTTTGGTAAGCTGGTGAAATCATTTAAAATCCCTCAATAACGTTCAATGGGTTCCCCTCGAGGCCAATCTCTCCCTCGCTGCTTTTCTCTGACACCCATTTTACAGACACGTAGTTTGAAACTGGTTTTGAAGATACTTATCATGCACGTGGAGGTGGTGGACAAGGTGTCAGAGAAAACTGCCATTGACACATACATGAACACGCACACACTTGAGTATACACGCACACACACACACACACACACACGGTCATCACTCCGTTTCTAAAACAAATAATAATGCTAACATATTTAGGCCTTTTCACACTGCATTATTTTAGCCCAGAGTTATCCTTAAAGGGATAGTTTGGAAAATGGTCAATTACGGCCTTTATCTACTTCCCCAGAGTCAGATGAATTTGTGTATACCATTTTTATATATCTGTGTCCGGTATGTCAGAGGTAGTTTCACGAGCCAACGCTAACTAGCATTAGTGCAATGATTAGCAGACTACAGTAGCAAATTGCATGCGAGCTGTTACCATAGACTTCAAGTCATTGTGATATATGTTCCAATACACTTCCAGTCACTGCGCTAATGCTAGTAAGCAATTGCGCTAATGCCAGTCCCTTCAAACTGAACGCAGATACATAAAAATTATATCCACGAGTTCATTGGACTCTGGGGAAGTAGATAAAGGGCCTCATTGGCAAAATCACGAACTATCTCTTTAAGACATTTTAGGTAGGTAGCTTTAGCTAGCCCCTAGGAACATGATCCTAGGCTAGCACTAGTCAGGTGTACCTGCGCCAAAACTCTGGTAATTTTCATCCTATAGCTTGTTATCCATTTTCATTTTAAATAGTGAACCAACATGTTTTCAGCACTTTTATTTCCATAACTGATCAAAACAAATGTTTTCATGCTCTCTTTTGTCTCACTGTAGAACACATAGTGAGCAATATGTTTGCAACATCAAATCGCAATAAGATCACAGTATCGAACCACAAGACATATAGAATCGTGAGAATTGCAATACATCTTATTGGCGCCCAGCCATACATTAGAAAATGCAAGTGTGACGTTGTTTAGTCCTGGACTAAAATCTCTCTTAACCTAGGGCCAACACGACCTGCGGTTAGAACACGACTAGAACTCTCGATCATCTCAGTCATCCCTTCTTCCTTTTGATGTAAAGCTTTAAAATACCAATTTCGCTGTAGCATTCAACGCTAGCCATTTGTGAGTTGAATGCAGGCTCCCAGCTAATGCTAGCAGTCATTGCGGCAGTAAATCTGATGAATTAATAACGAGCGCCTTGACAGCAGAGCACTGGGAGCACCACTGGGGAGCCTGCAAAGATGGAGAGGAGAGTTAAACAGTCTTCTCTCTCGCCTCCTTCGGCAGACTGTCTGCTAAATATCTCAAATGTAAAATGTAAAATGTGCATGTGTGTATTTAAATCAAAGGGCCACAGTCAGACAAACAATATTCGAGATGAGCTGTCCATATCTTATAAGACATAGTAAGACACTGCAGTATGCCTAACCAGTTGGAATGTTTGAGAAATTGGTCTGAAAACATTCCTGACGAAGGGGCATGTCCCTGGTCAGATGTACAGATACTGTATGCAGTCCTCTTTTATATGATTTTATATCCGTTTTTATATCACAGCCTACATTTCCCATCCACCCTGTGCAGAGCCTAAATTAGCTCTGTGCAGATGTTGGTCTCCTACAGTGCAAGGCAGGTCATGAGAATGGCTGGAGGGGGAATTCAATATTAGTCACTGTGACTGGAACTAGCGTGCTACTATAACATAGTCTGTAAGACACTGCCCACCCCCGTGCTGGCCTGTGTTCTTTTATCCACAGAAGCTGACGCAGTGTTCCTGCTCAAATCACTTTATTTTCCAGGCCAGTTTACATTAATGTGAAATTCAGTCGCATACAAACAGACGAGTGCACATACCACATACGTACAGAGACACACATAGAGATACAGGCTCGCACATGGCCCGCCAAGATGTGCACACACACAGGCACATATACACATACAGACAACTGCACATATACACACACACACACACACACGTAAGCATTTAATTGAACGGCGTATACCGTGTGTATCCCTTACAAACGACTAACCAAGCTTGAAACTTGAAACACACACACACACACACTATGGTCTTCACTCTTGTTCTGAAACAAATAATAACGCTAAAATACTTTACGCCTCTTCACTCTGCATTATCTTAGCCCAGAGTTATCCTAACCCTGGGCTAAGGACACACACACACACACACACACACACACACACACACAGTGGGAGGAGTGTGCATTGCTGCCTCACAAATTCAGGCAGGGACAGAAATAGCCTTTCCTCTAAAGGGGCCGGGGGAGAGTTGGGGGAAAACAATGCCAGAAATGCTTGTCCTCTTCGCTGGGTTTAAAGAGAGCAGCTTCATTCACTTCAACAAACACACACACACTAGGGCTGTGACGATCATGGAATTTTGGGTGACGTTTTTGTTTTCAGAAAAATGACCATGGTCATCGTTACAATTCTTTGAAATACAAGAAAAATACAAAAATGCTATCCTCTCCTCCCAGACACGCTTCTCCTCTCTGCTGTTCTGCTAGCCTAGCAGCAGCAGTAAACAATATATCATGCGGAGCAGGCATGCACCTACTCAACGTTTGCTAACCTAGCATGGATATTTCAATATATTTAACGTCACGTAAAATGTATGTCAAATACATGTAGGTATATTTGCATCTTTGGTCAAATGCATGTAATGTCTTAAATGTATTCCAGAGATGCATTTACATACATTTGCATCTTTGCTCAAATGCATGTATGGCTGACAATTCCAGAAATGCATAGCTAAGATATCTAGTCTACAGGGAGGCCAAAGCAGTTCTTAACTCAGCTTCTTAAATTACTCTGTGCATATTGATCAATGGAGATAATGTTTTGGCAATGATATAATTTAAATTGTGATGACTGAGTAAAACATGTATTTTTAATTTCACCTAATTTGAACATTCTCTCATAAAGAGCACATGTTTAAGCACGTGTCAAAGTGTAGGTCTAGGTCTTGTGCTTCGAATAAGTGGTTTTACAGTGGATGGTTAGCGGTGTTATGGTGCATTCGTGACCAAGTGGGAAGTGGGAATTTAACACATCTGGGAAAAATCCACTTGAACGTCCCCTCCAACTGGTAATTAATGACAAGTTAAATCAGCCATGAATCCCCTTGTGCAACAGGGAGGGACAATTGAATGCAAGATCCACACCCCCAAAAATATATTGCTAAAACATTTCTAGCTTGTTTATCTAATGGTAACAGGGTTGACGTGTTATGCTCGACCGCTCAGTTTTTTCACCACAAAACACCAGAAAAGTGTCAAAAAGAGTCGAACCAACTCACCTGCTTTCACAGTGTGATTTGACTATTAGATGTTCATTGTTTATTTTAAATTCAATATTTCAAAAGGAATAGTTTCACCATATTAAAACGATATTTCAGTCCACGTAACAGGGTTGACTTTAAAATGAGGGACAGACGTAAATGAATCACTAATCACATTTCTTTGGAAATAACTTTGTCAAAGCAACAAAATAACTATGGCCTTACAATAATGGTAAAAACGTTTCGTTGTTTTGTGGTAAGTAGGTTAAAATCTTCCTATAAGTCACAGAGGGTGTGCAGAGGGTGCACAGAGGGTGCACAGAGGGTGCACAGAGGGGCATGTCAAAATGCTGAATTTTGGTACTTTAGCAAGTCTTTATTCATATTGAAAATCTATTTTATTGAATTGTCCATATGGTTTATATTAAAAGGCACTTCTTCATATAACAGGCTTTTAAAATGCAATATTGGTGCCTAATTTGTACTTAACATATCAAAGAGATGCAAAGGAACTCATTTCATGGAATGACCCAGTACGCGTTAAGTTCTGCCCATTGGACATTGTTTTCAATGCTCTCGTCAAGTTTGTTTGTTTATTTGTCATACGTACATGAAAGACATGGATTCATTACATGACCAATAATGTATCATGTTTGTAGTCATTTTAGTAGTAATGTAAATGCATTTTAGTGCTTTTGATGTGTGTCAAGTACAATAAAAATGCATTTTGACAAAATATACTTAACAAAAATATTAGTGCAACATGTAAAGTGTTGGTCCCATGTTTCCTAAGCTGAATAAAAGATCCTAGAAATGTTCCATAAGCACAAAAAGCTTATGTCACGCCTACTCCCGCTCCCACTCTCCAGCGCTTGACGTCGCCAGTCTACTAACCAACGGCCCTGGAAAACAACCATCATTACACACACCTGCTCCCCATCATTACGCACACCTGCTCCCCATCATTACGCACACCTGGACTTCATCATCACCTTGGTGTACCTTTATTTAGCCCTCAGTAGCCTCAGGTATCAGGCAGTATTGGTTTGTTTTCATGTTCAGTACGCATCCCGTTTTCTTCATTTGCCTTGCTTTATTGTTATTAAACTCTATATCTTCCAGAAGGTCAAGGAACAGGGTCATCTACTCCACCAACACAACGACCAGCTGGTGCAACTGGGTACGGCCACGGAGGAGGTCCTCCACATTCTGGACACCACCAGCGAGACTCTCCATACCCATCAAAGGGCCTCTTACCACGGGTCGTCACAGTGAGCCAGTCCCCCAGCCCACCCAGCCGTCCGCCCAGGTCAGCGATGACCTACTGTTCCTTCAGGAGAAGTATGACGGTACTCCATCAAAATGCCGTAGCTTCCTACTCCAGTGCTCCGTCTATCAGACAGGAGCCCTCACCACAGAGAGGTCCCAGGTTGCCACGGTAATTTCCCTGCTGACTGGACGGGCGTTGGTGTGGGCTACAGCCGCCTGGGAGAGAGGCTAGGAGGACCTGAGTTCCTATGAGAGGTTCATGGCTCTGTTCAGGGCAGTCTTCGACCATTCTCCAGAGGGCAGAGAGGGAGGTCAGTGACTTCTGCAACAACAGCAGGGTGCCCTCACCTTTCGGACTGTGGCAGCCTCTACCGGATGGAATGAGCTGGCGCTCCGCAATTTCTTCTGGAAAGGACTGTGTGAAAAGGTTCAGACGGAGTTGGCATGACAACCTATCCTTGGGCGCACTCATCGCTATGGACATCCGTCTGGATAATCTTCTTCGGGATTGTAAGTGCCCACCTCACCACTCGCCTCCCTCCTTTGGCTATCCTGAGGCAGAGCCTATGGAGCCTGAACCTACTATTTGATTTTCTGGATTTTTTTTCTAATTTTGTCTGTCATAGTTGAAGTGTACCTATGATGAAAATTACAGGCCTCTCTCATCTTTTTAAGTGGGAGAACTTGCACAATTGGTGGCTGACTAAATACATTTTTTTGCCCCACTGTATATCTCCCTCACTGACTTTAAGCATCAGCTATCTGAGCAGCTTACCTATCGCTGCAGCTGTACACAGCCCATCTGTAAATAGCCCATCCAACTACCTACCTCATCCCCATATTGTTTTGTATTTACCTTTTTTGCTATTTTGCACACCAGTATTTCTACTTGCACATCATTATCTGCACATCTATCACTCCAGTGTTAATTTGCTAAATTGTAATTACTTCGCTACTATGGCCTAGTTATTGCCTTACCTCCTTACGCCATTTGCACACACTGTATATAGACTTTTTCTAATGTGTTATTGACCATACGTTTGTTTATTCCATGTGTAACTCTTTGTTGTTTGTGTCGCACTGCTTTGCTTTATCTTGGCCAGGTCGCAGTTGTAAATGAGAACTTGTTCTCAACTGGCCTATCTGGTTAAATAAAGGTGGAATAAATAAAAAAATAAAAAACACATACACAGAAATTGCTTCACCTTTCCAACAAACAGCCCATGGCACCCATTAGCCAGATAGTTATTTTCCAATGGCCTCAAATGGCTTTGCTTTTCAGACTTGTCCTCACCAAGTTCCTTGGTTTTATAAGACAGACCTGGTGGGGACAGGGGACCATAGTGCCATCTGTGTTACTGAAGGAAGAGTCTCCTGTGATTCTTTACACAGAGGTATGAGGCTATCTACTATAGCCGAGGGAATACAGGCATTAATGTTCATGGTCAAATGTTGAATGGATGAACAAATTCCTGGTTTATAGGTCCCGGATAGACAGCAGTGTTGTCAAATAAAGGATCTCAGTGTCTTCTAAAAGATGAATCTACATCGACGAACAATCAATTACCTTTTTCCACTCAATAACCTTCTTTCTTCTCATTCAACAACTCCCCAACATCAGGGGCTAGCCTCATTGACAACAGTAAACTGATTTGATTCCGAAAGTGTCAATCAATATCAAATCAGTAATTGTGGCAGTCAAAAACAGACAAACGTTTACAGACAAAACCCATTTCCTGTTCCTATTACCGGGGAAACTAGAGTAGAATGGAATATAACATAGCCAAGTCAGCCAAATCTGACATTATGTTTTTATTACCATGGTACGCAGTCTACACTCCTGTTGACTTGTATCAACTCATGTTCCTTAAAATATGTTTTGGATCTGTGTAAAAGAACTCTAACATGCAATGTGAGACCAGAAATTGCCTGAAAAAAACACAAGAAACAAAAACATTTTGAACCTCTATTGGTTTTTTATGTGGATGTTTTGATTCATTACATTACTATTTGGAGGAAGAGGAGGAGCAGTGTATATATATATTGTTACATAGGAGAAAAGGTCTAAGAGAATCCTTCCTAATTTAATTCGGAATATTCTCCCCAGAGGCCAATCCACCATCACCACCACCACCATCAAAAAACAGATGAAATAAAAAGAATGGGAAATGCAGCGGGAGCTTTTAACTAAAGAGCAGAAAAGAGGAGGACCTCATCAGGTCTGCCACAAGGATGGTCGAAACAGGAGGACACATAAACTCAGCAAAAAAAGAAACGTCCCTTTTTCAGGACCCTGTCTTTCAAAGATCATTCGTAAAAATCCAAATAACTTCACAGATCTTCATTGTAAAGGGTTTAAACACTGTTTCCCATGCTTGTTCAATGAATCATAAACAATTAATGAACATGCACCTGTAGAACGGTCGTTAAGACACTAACAGCTTACAGACGGTAGGCAATTAAGGTTACAGTTATGAAAACTTAGGACACTAAAGAGGCCTTTCAACTGACTCTGAAAATCACCAAAGGAGGACTGTAGATGTGGACAGGGCAATAAATTGTAATGTCCGTACTGAGAGAAGCATAAGACAGTGCTACAGGGAGGCAGGACAGACAGCTGATCGTCCTCGCAGTGGCAGACCACGTGTAACAACACCTGCACAGGATCGATACATCCGAACATCACACCTGCAGGACAGGTACAGGATGGCAACAACAACTGCCCGAGTTACACCAGGAACGCACAATCCCTCCATGAGTGCTCAGACTGTCCGCAAATAGGCTGAGGGAGGCTGGACTGAGGGCTTGTAGGCCTGTTGTAAGGCATGTCCTCACCAGACATCACCAGCATCAACGTCGCCTATGGGCACAAACCCACCGTCGCTGGACCAGACAGGACTGGCAGAAAGTGCTCTCCACTGACGAGTCGCTTTTTTGTCTCACCAGAGGTGATGGTCGGATTCACGTTTATCGTCAAAGAAATGAGCGTTACACCGAGGCCTGTACTCTGGAGCGGGATTGATTTGGAGGTGGAGGGTCCGTCATGGTCTGAGGCGATGTATCACAGCATCATCGGACTGAGCTTGTTGTCATTGCAGGCAAACTCAATGCTGTGCATTACAGGGAAGACATCCTCCTCCCTCATGTGGTACCCTTCCTGCAGGCTCATCCTGACATGACCCTCCAGCATGACAATGCCACCAACCACCACCAATACTGCTTGTTCCTGCAAGACAGGAATGTCAGTGATCTGCCATGGCCAGCGAAGAGCCCGGATCTCAATCCCATTGAGCACGTATGCAACCTGTTGGATCGGAGGGTGAGGGCTAGGGCCATTCCCCCCAGAAATGTCCGGGAACTTGCAGGTACCTTGGTGGAAGAGTGGGGTAACATCTCACAGCAAGAACTGGCAAATCTGGTGCAGTCCATGAGGAGGAGATGCACTGCAGTACTTAAATGCAGCTGGTGGATTTTGACACCCCCTTTTTTTAGGGACACATTATTCAATTTCTGTTATTCACATGTCTGTGGAACTTGTTCAGTTTATGTCTCAGTTGTTGAATCTTCTTATGGTCATACAAATATTTACTCATGTTAAGTTTGTTAAATAAACACAGTTGACAGTTTACATGTACACACACACACACACACACACATACATAGACAGGTAGACAAGTAGACAGGCAGATAGACTAGTAACATACATTACATTAGTAGCGGATGAGGTGAATCACTGCCACCTGCTCACAATGCAGGCCTAAAGCACCAAAAGAAAGTACTGAATAAACACAATTTATTATTATCATCACTATTATTCAAATTCAATGGAAACGTTTAATTCAATAGTTTTTCAAGTGTTGAATAATGGATTTCAGCATTGTTAAGTTCAACATGGTGAGTCATTGGGCCAAAATAAGGCCAACTGGATCTTGATGTTACTGGGCGACTCAGAAAAGAACATAACTCGTCATCGGTGTCACAGGCAGTAGGGCAGACGTTGCTGGTGCATAGCCTTTTTACAAACTCACCAAAGTTGGTTAAACAATTCTTGTTGCAGTGCTGTATGTCATTTTAATTCACTTCTAAGCCCAGACCAACATTTGAAGGAGTACTTGTCTTTAGATCATGCTACAATTTTAACACTTTAGATTAGTAAAAGCACTGCACTGAGCTGATGCCTAAAGATCCCCATGTTAGCTTCCAAATACAACTCTGTTTACAACTTCTGGTAAAACAAAAAAAGTGAAATGTTTCCACATCAGTTATTAAAGACATCAGTTTCAATCTAAGAAACAATGGAACTCAATATGAATCTACTGTATGTATGCATTCATCTGCAGCGGAACATGGGTGTAAATGTGCTGCCACCTGCTGGACTACAGTGCCATTGCAATATGCCAGACCAGTTCTCAATGAGTATGTTTACACACGCACTAATAATTTGATATTAAACTGATTATACAATTTCATTTTAAAAACTCTAAAATGCTGTTTGGAGAACTGCAAAAATGACCCCAGCCATTATCACACTGGTTGCTATAACTTTAGCTATATAAATAGCCACTCCACGTTAACTCACATTAACTCAGCACCGGGAATAAAAACTACAATTGAATACTTACAGAGGGATCTGTTAGCAGAACAATTATTTTATTAACAAAAGGTAAACAAATATGTTTGCTTAACAATACAATTTTGTTGAGCAGTTTTACAGCGAATTTCTTGCATTTCTACACATTTTGCCGCGACTTATTACATGTTAATATGATATCTGAGTGAGAGTGACTAACAAAATCAATGGGGGACCACTGGATGTCAGGACCCCTCGGCACATGCCCTGCGTGCCTGTTCGGTAATTCGGCCATGATTACTACAAGTTTACTGTGGATAGCTGGTTAGACTAACTCAACTGATTTTACCAATAAAACATATATGGTTGGAATAATACTGTGAAATTGGATAATGCCCTTTTAATGTAAGAGCTGTTTGAAAAGATTGCCAGCCATTTCAGCCTCTTTTGGTGGGATGGAGTTTTGGCCTACCATGGTGGTCAATTAGTTAATAGACCAATAGGAAAGAGAGTTCCAAACCTCTCTGCCAATGACAGCACATTTTCAGTTTTCCCCTCCCCAATCAGACCCCTCCCAGATAGTCCTAAAAAATGATTGCTTGAGAAATTGCCCTTTGCTAAGAAGCTATTTTAAGTATTTAATTGTTACCCAGAAATGATTTAATATTGAGATAAAAATGGCTGCATTGGGCCTTTAACTGACATCGGCTAATTAAGTGACTTCTAATTACTACACACAGCCTATGTCATTGTCACCATATTAGCTAACGTCATAGTCAACATAGCTAATAGAACTAACATTAACGTGCTAGCAAACCCACTACAATCATGCAGTACAATTACAAGGGCTAGCCCCAGTAGCAAATTAATAAAAACCGGAAGAGTTCAGTGTTCGATAGCCTGAGCGAGCTAGCTTACATAAATTACATTCCTCTCTGTTTGAGCCGGGTGTTTGAGTAAGCTAAATTAGCTAGCTGCATTAGCTAGCTAAGTACTGTAAGTTTTAAAAAATATAACTCTCCCTGCTGCTTCTCCTTAATTTGTGAAGAAATGAATTTGTTCAAAACAGTTCAACTATTGTCTTTCTCATGCTGCAAGAGCTCTGATACACAATATATACAGAAGTATGTGGACACCCCTTCAAATTAGTGTATTCGGGCTATTTCTGCAACACCGTTGCTGACAGGTGTATAAAATCGAGCACACAGCCATGGACTCTTGAGCAGTGGAAACATGTTCTCTGGAGTGATGAATCACACTTCACCATCTAGAAATCTGATGGACGAATCTGGGTTTGGCGGATGCCAGGAGAACGCTATGTGCCCCAATGCATAGCGGCAACTGTAAAATTTGGTGGAGGAAGAATAATGGTTTGGGGCTGTTTCCATGGTTCGGGCTAGGCCCCTTAGTTCCAGTGAAGGGAAATCTTAACGCTACAGGATACAATGACATTCTAGATGATTCTGTGCTTCCAACTTTGTGGCAACAGTTTGGGGAAGGCCCTTTCCTGTTTCACCATGACAATATGTATTTTTTTTATTCCACCTTGATTTAACCAGGTAGGCCAGTTGAGAACAAGTTCTCATTTACAACTGCGACCTTGGCCAAGATAAAGCAAAGCAGTGCGACACAAACAACAACACAGAGTTACACATGGAATAAACAAACGTATGGTCAATAACACATTAGAAAAAGTCTATATACAGTGTGTGCAAATGGCGTAAGGAGGTAAGGCAATAACTAGGCCAGAGTAGCGAAGTAATTACAATTTAGCAAATTAACACTGGAGTGATAGATGTGCAGATGATGATGTGCAAGTAGAAATACTGGTGTGCAAAATAGCAAAAAAAGTAAATACAAACAATATGGGGATGAGGTAGGTAGTTGGATGGGCTATTTACAGATGGACTGTGTACAGCTGCAGCGATAGGTAAGCTGCTCAGATAGCTGATGCTTAAAGTCAGTGAGGGAGATATAAGTCTCCAACTTCAGCAATTTTTGCAATTCGTTTCAGCCATTGGCAGCAGAGAACTGGAAGGAAAGGCGGTCAAAGCAGGTGTTGGCTTTGGGGATGACCTGTGAGATACACCTGATGGAGCGCGTGCTACGTGTGGGTGTTGTTATGGTGACCAGTGAGCTGAGATAATGTGGAGCTTTACCTAGCAAAGACTTATAGATGACCTTGTGCCAGTGGGTCTGGCGATGAATAGGTAGCGAGGGCCAGCCGATGAGAGCATACAGGTCACAGTGGTGGGTAGTATATGGGGCTTTGGTGACAAAACGAATGGCACTATGATAGACTGCATCCAGTTTGCTGAGTAGAGTGTTGGAGGCTATTTTGTAAATGACATCGCCGAAGTCATGGATCTGTAGGATAGTCAGTTTTACGAGGGTATGTTTGGCAGTGTGAGTGAAGGAGATGTTTAATATGAGACTGGAAGGAGAGTTTACAGTCTAGCCAGACACCAAGGTATTTGTAGTTGTACACATATTCTAAGTCAGAACAGTCCAGAGTAGTGATGCTAGACGGGCGGGAGGGTGCGGGCAGCAATCGGTTGAAGAGCATGCATTTAGTTTTACTAGCGTTTAAGAGCTGTTGGAGGCCATGGAAGAAGTGTTGTATGGCATTGAAGCTCGTTTGTAGGTTTGTTAACACAGTGCCCAAAGAAGGGCCAGATGTATACAGAATAGTGTCGTCTGCGTAGAGGTGGATCAAGGAATCACCAGCAGCAAGAGCGACATCGTTGATATATACAGAGAAAAGAGTCGGCCCGAGAATTGAACCCTGTGGTACCCCCATAGAGACTGCCAGAGGTCCAGACAACAGGCCCTCAGATTTGACACACTGAACTCTATCCGAGAAGTAGTTGGTGAACCAGGCGAGGCAGTCATTTGAGAAACCAAGGCTGTTGAGTCTGCCGACAAGAATACGTTGATTGATAGAGTCGAAAGCCTTGGCCAGGTTGCTGAATACGACTGCACGGTACTGTCTTTTATCGATGGTGGTTATGATATGGTTTAGTACCTTGAGCGTGGCTGAGGTGCACCGGTGACCAGCTCGTAAACCGGATTGCAGAACGGAGAAGGTACGGTGGGATTCGAAATGATCGGTTTGTTAACTTGGCTTTCGAAGACTTAAGAAAGGCAGGGCAGGATGGATAAAGGTCTGTAACAGTTTGGATCTAGAGTGTCACCCCCTTTGAAGAGGGGGATGACCACGGCAGCTTTCCAATCTTTAGGAATCTCAGACGATATGAAAGAGAGGTTAAACAGACTGGTAATAGGGGTTGAAACAACAGCGGCAGATAATTTTAGAAAGAGAGGGTCCAGATTGTCTAGCCCAGCTGATTTGTATGGGTCCATGTTTTGCAGCTCTTTCAGAACATCTGTTATCTGGATTTGGGTGAAGGAGAAGCTGGGGAGGCTTGGGAAAGTAGCTGCGGGCGGTGCGGGCTGTTGGCCGGGGTTGGGGTAGCCAGGAGGAAAGCATGGCCAGCCGTAGAGAAATGCTTATTGAAATTGCCCCCGTGCACAAAGCAAGGTCCATACAGAAACTGTTTTTTTTTTTTAGATCGGTGTGGAAGAACTTGACTGTTCTGCACAGAGCCCTGACCTCAACCCCATCAATCACCTTTGGGATGAATCGGAACGCCGACTGCGACCCTGGCGTAATCACCCATCATCAGTGCACAATCTAACTAATGCTAATGTGGCTGAATGGAAGCAAGTCCCCGCAGCAATGTTCCAACATCTAGTGGAAAGCCTTCCCAGAAGAGTGGAGGCTGTTATAGCAGGAAAGTGGGGACCAACTCCATATTAATGCCCATCATTTTAGAATGAGATGTTCAACGAGCATGTGTCCACATTCTTTTGGTCATGTACGTAGTGTAGGTTGGAGGACGTCCTCCGGAAGTCGTCATAATTACTGTGTGAGTCTATGGAAGGGGGTGAGAACCATGAGCCTCCTAGGTTTTTTATTGAAGTTATGTACCCAGACGAGGACAGATTCTTTCCCCCGCTTCAGTTCAAATAATGTCCGCCATTGATTTTAAGAAATCTTGCATCATATTTTACGTGGTTGCGTTATATTTCCGTGCATACTTTGTGTTGAAGCTTTCATCGATTCATGCTTCAAAACATAGTATGTACAAATTGAGTACACATTTGAGAAGTGCCCTCCGGACTCCGTTTAGCATACTTTGACTTGGACTCATACATACCCTCCTGTGCTCCAATTTGTGTGCTCTGAGGACGGTATATGCATTTTAAGAAACACCCAGTGTGTTTTAATCGGTTAATTTGTGACATGCACATATTTAGTATAGTTTCATCTAAAAAGGATAGCTTTTTGAATGTTTTACTATTTTAATTTATATGGAATTCACTGAGTAGGATGGTCCTCCCCTTACTCCTCTCAGGAACCTCCAATGGTGGAGGTCGCAAGCTACAGTTGTGTCTTCAATGGCATCGTGGCATCGTGTGGGCGAGCGGTTTGCTGATGTCAAGTTGTTGCCCCGTGGTGGGGCTGGGGTTATGGTATGGGCAGGCATAAGTTACGGACAATGAACACAATGGAATTTTATTGATGGAAATTTGAAAGCACAGAGATATCGTGATGAGATCTTGAGGCCCATTTTGTCGTGCCATTCATCCCCCGCTATCACCTCATGTTTCAGCATGCTATGGCACGGTCCCATGCCGCAAGGATCTGTACACAATTCCTTGAAGCTCAAAATGTCCCAGTTCTTCCATGGCCTGCATACTCACCAGACATGTCACCCATTGAGCATGTTCGGGATGCTCTGGATTGATGTCTACAACAGCGTGTGCCAGTTCCTGCCAATATCCAACAACTTCGCACACCCATTGAAGAAGAGTGGGACAACTCTATGTCGAAGGTGATGTGTCATGCTGCATGAGGCAAATGGTGGTCACATTAGATTCTGACTGGTTTTCTGATCCACATCCCTACTATTTTTCAAGGTATCTGTGACCAACAGATGCATATCTGTATTCTCAGTCATGTGAAATCCATAGATTAGGGCCCAATTAATTTATTTCAATGAATGTATTTCAATTTTGTGGCCCCTTTTCAACCTGCATTGATATCAGAAGTCTGATGGCACTATAATTCAGAAATTGTTGAATGTTGCGTTTATATTTTTGTTCAGTCTAGTTCATTTAGCTATCAGACTTCTGATACCAATGCAGGATGAAAGGGGACCATAAAATGGTGAACCGTTATTTTAAAAAATGGTATTGAAAAGTATTTTGAAAATACAATTTACAGCTCTCGGAAATATCATTGGAGTGTAATTCAGCCCAGTGTAATACAAAATACAAAATACTCAGAAGTAATTTAAAAAGATATTTCAAATGCATGTAACATAAATACTGCCCATATCTGCTAGCTACTTAGTTGAAATATTAACAGTACAGTCACAGCAGCATAACATTTGATTAACACTTGATAACACTTGATTTAGCCTACGTCATCAATATTTGGTTTGGTTGGTTGATACGCACAGCAGAGAGAGGCAAGATGTGGGGAGCTGCACATGTGTCAGGGCAGCAGCAACACATGTAGTCTACACCCTAGTTCAAGGTTTACATAGCTGATTCAAATAACCAACTCATCATCAAGCTCTGATTATTTGAATCAGCTGTGTAGTGCTAGGGCAAAACCAAAACGTGCACCCAGGGGGCCCAGGACCGAGTTTGGGAACCCCTGCTTTAGCTAACCACCATACTAAAATATCCACACAAGCTACTGGCCAGCCAGCCATATATTATCAGTTAGAAATGGTGATTTGTGTTATGTAGTTATTATTTGATACGAGCATTATAGATAAATCATAATCAGTAAAAGAAATTGAGCTAGTTAACAAGCCGATTTACATCAGTCATCAACATCAATGATCAGCTGAACTTTTCCCGATGTCAGTCATGTGTTTAGGAGACATTGTAACTAGCTTGCTTACAATTTGTGATGAGTCAGTGTGTAGTTGCAGAAATGAATAGGCCTATGCTCAAAAATGTAAACATTTTCGCTACAGAGGCATTTATGTTAGGAATTTCAAGATATGAATTATAAAAGTTTAAAAAACATAAAGCGGGGGGGTGCCCTTTTTATTTTGAGACCCTGAAAGGTCTGTGCCAACCAATGTACAACCTTAAGAAATTGAAAAATTATGAGGAAAAACCATGATCAAGACTTGACCATTCTTTGCTGTGTCTGACTGTAAATAACATACTTTCAAGATAAGGAAAAACCAGAGCATCTTTGTAAATAAGTACATAATGAAAATTTAGTGAAGGAAAGTACTCACATAAAAGTTTAACGGCATCTTCCCATAACACACTTTCACAAATAAGGAGAAACAAAAAGGCACGACTGCCATCAATTACATATCAATGTAGAGCCGATGACAGCATTCGATATATACTTAGCACTTGTGATAAAGCTCCAATTACACCCAGATGAGTTGATAACAGAAAGTAATTATAGCTTAGTGTGGGGAAACTTCAGAGGACGGCCAACAAACTACTCACCAGACCTGGGTTCAAATACTATTTGAAATCTTTTACATACTTTCTGCATTTGCTTTAGCCTGCTTGGAGTGCCAGATGGGCAGGGTGTGTCATTTTGTGACTATTGCATTGGTTCCATTGCACCAGACAAACTGAATCAGGCACAGCTAAATTATTTGAAATGATTTCAAGTTGTATTTGAACCCAGGTGTGCTACGCACAGGCCAGGCCAAACTCCAGTCAGTCAGAGAGAGCCATCTTCACAAGCAATTTGGCCTGAGTAACTCGAGAGCACAATGACCTGTCGCACTCAAGCGATTGCTCACAGAAGAAAACCTCGTTCTGAGACAACGAGTCACGGGGATCATGGGATGTCATGTGTCATACAGTCATGTCATATCCCCGAGTCTATTCTGCATGGCTTCAGGTCAAAACAGCAACTGTCTTTCAATCACCAATTTGGTGGCGACAATGACTTGTGAACAGTGACACTCGAAGTAACTGATCTCTTATTTTGAACAGAGCTGAAAGTAGTTTACATTGCTTGTGATGTCCCCAGAGTACATTCCTTTAATGCACTGGTTCTCAATCCTGATCCTGGGGATCCCAAAGGGGTGCACGTGTTTGTTTTTGCCCTAGCACTACACAGCTGATTCAAATGATCGACTCATCAAAAGGCTTTGATGATTTGAATCAGGTGTGTAGTGATAGGGCAAAAACAAACATGTGCACCCCTTTAGGTCCCCAGGACCAGCATCGAGGACCACTGCTTTAATGAATGCTTGGCATGATGGGTTTTTGATCGTTTGTCATCTTACGCTCACAACATAATAGGGTCAGCTGACACCTCTGGTGATTACACCAGACACCAGCCGGTCCCAGTTTGCTCCCTCCCCCTTGGCCCTAACTCCATCCATATTTGCAGATGTGCACAGTGAAAGCAATATATTGCAGAAGCTCCACCACTACACTACTATCCAGACCCTTCAGATCTCCAAACATAGAACTGTTAAGGCCAAGGGGAAGCGGTAGGAAGTGCATTTGGATAGGTTGTAACTCTGAAGGAAATGCTGGATGAAACTCTGTTGCGTTCCATGTCATCGACTGTGTAATCGACTGACAGATTGCTATAACATATGATGTGGTTATATGATACTTAAATTACCTATCCAGGCGTTGTAAGATCTGGCATGCATCAGCAACGCGTGGGCAGAGGAACGCAACATGAAGCAAGTTCAGCTGCACTGAGGCAAGTTCACCTGATTTCCACAGTGGGTTTGGTTTATTTGTATCCTATCCTATAATGCCACACAACGCTCCAATGCTGTGCTGTCTATACTCAACAAAACATTATCATGTAAATTCACATAATAGTCCTATATGCAGTCTTACCCTCCCACATAATGAGGGTGTCTGCCAGGATTGGGGTCTATTCTGAATTGAGTTGCGGCTTTCTCTTTAATTCCAATTCAATTCTTGAATTTTAATTAACACTTTACAAAACTATAAATACAAAATGCAACAATTTCAAGATTTTACTGTGTTACAGTTTAAATAAGGAAATCAGTCAATTGAAATAAATTCATTAGGCCCTAATCCATGGATTTCGCATGGATGGGCAGGGGCACAAGCATGGGTTTGCCTCGGAGGGCATAGGCCCACCCACTTGGGAGCAAGGCCCACCCACTGGGGAGCCAAGCCCAGCCAATCAGAATGAGGTTTTCCCCACTGAAGGGCTTTATTACAGACATAAATACTCCTCAATTTCATCAGCTGTCTGGGTGGCTGGTCTCAGGCAATCCTGCAGGTGAAGAAGCTGGATGTGGAGGTTCTGGGCTGATGTGGTTACACATCTTCTGTGTTTTTTGGTCCATTTGGACGTACTGCCAAATTCTCTAAAACGACATTGGAGGCGGTTTACGGTAGAGAAATGAACATTACATTTTGCGTAATGATCGTACTGTTTAATCAGCTTCTTGATATGCCACACCTGTCAGGTGGTTGGATTATCTTGGCAAAGGAGAAATGCTCACTAACAGGGACGTAAACAACTATCTGTACAGCATTTGAGAGAAATAAGCTTTTTGTGCGAATGGAACATTTCTGGGATCTTTTTTTTTCAGCTCATGAAACATGGGACCAACACTTTAGATGTTGCGTTAATATTTTTGTTTAGCATCATTTGAATTGGCCACGCCCCACAGGAAGCAGAATCTGAATTGAATTTGAATCAAAGGACCTAGAATTTAAAGAGCAACTGCCCCTAAAAAACAACTTCTCAGTAAGAAAGAAGCCTTTGTGGCATTGATATGAGTCAGAAACATGTATTCTTCTGTCAAAATGTACTACAAAGTGTAAATAGGATACTGTGTCAGGGTGGGTTCTATTCCTGCCCAAGCCCTTCTGGCACAAATAACGCAATCTCCCATTTGACTTGATGTATTAACACATTTCAAATATGGACAGTCCAGGATTATTTTACTCCCGATCTTGATAAGAAATGACCATACCAGGCACTTTTGGATAACACAAATAGTAAATAAATAAAATTATAAAAGTACAGCAACATTAGTTTCCATTCACACAAAGTGTCAGATAAATTGTTACAGATTGGCTGTGGTAAATGAGGAAATACTTTATTTCTAGTCTGTTCAAAAAGGACTAAATTGTTTGGATTACAATACCAACAAGAGGGCGAACATATGTTGACTGACTTTGGTTGCAAGCAGCACTAAGTTAGAGAGGAAAAGGCGAAGCGAGAGGGCTCACTCGCCAAAATAAATCCAGAATAAGCCCAATGTGTTTCTATGGGCTTAATATGCAGGCCTAAGCTTGTCGCCTGCATTCCTGCCTTTGGGACGACTACCGTTGTTAGGGTGGAGCAATGACCATCTCGTCAATATTTACAGATCTGCGACTAAGCTAACATCGAAATATTTTCTTTGGGGAACGGTGATGATGTAACCAACAATGGTTGGAATTGAGATCAGTTGTGCAGGTGAATTTTGATGGTTTAACGTATATTGATGGTTTAACGAGACATCAGTTGGCGATAATCTAGTGTCATCGATGGTTGTAATAGGCCCCTTGTTATTTGATTATATTCCAATAGGCTACATTTTGTAGGCTACCCGTTAGCCTATTAATAGTCACATAATGAAAGGTGTGAAAACCAATAATCTGCTGTTTGTGTTTCCCTGGCTAAATTGGTAAGTTGATTTGGGCCATCAGTTGATTGACAGATGTAGGCCTCCAGTGTGGATGCTCGCCCACGTTTTATAGTAAGGCTATGTATAATTTGCGGAAGTGGGTAGAGTGATGAAAATCCGTACCTAAATGAAAGTAGTGTTACTTAGATTGTAATTTACTCAAGTATACAATTTGCTTTCTAAAGAAACTATTCAAGTAAGAGTAAAAAAGTATCCACTCAGAAAAGTACTTAAGTACTAGGTACAAATGTAGTTTTTACACCTTATGGTAAACTGTGACAGAATACAACTTAGTGCAATTGTGATTTGACATTCATTTATTATTAAAGCCTGCCAGCACCATCTTGCAGATGTCCCCCAGCACAGGTAGTTTTAATGAAGAATGACATCAAACAGTCCATTGGCTGTACAGTTTCAATGACGGTGATGTTGGTGAATGTATACTAAAAAGATTTGGAGTTTGGACACAGCAACTCATTCAAGGGTTTTTATTTATTTTTACTATTTTCTACATTGTAGAATAATAGTGAAGACATCAAAACTATGAAATAATAAGTATGGAAACATGTAGGCACCAAAGCAGCCACCCATTGCCTTTATGCCAGCTTTGCACACTCTTTGCATTCTTTCAACCAGCTTCATGAGGTAGTCACCTGGAATGCATTTCAATTAACAGGTGTGCCTTGTTAAAAGTAAATGTGTGGAATTTCCTTCTTAATGCGTTTGAGCCAATCAGTTGTGTTGTGACAAGGTAGGGGTGGTATACAGACGATAGCCCTATTTGGTAAAAGGCCAAGTCCATATTATGGCAAGAACAGCTCAAATAAGCAAAGGGAAACAACAGTCCATCATTACTTTAAGACATTAAGGTCAGTCAATACGGAAAATTTCAATAACATTGAAAGTTTCTTCAAGTGCAGTCGCAAAAATCATCAAGCACTTTGATGAAACTGGCTCAAAAATAAAGACAAATCCTTGAATGAGTAAGTGTGTCCATACTTTTGAATGGTACTGTATGCAAATCAGACACCTTTTACAATGGAATTAAATTGATGTCAATACATTTTAAATTGTTTGCATTCTAGCTAACCCTAATCCTTTTCCTAACCTTAACATACTCCTCCTAACCTGCTATGTTACGAAAAGTACATTTTTTGACAAAAGCTGTGTCCCTTCTAGATTTACCCTTCATCCTCCTTCTCTTTCCTTTCCACTTTGAAGGGTATTTTCTATTTTATTCTCCTCTCCTTTGGTTGTGCCTTTACAAGCTGTCAATAAAAAGACAAAAAAAAACTTGATTTCTTGTATATGGTACAAAAAGGTTGACTGAGATGATACACTGACAGAGATGCTTATAGACCCATAAAAACAGAATGACACACACACACACACACACACAGAGCAAAAGAGAGCAATGCATGGGAGGATGCTGGGGTGGACTGACTCGTTGCAGCTAGCTAAAGTTAGCTAGATCATGGTTGACACAGTTTTTTTTTAGTTTTTTTTTTATGGTTGACACTGCAGCTACAGTAGTTAGCTAGCTTAGCCAGTTTATTTAGTGGCAACCAATAGGTAACTAGCTATTTCCACACACATCTAATTAATCTGTTCATTCTTTATGCCAATGACAAGGTGGCTAGACAAACAGAGATCATATGGGGAGCTAAAAAACTTTTTCTCAGCCAACGCTAACTAACTAGTCATTTGATTTGCACTCATCGAAACACCATTTCCAGCTGCCACCTGGCGGCAATTCTAAATATTAAAAATCCCTTCAAATCCTCCTGCTACAGGATTATTTTCCTCCTGTGACAAAATTGGTCATATTAAGATCCGACATCTGTAACACCTCATGACAAAGACAAATACTGTTTTACATCTTTGAGTTGTAATCAAACTAATATTCGAAATGGTATGTGTATTCTTTGCATTAATATATTTTGATGAAAGATTTGTCAAATTAATGAGACGTTCACGTCTCAGTTGAATTGGTTTGAATTAAATTCTACTTGCTTCAATTCAAATAACATTCTAATTCTGCTTCCTGTGAGGTGTGGCCAATTCAATTAAAAAAAACACTGTTTGCATTTAATTAAACTCAGACATTCGGAATTGACCCCAACCCTGGTGTCTGCTGTCATGTAAAGAATGGTAACCATTGCCAGTGTATACATTCATATAAAACGTGTTGTTTAACAACACAATTTATGTGTAGTGTCTACTCTGACACATTTTGTGTCACTTCCTGTAATTAATGTGTTAAAAGCTGGAAACCATACAACACATGCTAAATGTGCTTGATTATTGACTTTGCAGATCCGACGTCATTGTGCATCTAGGCCACGGTCCCACACTGTGACCCACACGCAACACACTATAAGAAGTTCAACTGACAGCCTGGAGTGAGCCAGCTAGCAGGAGGAATAAGAAACAAGAACAAGGGGAACATTTGATAAGGGTAACATTTTAGCCCTGTTTTATACAAATAGTAAATGTCCCAGTTAATTTGAACCTGTTTTCCTCCATAATGCACTGTAAGCTATAAAAATAAATAGAGTCGCACACTCAATATATATTTTTGGCATCTGAGGTAAGTTCTCCTAGAACTTGTAAGGTTCTGTATCTAAGCTAGCAGTTGGCTAATGTTAACCGAAAGTAAATGATTGGGCAACTTTTTAGTTCTCGTCATGTTTTATTGTAAAGATATTTTGTGTTTGTTTGGTTTCAGCCTGGAACTAGCATCCGTTCCCTGTACGGTGTGCCTTCGCCTTCCGAACAGAGCAGCCCGCCAGTATTTGAACATTGCGAGGAACGACAACGTTGCCATCCGACTGGAGGATGAGGGCCTAACTTGAGCAATTGACAAACTCTTCAAGCTGTACTGGGTTAGCAACTTATCATATCCGATCCAACTTCAGTCTGTTCTCCTGTATCCCAGGTACAACATTCTGAGTTGGTCTCTCTGGACTGCATATCTAACTGACTGACATAATAAATATCTTGTTTGAGGTGTTTCAAGAATGATATTTAGCATGTACAAAATGTGTTTCATGTAAGATTCTGTATGTGGAGCACTGTATGAATTGAATAAAGGGCTATTTGTTTTCTACATGTCTTTCCCAATCATTTCCATTTCCCAATCACAGAATTGTAAAGTGGATTTAAGTGGAATATAACACAACGTGTAAAAAAAAAAAAACTTTTTTGACACTCCCCTATGTCTAGTTAGGGATGACACGTACATTGGGTGAAAAAGAGACTCAATTCCTTTACGTTAACTTTTTGCAAATCCAATCAGTTTTCCACATTGATTCAAGTCATCACATTTTTTTTTAATGACTTGGTTTTGGACATTTAGTTGTTTGTCAATGGCAGAGCTGTCCCTAAGGCTTAACAGGAGAGAATCCTCTAATCCAGGGGAACAGACTAAAAGCTGAGCCCGGGCCGCACCCCGGTGTGCTCACACTCCAAAAAAGACCTACTGCTATCAGGCACGATAATCCTTCCCATTGGCTATTTATGGATGCAAACTGTAGAGATAATGGACTCATTATACCATCACAGAAAACTGCCACCTTTCATTCTCGTAAATAGTTCCTTGAGATTGCCGTTAAATCAGCAGTGTGTGGCTGATTCCCTCTGTCTTCTCTCTCAGGTTGTATACGTTATGGACAGTAGGCCTTGCTATGGACAGTAGAACAATCTACCATTCTAATCTCATACATTGAGCCTGGCTTGAGGATGAGGATAATCTCCTCCCCTTTACCTAAAACTCATCCCAATCTCATTGCTAACCTTTAGCCCTTATCTTGCTAAAACCTTTGAGAACTTCAACCTCAATATTATGCCCGCCCAAGGCCATTAGCCCAGTTGAGGAGTGCAAAATAGATTGTATTTCCTTAGGTGCTGGTTTACTAAAGATGTGTTAGGACTGTACCTCATCTCTACCTCATCGCTAACCTGTGGCTCATGCCAGCCTCCCATCCCACTTCCCCACTTAGCCCTTACCTGTACCTCATCCCGGTGGTGTAGGACACACACTCCCGCAGGGACACAGCGTTCATCTTCAGAAAGTCCTCCAGGTTCTTGAGCTGGGCAGCGGCACGTACCTCCCTCAGCCGCTGCATCTCAGCCAGCTGGTCGCTGCGCTGCTGCCGCTCCTCATTATCCAGAGCTTGCTCTGACAGAAAGCAGCTAAGGCCACTGCGCACGCTCTCGCTCATCGACGACAAGGACAGCATCTTACCCGTGCCAGAGTTGCCGGTGTTGCCTCCGCCGCTGCTGACGCTGCTGCTCCGCCTCATGCTGGCTACAGGAGGCCCCTGCCCGCCGCTACTGACGCCACCACCGCTGCCAGCTCCATTGCCACCCGGCTTGGGCATCTGGTGGTCAGGGACACTCTGTTGGCGGCTCATACGACGTCCGGCCCCTCCATGCCCGTGCCCACCCCGCACCTCGCTCAGGCTGCTTTTGTGTGTGCCAAACATGCCCAGGCAGCACTGCCAGTGCCCACCCCGGTCAGAGACAGTATAGGTTTGCCACCCGAAGCAGTGTCGTCAAACGGACAGACAGGACAGACGGACTGTACGGATGCAGAGAGTGCAGTGCTGGTGCTGTGTGTGGCCACTGAGCCCCTGAGGCGAGGCGGAGGGGAGTGGGACAAAGCAGTGGCTTTAAATAGCACCTGTTCCTCTGCTCTGAGTGGGTGACAGGACAAAAACACCCCCAGCCCCATGCATCACGGCCTGTAATCAGAGCTGGCAGGCAATCCCCTCCACCAGCACCGCCACCTCTCCCCTCGCCCCATTGTGTAAGAGACACAAACACAAGGGCGCCATTTAAAACTGATATAGGGGCTCTTCCGGGGTGGGTGTGGTCCAGTAAGCAAGGTGAAACGTGTGGTGTTACTGGAGTGTGGCACTGTCAGAACCTCTCTGGTGGCAGGAGCAAACGTGTGTGAGTACAGTGGCATGCAAAGAGAATGTTGGGGGGAGGAGGAGGGCATAGCATTATGCCACCTCCAGCCGTGGCAGGAGGGAGTGAGAGGCAAGTTGAGTGACGACTCTCTTGAGAACTGGCCAGCACCCAATTATCTAAAGCTGTCCACTAACTTGGGATTGTGGGATTGTCAAAAAATAGACAGATGGAGAGAGAGCGGGTCGCTAGCCTTTTAATCAAATCAACTTTCAGATTAAGGTCCGTCTTTGGAGAACTACATCGTAACGCCACGTGTCAACATACAAAAGTCAACAGCAAATGCACAGGGCAATGCTTTTGGCCGTTGACATGTGAAGAAATGCGGTGTAAAATGTTCAGGAAGAGACCCTGCATGTGGCTCTCATGTTCAACCGTGTGTTTACATTACTACTCTCTTTCATAATTAGAGGTCACTATAGCTTCAGGCCCCGTGGAATGCTATTTTAAAAGACAAGTTCACTATTTTTAGATTCACGTTCATTTTTTATTTAGTCATCCTTCTTTCCGATTCGTTTAAATACCCATTGCCTACTTCCGATTCGTTTAAATACCCATTGCCTACTTCCGATTCGTTTAAATACCCATTGCCTACTTCCGATTCGTTTAAATACCCATTGCCTACTTCCGATTCGTTTAAATACCTATTGCCTACTTCCGATTCGTTTAAATACCCATTGCCTACTTCCGATTCGTTTAAATACCCATTGCCTACTTCCGATTCGTTTAAATACCCATTGCCTACTTCCGATTCGTTTAAATACCTATTGCCTACTTCGGATTCGTTTAAATACCCATTGCCTACTTCGGATTCGTTTAAATACCCATTGCCTACTTCCGCTATCGTTTGCCACTGCTTACCATAAAACAATGGTTGTGAATGTTTCACGTTTGTATACATCTCACTTCGAAGAAACATCAAATAATTGAGTCAATCTGAGGTGATCTGGTCGCTAATGTTGCTTATCTAAATGTTATAGTTATAACTGACTCGATTCCCTTCATAACAGACAATCGTATCCATTCTACAAAATAGTGCCTAGTGGAATAACACCTCTTGCACAGTTTTCACATTTTGCTGAAATCTAAAGAAAGGGATATAATTAGACTGTTTCAATACTTATCTACACCACATTTTCAAAGTGAAAGAAACATATAAAAAGATGTATTAATCAAAAAAATCTAAAAATGAAGTTGTCTTGATTGTGTATGACTTCACACCTCAGAGTTAATACTTGGTAGAAGCACCTTTGGCAGCAATTACCCCTCTTGGAAAGCCATTCTGGTGTGTCTTTGGCTTACAAATTTGTGTAATTGTCCAGCTGAAAAAAAAACTCTATCCCAGGGTTAGGTATGAAGAAGACTAACCTTTTACCTGGACTTTGCTAATTTCATGTATTTTTATCCTGATAAACTCCCCCAGTCTCTGCTGATGACAAGCCTATCCATAACGTGGTGCTGCCACCACAATACTTGAAAATACAGTGTTTTGAGAGATTCTCAAGAGACATTACTGTAATGCCTGACAGTTGCCCTGCTCTAAGATGGCCAGTGTTAACAGAATTGTCTTGTTGAGCCCAACATTCATACAGTAAAAATACTAATAGCAGAGCAATGTTTTTGAAACAGCTGAAATGTATAGACGTGTGAACGACCACCTTGATTCGGTCTTACATTGCAAAATTTGAAATTGTGTTTTTTTTATACATTGGATGAAAGCACACATAGCTACAAAATGATATATCATACACTGCATTTGAGGAACAATGGATTCTGCTTTGAAAATTGATAAACTTGTAACCTAACTTTTGAGAAAATGGCATTTATATATTTTTCTACAAACTGGGGAGCTCTTCTTTGTCTACACCCATTCAGCATTGTTCACACCCTCTTAAGCTTTAGCTCCACCCATCTATTTAAGGCTTGAGCAGAGTGTTCTGTCCTAACAACAGCAGTCAAGCACCCAAGCTAACTGGCTAACGTTGCCTAGCTTGCTAGCTACTTCCAGACACAAATGAGAGAACATCTCACTTTGACCATTTTACTCGTCCTAGCAGACCTGGTTAGGCTGTTTTTATTTTATCCAGAGCGTTGGTGACTGCAACTGTGCTGCTGGCAACAATTTACATTTTTTGCCAACGTTTACTGACACCGGCCATATTCAATGGGTGTTGAGCATTCGTAAATTCTTCATTTATTCTGCACTCAGATGAGAGCGCTCTGAAATCAGAGTAGATAGCCAGAAGGAATTTACCAGCTACGTCTATCAACAGTAGTCACAGTGACATTCTATTGAAATGGTTACTTGCATTGCATTGTTAAGACATGTACAGTTGAAATCAGAAGTTTTCATACACTTATGTTGGAGTCATTAAAACACGTTTTTCAACCAGTCCACAAATTTCTTGTTAACAAACTATCTACTTTGTGCATGACATAAGTCATTTTTCCAACAATTGTTTACAGAGAGATCATTTCACTTATAATTCATTGTATCACAATTCCAGTGGGTCAGAAGTGTACATACACTAAGTTGAATGTGCCTTTAAACAGCTTGGAAAATTCCAGAAAAGGATGTCATGGCTTTAGAAGCTTCTGATAGGCTAATTGACATCATTTGAGTCAATTGGAGGCGTACCTGTGGCTGTATTTCAAGACCTACTTTCAAACTCAGTGCCTCTTTGCTTGACATCAGGGGGAAAACAAAAGAAATCAGCCAATACCAGACATCCACAAGTCTGGTTCATCCTTGGGAGCAATTTCCAAACGCCTGAAGGTACCTCGTTCATCTGTACAAACAACAGTATGCAAGTATAAACACCATGGGACCACGCAGCCGTCATACCGCTCAGGAATGAAATGCGTTGTGTCTCCTAGAGATGAACGTACTTTGGTGTGAAAAGTGCAAATCAATCCCTGAACAACTGCAAAGGAATTTGTGAAGATGCTGAAGGAAACAGGTACAAAAGTATCTATATCCACAGTGAAATGAGTCCGATGTCAACATAACCTGAAAGGCCGCTCAGCAAGGAAGAAGCCACTGCTCCAAAACCTCCATAAAAAAAGCCAGACTGAGGTTTGCAACTGCACATGGGGACAAAGATCGTCCTTTTTGGAGAAATGTCCTCTGGTCTGATGTAACAAAAATAGAACTGTTTGACCATAATGACCATCGTTAGGTTTGGAGGAAAAGGGGGATGCTTGCAAGCTGAAGAACACCATCCCAACGTGAAGCACGGGGGTGGCAGCATCATGGTGTGGGGGTGCTTTGCTGCAGGAGGGACTGGTGCACTTCACAAAATAGATGGCATCATGAGGTAGGAAAATTGTGTGGACATATTGAAGCAACATCTCAAGACATCAGTCAGGAAGTTAAAGCTTGGTCAAAAATTGGTCTTTCAAATGGACAATGACCCCAAGCATACTTCCAAAGATGTGGCAAAATGGCTTAAGGGCAACAAAGTCAAGCTATTGGAGTGGCCATCACAAAGCCTTGACCTCAATCCTATAGAAAAAGTTGTGGGCAGAACTGAAAATGCGTGTGCGAGCAAGGAGGCCTACAAACCTGACTCAGTTACACCAGCTCTGTCAGAAGGAATGGGCCAAAATTCATCCAATTTATTGTGGGAAGCTTGTGGAAGGCTACCCAAAACGTTTGACCCAAGTTAAACAATTTTTGACCCACTGGAATGTGATGAAAAAATTAAAAGCTGAAATAAATCATTCTCACTACTATTATTCTGCCGTTTTACATTCTTAAAATAAAGTGGTGATCCTAACTGACCTAACACAGGAAATATTTACTAGGATTAAATGTCAGGAATTGTGAAAAACGGAGTTTAACCTCTTCAGTCGACCCTCTACTTTTTTGAACATTCTGTTAAAAATCGCGCAACATTTCAGCGCCCTGCTACTCAGGCCAGGAATATAGTATATGCATTTGCTTAGTCTGTGTGGATAGAAAACACTCAGACGTTTAAAAAACTGGTTAAATCACTGCTGTGGCTTTACCAGAACGGCATTTACATCGAAAAGCACAGGAAAAACTGATCACTGAAAATGGGGAAAATATATCCATGCGCTACTTGAACCCATTGATAAACGTGAACCACAATTAATTGACTGAGGTTGCAGTACCTACAGCTTCCACAGGGTGTCTAGAGTCTTGTCATTTCCCTGAGTTTTTTCTTGGTCAAACACATACAGGACACGGTATCTAATCCGGTCTAGGACCGGATATTTTCGTTGAGTTTCTAGCCGGACATTTTTCCAGACGGACAGCTAATAATCTTTACATCGCCTCCTGATGAATTTTATCGCTTATTAACGTTTACTAATACCTAAAGTTGCATTACAAACGTATTTCGAAGTGTTTTGTGAAAGTTTATCGTCGACTTTTTGAATTTTAAAAAATGACGTTACGTTTTGAAACGATGTTTTTTTCGTTTATCACACAGTCTACATATAACGATATCTAGGCTTTATATGGACCGATTTAATCTAAATAAAGACCCAAATAGTGTTTATGGGACATCTAGGAGTGCCAACAAAGAAGATGGTGAAAGGTAATGAATGTTTTCTATTTTATTGTGCGGTTTGTGTAACGCCGAAATGCTAATTATTTTGTTTACGTCCCCTGTGGGTCTTTTGGGGTGTTGCATGCTATCAGATAATAGCTTCTCATGCTTTCGCCGAAAAGCATTTTAAAAATCTGACTTGTTGCCTGGATTCACAACGAGTGTAGCTTTAATTCGATACCCTGCATGTGTATTTTAATGAACTTTTGAGTTTTAACTAATACTATTAGCATTTAGCGTAGCGCATTTGCATTTCCAGAGCTCTAGTTGGGACGCAAGCGTCCCGGGTAGAAGCAACAGGTTAAATGTATTTGACTAAGGTGTATGTAAACTTCCGACTTCAACTGTAGCTAGTTAGCTAGGTAAACAATGAACCTTAATCCCAACTCATGACATTACGACCCTGTATGAATCCAAAGGTAGCTAACCAACCATGTTCAATGTTAGCTAGCGAACATAAGGCTATAACTAGCAAAGCAAATGGTTCTGAGATACGAATAATAAGATCATACACATAGCGTTAGCTAGTGAGCCAGCCAGTTAACGTTAGCTAGCTAGCTAACAGTACACTTTAACTTCAAATGAAAACAACTTTCTGTCTAAATATTTTAGACTTTTTTTATTGAGTTTTCACCTGTTACATTCTGAAAATTGTCTTTAATAAAGGGAAGCTCATGCTGCCCTGAGCCATCATCCAGGCAAGAAGCATGCAACAAGAAGTTGATCAACTCATCAGCGAATTATCAACATTTTCAATCGCAATTTTGCTTTTACCTCATCATAACATTCATAATATTGATCAAATTAGGTAACTTTAATACGCTGAAACTGTACTTTTATATTCGGTATGAGAGGAATAAATGTTAATGTTTCATATGCTGACATTACTAGCTAGCATAGCTAGCTAGCTGTGTTATTATTTTGCAAGCTACATTTAATGTTAGTATGAATGAGAAAATCAAATCAAAGGTGTAGACCTTACAGTGAAATGCTTACTTATACAAGCCCTTAACAAACAATGCAGTTTAAAGAAAAATACCTAAAGTAAAAAAGAAAGATAGGAATAAAATATAATTTAAGAGCAGCAGTAAATAACAATAGTGAGGCTAAATACAGGGGGTACCGGTACAGAGTCAATATAGGGGGGCACCGGTGTCGAGGTAATTGAGGTAATAAGTACATGTAGGTAAAGTTATTAAAGTGACTATGCATAGATAATAACAGAGAGTAGCAGCAGCATAGAAGGGGGGGGGGGGGGGGGGGCAATGCAAAAAGTCTGGGTAGCCATTGACTAGCTTTTCAAGAGTCTTATGGCTTGGGGTAGGAGCTGTTTAGAAGCCTTTTGGACCTAGACTTGGTGCTCCGGTACCGCTTGCTGTGTGGTAGCAGAGAGAAAAGTCTATGACTAGGGTGGCAAGAGTCTTTGACCATTTTTAGGGCCTTCGTCTGAAATCGCCTGGTATAGAGGTCCTGGATGGCAGGAAGCTTGGCCCCGGTGATGTACTGGGCCGTACTCACTACCCTTTGTAGTGCCTTGTGGTCGGAGACCGAGAAGTTGCAATACCAGGCAGTGATGCAACCGGTCAGGATCTCGATGGTTGCTGTAAAACCTTTTGAGAATCTGAGGACCCATGCCGAATCTTTTCAGTCTCCTGAGGGGGAATAGGTTTTGTTGTGCCCTCTTCATGACTATCTTGGTGTGCTTGGACCATGTTAGTTTGTTGGTGATGTGGATGCCAAGGATCTTGAAGCTTTCAACCTGCTCCACTACAGCACTGTCGATGAGAATAGGGGCGTGCTCTGTCCTCCTTTTCCTGTAGTCCACAATCATCTCCTTTGTCTTGATCACATTGGGGGAGAGGGTCTTGTCCTGGCACCACATGGCCAGGTCTCTGACCTCCTCCCTATAGGCTATCACATGGGATCAGGCCTACCACTGTTGTGTCATCAGCAAACTTAATAATGGTGTTGGAGTCGTGCCTGGCCGTGCAGTCATGAGGGAACAGGGAGTACAGGAGGGGACTGAGAACACACCCCTGAGGGGCCCCCGTGTTGAAGATCAGCGTGGCAGATGTGATGTTACCAACCCTTACCACCTGGGGGGCGGCCCGTCAGGAAGTCCAGGATCCAGTTGCAGAGGGAGGTGTTTAGTCCCAGGGTCCTTAGCTTAGTGGTGAGCTTTGAGGGCACTATGGTGTTGAACGCTGAGCGGTAGTCAATGAATAGCATTCCAACATAGGTGTTCCTTTTGTCCATGTGTGAATGGGCAGTGTGGAGTACAATAGAGATTGCATCATCTGTGGATCTGTTGGGGCGGTATGAAAATTGGAGTGGGTCTAGGGTTTCTGGGATAATGGTGTTGATGTGAGCCAAAGCCTTTCAAAGCATTTCATGGCTACAGATGTGAGTGCTACGGGCTGGTAGTCATTTATGCAGGTTACCTTAGTGTTCTTGGGCACAGGGACAATGGTGGTCTACTTGAAACATGTTGGCATTACATACTCAGACAGAGAGAGGTTGAAAATGTCAGTGAAGACACTTGCCAGTTGGTCAGCGCATGCTCGGAGTATACGTTCTTGTAATCTGTCTGGCCCTGCAGCCTTATGAATGTTGACCTGTTTAAAGGTCTTACTCAAATCGGCTGCGGAGAGCGTGATCACACAGTCGTCCGGAACAGCTGATGCGAGCATTTAAGTTATTTAGCTTGTCTGGTAGGCTCGTGTCACTGGGAAGCTGTCGACTGTGCTTCCATTTGTAGTCTGTAACAGGTTGCAAGCCCTGCCACAACTGACGAGCGTCGGAGCCAGTGTAGTACAATTCGATCTTAGTCCTGTATTGATGCTTTGCTTGATGGTTCGCTTCCGCAACACTGACCGGTCCCCAGGGATGTTAAACCGGATGCGCTGGCACGCCGCTATAGCCCCGCGGCTACACCCCCAGAAGCTGAGACCTTTCCCCTTGCTTCAAGATCATAAGCCCCTCTGCTGTTCGTTCTCCGTTGCCCCATACTCATACCCATATACTTCCTACTTTTCATGTGTCTAGATGTAAACCCATGTCTCACAGCCCATCTTCTTGTTTGTCGAGTCAACCATCGTTTTGTCTCAGCTACTGTTTTTCCCTAGTCTCTCGGTTTCTTGCCCTCCAGGTTTTGACCCTTGCCTGTCCTGAGTCTCTGCCTGCATGCCGTCCTGTACCGTTGCCCACTACTCTGGATTATCGACCCGTGCCTGCCTTGGCCTGTCGTTTGCCTGCCCTGTTGCTGTAATAAACTTTGTTACTTCAACACAGTCTGCACAGTCTGAAACCTGACAATTCAAGAGTGTAGCTAATATGTTTTAGAAGAAAATGTATTTGCATTGTTGAATAGTTTTCAAGCTTACTGGCTAGTCAGTGGCTACTGTGAGCAAGAATGTCACGTTGCCAGCCACAACAAAAGATAAGGCAAGGATGCCATGTAAATTGAAAAGCTTATCTACATACTATGTAAATTGAAATCTTGTGGTTCTGCCTCTCCTTAAATGTTTGTCAATGAGAATAGGCACTTACCGTAAAACTTAAATTGATAGCCTGTGCGTGTATTTTCTTAAATCACTGAACACAACAGACTCTTATTAGAGACAGGCTTCTATTTGAGCCAGGCGTCAATTTCCTTAATGCACACAGCTTTTGCTGATTTTCCTAGTTAATTGTTTCATTCCAGCATTCACTTCCAGTATTTTAGTCGATTTCTGGGGGGTTTGTTTACTGTTTTTGTGCTTGCAAGTTAGCTAGCAGTTCGGTGGCAAGAAGTTTCTTACTGGCAATAAATACAGATGATTGCCATAATTGTTTCAAGTCATTACAGAATTATTTCATTTAACAAATTAAACAATAAACATTGTAAACAATTAATGGTAGCCCAGTAAACAATTCATTTAGACCCAGCGTTTATTTGAAACTGGTTTATTTGCTGAAATGTGTTCCGTTGCCCAGAGACTCAGCGTTTAATTGTAGTTTTACGGTATTCAAAATGATTCACAGTTATAATTGCTACCAAAGGTGCTTCCAACAAGTACCAACTCTTGGGTGTGAAGACATGCGCAATCAAGACATACATATTTTTTTTATGAAGAAACATTTATATATATTTTTCTTTCACTTTGAGAATGTAGAGCAGGTTGAATAGATACATAGGAATCTTTTTTAATTGAATCCCTTTTTAGATTTAGTTTTAAGGCAGCAAAATGTGAAACTTTGCAAAGGGTGTGTAGAATTTCATTAGACACTGTATCTATCTGAAAGTTTTGTAACATTGCACCCTTCTGAACAGGCCCCAGATCAATTATGCTATAAAACATCACTGTTCACACCTCCTGTGATACAGTACATAGCATGTAAATACTGAATTCAGTCCAACTAGAGAAAACACTACACTCGCCAACCACACCAAATCTTAACGGAGGACATACAGTACAGTAATACCTCTGGGTCCAGACACAATCTAAATGAATCAAACACATATGTTGTACGATATCCTTTTTCAAACAAATCTAGAGCATCTTTGTGTTTCTCCCTCCATGACAGTCAGCCTCCATCTTCCCGACTAGCAGCCAACACAAGCCCCTACTGAGCCATGGGAAAGAATCGACTAAATTTTTCAAAAGCCTCCTCTCCCTATCCCTCTTCATGACTAAGATAGAAAACAGCAGCAGCGAGTCTGCCGTACTGGCTGACTGAGGATTTGCAGCAGTAGTCATGCTGAAGTCAGTGTCCGAGGATTGGGAAATAAATCAATCCAACCATCCATCCTCCCCTCCACCACCCTGCTCTCCCTACCCAGCGTGCTCTTGGCCGGACACAGGGTCCCACACGCAGTCCAGGCCATGGGCAGCATCTCCATGCAGCATCCACCCCTTCCCTTCCTCCCTTCATCCCTTCTCCATCCATTCTTCCCAACATTAGCTTGTGTGAGGCTAACACTTACCCTGTTCCGGGTAGGGGGCCGACTCATGTAGGGGTTTTGCACCACGCTAGCGCTAGTCATTCAGACGACTGATGGTGGCCCGAACTAACAAAAATGAGGATATCTTGTCACCGCCCCAAAAGAGACAAGAGGAAGAAGCGCAGAGGCGTCAAGCTGCTCTACTAATTGTCCAGGACAGTTACAGCAGTTACAGTGGTGTGCCAGCCAGTGAGCAACGGCCAGCACTACACCCCCACCTTTTCCTCTCCTCCTCCCCTCACCATGACATGTCAGGCAGGAAGTGCTTTTTGTGCCTATCAGAGGACGCCTTTCTGTTCTACAAACACCAGCAAAATATTCCCCCAAGTAAATTATTCAGGTCGCTTTTGCACTAAAAGCTTTTGATTGTCTGAACCACTAGAAAGACATTTTTTGCCTGTTCCGATGTATGTGTGTGTATATAAAATGTAAAACACACCCTCACTGGCTCCATGCATACTAAGGGGTTAGAGGAAGATAACCTACAGACAAGGGGCGAATAACATAATTTGTAGGACTGCAAGTTAATCTCTTATGAGGGGCCAATGATTAAAATATTATAGTGTTTAATGGGATGTTGCATAGTTAGTTGCGGTCTGGGGGCACAGAAGGTGTGTGTGTGTGTGTGTGTGTGTGTGTGTGTGTGTGTGTGTGTGTGTGTGTGCGTGTGCGTGTGTGTGTGTGTGTGTGTGTGTGTGTGTGTGTGTGTGTGTCAGTCACATAGCACCTTGGACATAAACCATGTTTATGCCTGCTCTGTAAAGTTTCTTAAAACACCACTTTCCCATCACTGCATGAACTGCTCTTTCTCCATAACTCATTGGCCCTGTGAATCATTTGAAAATCTTCCTTCCATCCATCCAACAAGGTTGGAATTGTATAACCAATAAGAGTCCAACCAAATACCAAACATTCAAACACATTGTACTAGCTCTTCTTTCATGCTGAAATCACTGTCCAACTTCCCATCAATACAAAGATAGCCATCAACGTTGCACCACTTGGAAGTACAAAAGCACGGCTGCATAAAGTCTGCAGTTCCAACGCAGTGTTTCTCCACACAACTAACAGGACCAGGTTTGTCTGAAAATTGTCCTATCTATTATTTAGGATCTACCATTTGCCAGCCATGTCCCAGCCAACCCTAAATAGAAAACTCTGATATCCATTGGTTAACTGCTTGGTACTTTTTAATGGAGTCTTTAAGTTCGCTGCTGTCGGAATGTGTCAGTTTGTAACATCCCAGTGCTTCCCACGGGTAGAGGGTAAGGAAAACGTGTGTGTGTGTTTGCGTGCATGTGTGCACATGCTCCGTGGGTACCTGCTACCCCCTGGGCCATTAGCCAATTCATATTGATTGGAAAGACTGGCATAGTTCTAAGAAATATAATAGCTCCACTATGCTCTCCGGTAGGCTACATGTCATTTTGCCATATTGTATTGCATAGCTATCCAATCTTCGGGGCAGTGGGTTTTGTCGACAGTGTCTAAGGGTTTCATTGGAATCAAAGGGGACACAGGTCATCAGAGATAATGTGGTTTTACATTGTGCTTGAGATATGTATACAGTACATACACAGGTTACTGTCAAAATAAAGGAAACACCAACATAAAGTGTCTTAATAGGGAGTTGGTTTACCACGAGCAGCCAGAACAGCTTCAATGTGCCATGGTATAGTGTCTGGGACTATATTGGGTGGACACAACACCATTCTTCCACAATAAATTCCATCATTTGGTGTTTTGTTGATAGTGGTGGAAAAAGCTGTCTCAGGCACCTCTCCAAAATCTCCCATAAGTGTTGAGATCTGGTGACTGAGACACAAACATACATACACACGCGCGCGCACACACCCTTTACGCCCATATGCTCCTTTGAAACGACTCTTTCAAAGTCACCGAGAACTCTTCTTCTAGCCATGGAGGCCACAACAATGGGCAACTACATGACACTAAGCATGATGGGATGTTAATTGCTTACATGTAATTAACTCTGGAACCACAGTTGTGAGGAAGCAACTGCTTTCAATATACTTTTTTATCCCTAATTTACTGAGGGGTTTCATTTATTAAGCAGCTACATGTGAATGTGTTTGACATACAGTACCAGTCAAATGTTTGGACACACCTACTCATTCAAGGGTTTTTCTTTATTTTTACTATTTTCTACATTGTAAAATTTAATTTTAATTTTATTTAACCAGACAAGTCAGTTAAGAACACATTCTTATTTTCAATGACGGCCTGGGAACAGTGGGTTAACTGCCTGTTCAAATCAAATCCAAATCAAATCAAATCACATTTTATTTGTCACATACACATGGTTAGCAGATGTTAATGCGAGTGTAGCGAAATGCTTGTGCTTCTAGTTCCGACAATGCAGTGATAACCAACAAGTAATCTAACTTACAATTCCAAAACTACTGTCTTATACACAGTGTAAGGGGATAAGGAATATGTACATAAGGATATATGAATGAGTGATGGTACAGAGCAGCATACAGTAGATGGTATCGAGTACAGTATATACATATGAGATGAGTATGTAGACATACTTCTTCAGGGGCAGAACGACAGATTTGTACCTTGTCAGCTCGGGGGTTTGAACTCGCAACCTTCCGGTTACTAGTCCAACGCTCGAACCACGCTCTAACCACTAGTCCAACGCTCTAACTACTAGGCTACCCTGCCGCCCCAGGCGGCATACACATATGGAATCATGTATTTGAGATTCTTCAAAGTAGACACCCTTTGCCTTGATGACAGCTTTGCACACTCTCGGCATTCTCTCAACCAGCTTCATGAGGTAGTCACCTGGAATGCATTTCAATTAACAGGTGTGCCTTGTTAAAGATTAATTTGCGAAATTTCTTTCCTTCTTAATGCGTTTGAGCCAATCAGTTGTGTTGTGACAAGGTAGGGGTGGTATAAAGAAGATAGCCCTATTTGGTAAAAGACCAAGTCCATATTACAGCTCAAATAAGCAAAGAGAAATGTCAGTCCATAATTACTTTAACTTCTCTAGGGTAGGGGGCAGCATTCGGAATGTTGGATGAAAAGCATGCCCAAATTAAAAGGCCTGCTACTCGGGCCCAAAACATATGATATGCATATAACTGGTAGATTTGGATAGAAAACACTCACACAGACAATGTGGTGAATAAGGCACAACAACGCCTCTTCCACCTCAGGAGGCTAAAGAAATTTGGCTTAACACCCAAAACCCTCACAAACCTTTACAGATGCTCAAGGCCATCAGACTACAAAACAGCCATCACTAGCACATAATAGGCGGCTGCCTATAGACATAGATTAGGAACCACTAGCCACTTTAATAATGTTCTGTATCAAGCTACTCACCTCATATGTATAAACTGCACTCCACACTGTTCTACGGTATCTTAGTCACTTTTAAATTGTTTACATATTGCATAACCCATTTCACATGTATATATTGTACTCTACACTTTGCCACTGTATCTTAGTCCAATGCCGCTCTGACATATATGTATATATATTCTTAATCCATTCCGAACTTAGATTTATGTGTATTTTGGGTATATGTTGTGAAACTGTTAGATATTACTTATTAGATATTACTGCACTGTCGGAGCTAGAAGCACAAGCATTTCGCTACACCTGCAATAACATTGCTAAACACCTGTATGTGACCAATACAATTTGATTTGATTTGAAGCACTTTTGGCAGCAATTACAGACTCGAGTCTTCTTGGGTATGATGCTACAAGCTTGGCACACATGTATTTGGGGAGTCTTCGATCGGGTTCAAGTCCGGGCTCTGGCTGGGCCACTCAAGGACATTCAGAGACTTGTCCCGAAGCCACTCCTGAGTTGTCTTGGCTGTATGCTTAGTGTTGTTGTCCTGTTGGAATGGTGAACCTTCGCACCAATCTGAGGTCCTGAGCACTCTGGAGCAGGTTTTCATCAAGGATCTCTGTACGTTGCTCTGTTCATCTTTCCCTCGATCCTGACAAGTCTCCCAGCCCCTGTCGCTGAAAAACATCCCCACAGCATGATGCTGCCACCACCATGCTTCACTGTAGGGATGGTGCCAGGTTTCCTCAAGACGTGACACTTGGCATTCAAGCCAAAGAGTTCATTCTTGGTTTCATCAGACCAGACAATCTTTTGGGAAACTCCAATCGGGCTGTCATTTGCTTTTTACTGAGGAGTGGCTTCCGTCTGGCCACTTTACCATAAAGGCCTGATTGGTGGAGTCTGCAGAGATGGTTGTCCTTCTGGAAGGTTCTTCCATCTCCGCAGAGGATCTCTGGAGCTCTGTCAGCATGAGCATTGGGTTCTTGGTCACCTCCCTGACCAAGGCCCTTCTCCCCCAATTGCTCAGTTTAGCTGGGTGGCCAGCTCTAGGAAGAGTCCTGGTGGTCCCAAACCTCTTCCATTTAAGAATGATGGAGGCCACTGTGTTCTTGGGGACCTTCAATGCTGCATAAATGTTTTGGTACCCTTCCTCAGATCTGTGTCTCGACACAATCCTGTCTCTGAGCTCTATGGATAATTCCTTCGACCTCATGGCTTGGTTTTTGCTCTGACATCTGTCAACTGTGGGACCTTATATAGGCAGGTTTGTGCCTTTCCAAATAATGTCCAATCAATTTAATTTACCACAGGTGGACTCCAATCAAGTTGTAGAAACATCTCAAGGATGATCAATGGAAACAGGATGCACCTGAGCTCAATTTAGAGTTTTATAGCAAACAGTCTGAATACTTGTTGTTTTGGCTCTGTACTCTGTACTCCACTTTCAAATGTCATATCCCCAAGACATGCTAACCTCTCATCATTACAATAACAGGGAAGGTTAGCATTGATTGGGGGGGTATGATATTTGTGAGTCTGTAACTTTTTCACTCATCATTATTAACAGATCATTCAGGATTATCTGTAATCATGGTAGCATCCAGATAAATGTAGAATTGTTTAAAACAATATTAGATTCTTATTTACAATAAAAGTGACTCCAAATGACACCATACATTATTTACCATATATTTCTATTGGGCACAAAATAATCTGAAACACAACCAAAACAAACAGAAAATGCATCCAAACAATTTGTAGTGTTTCACCCTGATCTGTTTCACCTGTCTTTGTGATTGTCTCCCCCCCCCCCCCCCCCCCAGGTGTTGCCCATCTTTCCCATTACCCCCTGTGTATTTATACCAGTGTTCTCTGTTTGTCTGTTGACAGTTCGTCTTGTTTGTCAAACTTACCAGCATTTGTCCTGTCACCCTTTCCCTTTTACAGCGTTTTGGCCCTGTACCCGCCCGCCTGACCACTCTGCCTGTCCCTGACCCTTAGCCTGCCTGCCGTCCTGTACCTTTGCTCCACCTCTGGATTACTGAACTCTGCCAGTCCTTGACCCTGAGCCTGCCTGCCGTCCTGTACCTTTGCTCCACCTCTGGATTACTGAACTCTGCCAGTCCTTGACCCTGAGCCTGCCTGCCGTCCTGTACCTTTGCTCCTACTCTGGATTATTGACCCCTGCCAGCCTTGACCTGTCATTTGCCTGCCCCTGCTGTTACAATAAACATTGTTACTTCACACAGTCTGCACTTGGCTCTTACCTTAATACCTGATACAGTATGTAGATTCACAAGCGTCATGTAGTCATTGTGTGCTATGAATATGGGACCAAATATTTCACTTTTTACGACTTTAATACAAATGTACAGTCGTGGCCAAAAGTTTTGAGATTGACACAAATATTCATTTTCATAAAGTTTGCTGCTACAGTGTCTTTAGATATTTTGTCAGATGTTACTATGGAATACTGAAGTATAATTACAAGCATTTCATAAGTGTCAAAGGCTTTTATTGACAATTATATGAAGTTGATGCAAAGAGTCAATATTTGCAGTGTTGACCCTTCTTTTTCAAGACCTTTGCAATCCGCCCTGGCATGCTGTCAATTAACTTCTGGGCCACATCCTGACTGATGGCAGCCCATTCTTGCATAATCAATGCTTGGAGTTTGTCAGAATGTGTGGGTTTTTGTTTGTCCACTCGCCTCTTGAGGATTGACCACAAGTTCTCAATGGGATTAAGGTCTGGGGAGTTTCCTGGCCACGGACCCAAAATATCGATGTTTTGTTCCCCGAGCCACTTAGTTATCACTTTTACCTTATGGCAAGGTGCTCCATCATGCTGGAAAAGGCATTGTTCGTCACCAAACTGTTCCTGGATGGTTGGGAGAAGATGATCTCGGAGGATGTGTTGGTACCATTCTTTATTCATGACTGTGTTCTTAGGCAAAATTGTGAGTGAGCCCACTCCCTTGGCTGAGAAGCAACCCCACATATGAATGGTCTCAGGATGCTTTACTGTTGGCATGACACAGGACTGATGGTAGTGCTTCTTCTCCAGACAAGCTTTTTTCCGGATGCCCCAAACAATCGGAAAGGGTATTCATTAGAGGAAAGGACTTTACCCCAGTCCTCAGCAGTCCAATCCCTGTACCTTTTGCAGAATATCAGTCTGTCCCTGATGTTTTTCCTGGAGAGAGGTGGCTTCTTTGCTGCCCTTCTTGACACCAGGACATTCTCCAAAAGTCTTCGCCTCACTGTGCATGCAGATGCACTCACACCTGCCTGCTGCCATTCCTAAGCAAGCTCTGTACTGGTGGTGCCCCAATCCCGCAGCTGAATCAACTTTAGGAGACGGTCCTGTAGCTTGCTGGACCTTCTTGGGTGCCCTGAAGCCTTCTTCACAACAATTGAACCGCTCTACTTGAAGTTCTTGATGATCCGATAAATGGTTGATTTAGGTGCAATCTTACTGGCAGCAATATCCTTTTCTGTGAAGCCCTTTTTGTTCAAAGCAATGATGACGGCACATGTTTCCTTGCAGGTAACCATGATTGACAGAGGAAAAACAATGATTCCAAGTACCACCCTCCTTTTGAAGCTTCCAGTCTGTTATTCGAACTCAATCAGCACTACAGAGTGATCTCCAGCCTTGTCCTCGTCAACACGTCAATGATGTCAGCTGGTCCTTTTGTGGCAGGGCTGAAATGCAGTGGTAATGTTTTTTTGAGATTCAGTTCATTTGCATGGCATTAATTAATTGCAATTAATCTGATCACTCTTCATAACATTCTGGAGTATATGCAAATTGCCATAATACAAACTGAGGCAGCAGACTTTGTGAAAATTAATATTTGTGTCATTCTCAAAACTTTTGGCCACGACTGTATTGTCCCAATCATTTTGGTCCTCTAAAATGGGGGCAGTACGGACAAACAGTGATGTAATTTCTAAGTGGTTTATGCGATATAGATGAAAATACCCTCAAATTAAAACTCAATCTGCACTTCAGCTGCATAGTCATTGTATCATTTCAAATCCAAAGTGCTGGAGTACAGACCCAAAACAACAACAAAAAATGGTCACTGTCCCAAAACTTTTGGAGCTCGCTGTATATACAGTGCATCACTTGTTCAACATTTTGTTGTGTTTCAGCCTGAATTTAACAGGCTGTAAAAAAAAAAACTGTAATTTGAATGTCTGTGATAAGAGAAAACTGAGGATTGATCAACAACATTGTAGTTACTCCTCAATACTAACATAATTGACAGTGAATAGAAGGAAGCCTATACAGAATACAAATATTCTAGAACATACATCCCTTTTGCAACAAGGCAGTAAAGTAATGTTGCAAAAAATGCAGCAAAAAAAAAATGCATTTAACTTTTTGTCCTGAATACAAAGTGTTATGTTTGGGGAAAATTCCATACAACACATTACAGGCAAAATCCAAGAAGAAAACCTGGTTTAGGCTGCTTTCTGCCAGACAATGGGAGATTAATTCACCTTTCAGCAGGATAATAACCTAAAACACACTGCCAAGTTTGGGATCACTTAGAAATGTCCTTGTTTTTGAATGAAAAGCAAAAGTTTTGTCCAAGTTATCAGAAATACATTGTAGACATGGTTAATATTGTAAATTACTATTTGTGGCTGGAAATGGCAGATTTTTTATAGAATATCTACATAGGCGTACAGAGGCCCATTATCAGCAACCATCACTCCTATGTTCCAATAGCACGTTTAGTTTAAAAGTCTAATTGATCATTAGAAAACACTTTTACAATTATATTATCACAGCTGAAAACTGTTGTTCTAATTAAAGAAGCAATAAAACTGGCCTTCTTTAGACTAGTTGAGTATCTGGAGCATCAGCATTTTTGGGTTCAATTACAGGCTCAAAATGACTACAAACAAATAACTTTCTTCTGAAACTCATCAGTCTGCTCTGAGAAATGGCTATTACATGTGTGAAATTGCCAAGAAACTGAAGATCTTGTACAAAGCTGTGTACTACTCCCTTCACAGAACAATGCAAACTGGTTCTAACCAGCATAGAAAGAGTAGTGGGAAGCCCCAATGCACAACTGAGCAAGAGGACAAATACATTAGAGTGTCTAGTTTGAGAAACAGATCCTCACAAGTCCTCACAAGTCTTCATTAAATAGTATCCGCAAAACACCCGCCTCAATGTCAACAGTGAAGAGGCACCTCTGGGATGCTGGCCTTCTAGGCAGAATTTCAAAGAAAAAGCCATATCTCAGACTGGCCAATAAAAATAAAAGATTAAGATGGGAAAAAGAACCGCACCCTCCCTCTGCACCAGCCTTTTCTATGCACCATCCCCCTACCTCCCTCTCTGTTACACCCAGGCTGCTGTGGTCAGAGAGGTCGTAAATTCCTAGGGAAGATCCTGCCTCATGGCCAGACAGTATAGAGAGAGAGTGAAGAGAGTGACAACATTTATGTTCTGGAGAAGGTATAAAAGATCGGTGAAGAATCCAGCTACAAACTGGTCTGTTTGGTACAATTTTGTGAAACTCATGGGAGACAATACGGCCACATTACCATAACGCTGTTTATACAATAGCCTCAGATATGAGGCTTGCATCTAATTGCTGTACAGGATGAATGAGGAAAGATTAAACTATTTGTGAAATTATGGGAAGTTATGTAATGATGTAATGTGAGAGAATTGTATTTCTGTGTAAAGTTTCACTTAAGTCACTGGCACGCCCCCATGAACACAGTTAGGACCTGGCGTTATGAGACAGCCTTTTTCTGCTCTTCCGAATAAAACCCCCACCTTGAGAATTCTATCACCAGACCATGTTTCTCTCAATTATGAGAGGACAAAGGTTGCAGACCAGCTTACCTCGATAACGAGAGGGCCAAGGTTTGAGACCAGACTGCTGAATCTTTTAACCATCCCACGTGGTTAAATTCTTAGCCTATGGCAGACAGACTCTCCAAAAGAAACAAACTTTTCAACAGAGATCCCGACGACACTGATCGTAAATATATATATTGATTGCAATTGTTCCCGAATGAGTGAGCATTCATGTTCAAAGGATTAGCATTTCAATTGTTATAATTATCAACTCTGTAGTGACTTCTCAGCTGACCCCCATTCCCCTTTTGTCTAACAAGCCGCCATGCCGGTTTAGCCCACTAGGGCACATTCCCCTATCATTTCTTGTAACCATATTTACTTTGTTTGTTTGTGTGTGCACTTCTGTGATTGTTTAGTTAGTTAATAAATAAATGAGTTAAAACAATTGATGAATGGATGACTCATAGTGAAGACTGGGTTCGTGCAGATTATCAACAATTTACGACATTTAGAATGAGACTAACGTGACGGAAAGAAGAATAAATTAATCAGAAGACTAATTGATCAGATATTAAAATATCTGAAAAGTTGTATTAGGAAAATTATAACTTTGTAATCTGAATATTTTCCTTGGTGCCCCGACTTCCTAGTTAATTACAATTACATGATTAATCAGTTTAATCGCGTAATAATAATTACAGAGAGTTGTTTGATAAATATATATTCAGTTTAATGATGCCAAAGACACGACACTAGTCTAAAGAAGGCCAGTTTTATTGCTTCTTTAATCAGCACAATAGTTTTCAGCTGTGCTAATATAATTGCAAAAGGGTTTTCTAATGATCAATTAGTCTTTTAAAATTATAAACTTGGATTAGCTAACACAATGTACCATTGGAACACAGGAGTGATGGTTGCTGATAATGGGCATCTGTATGCCTATGTAGATATTCCATTAAAAATCAGCCGTTTCCAGCTACAATAGTCATTAACAACATTAACAATGTCTACACTGTATTTCTGATCAATTTGATGTTATTTTAATGGATTAAAAAAAGTGCTTTTCTGTCAAAAAGAAGGTCATTTCTAAGTGACCCCAAACTTTTGAACGGTACTGGAGTTGCTTACCAAGACGACAGTGAATGTTCCAGAGTGACTCAAATCTACTTCAAAATCTATGGCAAGACCTGAAAATGGTTGTCTAGCAATACTATCAATTAATATTTCTGTATTTTATTTTCAATAAATTTGCTAACATTTCTAAAAACATGTTTTCGCTTGATCGTTATGGAGTTTTTGCATGTAGATGGATGAGATTCTTAAAAAAAAAAAAAAATTCCATCTTGAATTATATCTGTAAGACAACATAATGTGGAATAAGGGGGTAATAAAGGGGTATGAATACTTCCGAAGGCACTGTACCTACTGTATATATACTGAGTATACAAAACATTAAGAGCACCTGAGTTGTATTCGAATACTCATACTAACCGCACTAGCCATACTATTTGTAATGTGATTTGAGTATATCATATTGTAGCGACCCGCACAGACAGCTGTGTGTTATGTGCTAGGCTAGGAGGTGGTTGTGTTGTACTGACCAGTACCCGGTGTTCGCGGGGTCCGACATGTCAATCAACCTGCTATCTGCCAATCACGGGAATGCCTGGAATGTTCTGATGCCGGGCATCCTGGTGGTTGGCGGAGTGGCGTGGAGGGGGGGTTGGGCATTGGAAGTTAAGACCAGGTTCAGCCTTTGTTCTCTCTCTCTTACGTCTGGGCTTCACAAGAGAAGGTCACGATTGGCTTGTGGGTTATCTGTCATCTATTTGGCGTGTGCTACGGCCCAAACAGTAGCCTGTGTAAAGTTGGTTCAATAAACCGTCAATTCGCAAACTCAAGCCTCTGTCTGGACAATTGTTCATTTATGATCTAGTCAGGTCATTACATTGGTGTCAGAAGTAAAAACGTTGATACAAGTTAGCTAGCTAGCTAGCTGACTTATGTGGCTAGCTACCGTAGGTGAGAACGGGATTGAAAATGCTTCGAGGGAATCCGAAAGTGAAGGTGGAGGTAGGGGACGATTATGGCCAAGGAGGTGCGTGTGAATGGACGTCGGGGGTTCTGTCTGAGGAGATCGCCAGGGCGTCGGAGCGCAGAGGCCGCTTGAGGGAGGACGTTAGAGTGATGGCGGCTGAAGCGGGCAGGAGTGCTTCGTCGAGTGTATTTCGCGCGGATTCTGGTGGGCGGACCGGCGTGGCGACGCGACGCGGCGTGACGAGGAATCTGGGGCTCAGGATGTAAACAAACATGGCGGCGCCCAGTTCCCGGCTGCGTCCGTATCTGTTAAGACCCCGAAGTATTCCGGTAAGGTGGATTGGGAAGCTTTTCATGCTCAGTTTGAACTGTTAGCTCATTTTAGGGGGTGGTCGGATGAAGAAAGGGCACTGCAGTTGGCTTTATGCCTCACGGATGGAGCTCTGGCCTGTTTGATATTGATTAGCCCCGAGGACAGGCATGATTATGGTGCTCTAGTGGGAGCACTGAGGAGGCGCTATGGACAGTGTGTACAGCCCGGGCTACTGCGCTCCGAACGGAGGAATAGACGCAGGCAGCCTGGAGAGCCTCTACGGGTGCTAGCTAATGACATTGAGAGCCTCTCTCGGCGGGCATATGCTCACATGCCCCCTCCGTGCAGAGCGAGCTAGCACGGGACCAGTTCATACAGGCGCTCTCCCTACGGAGCTGCGCATACAGACCCAGCTGGCTCATCCTGAGTCATTGCAGACAGCCTTGGAGATGGCTTTGGAGAGGGAGCTGGTGTGGGCTGGGGCTTCAGCTGGGGCTTTGGTGGGGGTGCAGGGAGACACACCCTCTGTGCGAGCTGGGGGCAGAGCAGCCCGGAGCCGGAAAAGCCTGCTTGGGTGGCCGAAATGACAGAACTCATTCGGGCTGTGTCGCTACAGGCGGCACGAAACACAAGCCCTGGTCCCAGGGTCTGCTGGGGTTGTGGCCAGCCAGGCCATCTGCGCCGAGATTGCCCCATGTCCCCAGAGCTCAGGGAAACGGCTCGGGTCCGCATAGACCGGGTAGTGCGGACCCCTGGCTTTCTATCCCAACCACCATCATCTTCAGGAGGAGCCCACCGGCACAGACGGGGAAGCAAGGCTCCACTTCCCCAGAAGCAGACGAGGGCAAGCGGATGGAGCCTGTTGTTGTGGTGGGCCGGACCTGTGTTGGGGACTTTTGTCATGTCCCTGTCACTGTGGAGGGGGTGCCCTGCTCCGCCCTGGTGGACACTGGGTCCACAGTAACCCTGGTGAGGCCAGATATTGTGCCAGGTTGGACTCAGTGTGAGCCTACAACTGTGCAGCTCCGCACAGTCACAGGTGAGCTGGCACCTATGAAAGGGAAGGGAATAATGACTCTGACAGTAGGGGGCAGGACTGTGCGTCATCCTGTGTGGGTGGCGGCTGTGCAGGACCCTTGTATCCTGGGGTTGGACTTTCTTAGGAGCACAGGCTGCCAGTTAGACCTAAATAGGGGCACACTGAGCTTCCAGGGAGGGACGTAAGTCACCATGGCCCCCCCTAATGTCACATTCACTCAACCCAACAAACCCTTTACTCCAACAGTTAAAGCAGCAGAGACTCATGGCTGCGCCCCCTCCCCCAAAGCTGTGTGTGACTTTTCCCCAGTCCCCCTGTCACCTACGGCGGTGTGTTACATTCCCCAGCTACCTCCATGACACAGCCCTCTGTGAGCCCGGGCCGCACCCCCCCCAGCCCAGCTACCCCAGATGGGAGAGGAGAGGACACTGTCTGCAGTGAGGGAGATATGGGGGAGGAACTGTGTTGGTCTTGACCCTGAGCAGCAGGAACGGTTGTGGCAGTTGCTGTTTGAATTTAGAGACAGCTTTGCGTTGAGTGAGGAAGAGGTGGGTCAGACTCTTCTGGTGCAGCATGAGATCGACACAGGTGATGCTCGACCCATCAAGATGCGTCCCCGCCGTATCCCGCTGGCACGCCAGGAGGCGGCAGACAAGGCTGTGTTGGAGATGCAGCGGGCAGACTTCATTGAGCCCTCAGACAGCCCCTGGGCGGCGCCAGTCGTCATGGTTCCGAAGAAGGGGGGCAAGCTGAGGTTCTGTGCGGACTACAGGCGGCTGAATGAGGTAACCAGGAAGGACTCATACCCCATACCACGTATCGATGAGTCGCTGGACCTGGTTAGGGGTCCTCCTGGTTCTCCTCACTAGACCTCCGCAGTGGCTACTGGCAGGTGCCCCTCTCCCCAGAGGCCAGAGCCAAAACTGCGTTCTCCACTAACAGAGGACACTGGCAGTTCAAGGTCCTGTGCTTTGGCCTGTGCAACGCTCCAGCTACTTTTGAGCGTTTGATGGACAGGGTGCTGGATGGCATCCCCCGACAGCAGTGTCTGGTATACCTCGATGACATCCTGGCCCATGGCAGCTCCTTCCAGTCAGCCCTGGGGGCGCTACGGCGTGTGCTGGAGAGGGTGGCTGCCGCAGGTCTGAAGCTCCACCCCGAGAAGTGCCACTTCATGAGGAGAGAGGTGTCCTTCTTGGGCCACCGAGTGGGGAAGGAGGGGATCAGCACCATGGAGGACAAGGTAGGGGCTGTCAGAGACTGGCCCACCCCACCGACCAGCGTCAGCTGAAGAGCTTCCTGGGCCTGGCCTCGTACTACAGGAGGTTTGTACGGGGCTTCTCAAGCGTTGCTGCTCCACTGAACCGCCTGCTGCCGAAGGACAAGGCTTTCACTTGGACAGTGGAGTGTGAGGAGGCGTTCAACACCCTCAAACGTGCACTGATCGAGGCCCCGTGCTCGCCCCCTGACCTCACCTTGCCCTTTATCCTGGACACAGACGCGAGCAATGTGGGCATGGGTGGGGTGCTGGCCCAGGTGGGGCCAGAGGGGGAGAGAGTGGTGGCGTACTTCAGCAAAACATTTGACAAACATGAGCGCCGCTACTGTGTCACCCGGCGGGAGCTCTTGGCTGTTGTGGCTTCCGTCAAACACTTCAAGTACTACCTGGGTGGTCTGCCCTTTACTGTAAGGACTGACCACTCTGCTCTCCAGTGGCTCATGTCTTTCAGAGAGCCAGAGGGGCAGGTGGCACGCTGGTTGGAGGAGCTTCAGCCGTATGACTTCACGGTGGTGCACAGGGCAGGGGCACGCCACTCCAACGCCGACGCCATGTCCCGTCGGCCCTGTACTGCAGACGGCTGCCGCCACTGTGAACGGAGAGAGGGACGGGAGAGAGAGCTGCGGGCAGAGGAGGGTGTCTGTGCCACAGTGTGTCGGGCGAGCGGGCCTGTCTGCTGTGAGCTGCAGACTGTCGATGTGGCTGAATGGCGGCAGCAGCAGGGACGGGACACAGACCTACAGCCAGTGCTACAGTGGGTAGAGGCGCAGGTGAGGCCACCATGGGAAGAGGTGACAGCGCTCTCACTCGCGACCAAAGGGTTGTGGTCAAAGTTTGAGAGACTGCGGCTGGCTGATGGCGTGCTACAGCGGGCATGGAAGGAGTCAGCTACGGGAGAGGAGAGGTGGCAGGTGGTGGTCCCAAAAGCATTGCGGGAGGCTGTGCTCCAGAGTACTCATGGGGGGTGGGGACTGGACACTTTGGGGTCACAAAAACACTGCGCCGTCTCCGTCAGGGCTTCTACTGGGGGCAGCACAAGAGGGATGTGGAGGACTTTTGTCGCCGCTGTGACAACTGCACAGCGAGAAAGGGCCCCCAGGCCGCTCTCATGCTCAGCTCCAACAGTTCCCAGTGGGGCTCCCATGGAGAGGGTGGGAGTGGATGTAGTTGGGCCGTTCCCCACCACAGACAGTGGAAACCGCTGGGTGCTCACGGCCATGGACTATTTCACAAAATGGCCCGAGGCCTATGCTCTGCCTGACCAGGAGGCAGAGACCATCGTCGACGCCCTGACAGCGGGGATGTTCAGCAGGTTTGGAGCTGCAGAGTCCATCCACAGCGACCAAGGCAGAAACTTTGAGTCCCGTGTGTTCGCCACCATGTGTGAGAGGCTGGGTATGCACAAGACCCGCACTACTCCTCTCCATCCTCAAAGTGATGGCCTTGTGGAGCGCTTCAACAAAACGCTTGGACAGCAGCTGGCCATCGTCTCTTCCAAACACCAGCGTGACTGGGACAAGCACCTGCCTATGGTCCTCATGGCATGCCGCTCCGCTGTCCAAGACTCCACCTCCTGCACGCCTGCCCTCCTCATGCTGGGGAGAGAGATCCGCACCCCTGCGGAGATGGCGTTTGGTCGGCCCCTGGATAGCCCTCATGTTCCTCCGGGGCCGGAGTATGCCCGGAGACTCCAGGACCGCCTGAGACAGCCCACACCTTCGCCAGAGAGCAGCTGGTGAATGCAGGTGTGAGGCAGAAAAGGAACTATGACGTGCACACCCGGGAAGGCACTTTGTGGCTGGGGAGCTGGTCTGGGTCTACAGCCCCCTAAGGAAAAAAGGCAGATGCCCCAAGTTGGACAGTCACTGGGTGGGACCCTGCAGTGTCCTGGAGAGGGTAGGGGAGGTTGTGTACCGGGTGCAGCTTCCTCCCAGGGGGAGAAAGGTGGCACTGCACCGGGACAGGTTAGCCCCATACAGAGGGGCCTCTTCTCCCCAAACCCCAGGAACCCCCACAATTCCCCTCTCTGGCAATGACATTCTCCAGGCACCCACCCTCAGGTGCCGCAGACAAGGCTCCAGACAGCCCACTCCCCCTGTCTCCCCCCCTGTGTCACCGCGTGGTTCCCCAGAACCACGGACTGTATTACCCGTTCCCGCTTCCTTGTCCCCCATATCCCTGCCTCCATCCCCTGGTTCCCAGAGGGGCACTCTGCGACCATCACGGCCACGCAGGCAAAGGAGACCTCCGGGTCGCTTCAGAGACTTTGTTTGTTCCCTCGGGGACGAGTTGTATTTCTGTGTAAAGTTTCACTTAAGTCACTGGCACGCCCCCATGAACACAGTTAGGACCTGGCGTTATGAGACAGCCTTTTTCTGCTCTTCCGAATAAAACCCCCACCTTGAGAATTCTATCACCAGACCATGTTTCTCTCAATTATGAGAGGACAAAGGTTGCAGACCAGCTTACCTCGATAACGAGAGGGCCAAGGTTTGAGACCAGACTGCTGAATCTTTTAACCATCCCACGTGGTTAAATTCTTAGCCTATGGCAGACAGACTCTCCAAAAGAAACAAACTTTTCAACAGAGATCCCGACGACACTGATCGTAAATATATATATTGATTGCAATTGTTCCCGAATGAGTGAGCATTCATGTTCAAAGGATTAGCATTTCAATTGTTATAATTATCAACTCTGTAGTGACTTCTCAGCTGACCCCCATTCCCCCTTTTGTCTAACAAGCCGCCATGCCGGTTTAGCCCACTAGGGCACATTCCCCCTATCATTTCTTGTAACCATATTTACTTTGTTTGTTTGTGTGTGCACTTCTGTGATTGTTTAGTTAGTTAATAAATAAATGAGTTAAAACAATTGATGAATGGATGACTCATAGTGAAGACTGGGTTCGTGCAGATTATCAACAATTTACGACATTTAGAATGAGACTAACGTGACGGAAAGAAGAATAAATTAATCAGAAGACTAATTGATCAGATATTAAAATATCTGAAAAGTTGTATTAGGAAAATTATAACTTTGTAATCTGAATATTTTCCTTGGTGCCCCGACTTCCTAGTTAATTACAATTACATGATTAATCAGTTTAATCGCGTAATAATAATTACAGAGAGTTGTTTGATAAATATATATTCAGTTTAATGATGCCAAAGACACGACACTAGTCTAAAGAAGGCCAGTTTTATTGCTTCTTTAATCAGCACAATAGTTTTCAGCTGTGCTAATATAATTGCAAAAGGGTTTTCTAATGATCAATTAGTCTTTTAAAATTATAAACTTGGATTAGCTAACACAATGTACCATTGGAACACAGGAGTGATGGTTGCTGATAATGGGCATCTGTATGCCTATGTAGATATTCCATTAAAAATCAGCCGTTTCCAGCTACAATAGTCATTAACAACATTAACAATGTCTACACTGTATTTCTGATCAATTTGATGTTATTTTAATGGATTAAAAAAAAGTGCTTTTCTGTCAAAAAGAAGGTCATTTCTAAGTGACCCCAAACTTTTGAACGGTACTGGAGTTGCTTACCAAGACGACAGTGAATGTTCCAGAGTGACTCAAATCTACTTCAAAATCTATGGCAAGACCTGAAAATGGTTGTCTAGCAATACTATCAATTAATATTTCTGTATTTTATTTTCAATAAATTTGCTAACATTTCTAAAAACATGTTTTCGCTTGATCGTTATGGAGTTTTTGCATGTAGATGGATGAGATTCTTAAAAAAAAAAAAAATTCCATCTTGAATTATATCTGTAAGACAACATAATGTGGAATAAGGGGGTAATAAAGGGGTATGAATACTTCCGAAGGCACTGTACCTACTGTATATATACTGAGTATACAAAACATTAAGAGCACCTGAGTTGTATTCGAATACTCATACTAACCGCACTAGCCATACTATTTGTAATGTGATTTGAGTATATCATATTGTAGCGACCCGCACAGACAGCTGTGTGTTATGTGCTAGGCTAGGAGGTGGTTGTGTTGTACTGACCAGTACCCGGTGTTCGCGGGGTCCGACATGTCAATCAACCTGCTATCTGCCAATCACGGGAATGCCTGGAATGTTCTGATGCCGGGCATCCTGGTGGTTGGCGGAGTGGCGTGGAGGGGGGTTGGGCATTGGAAGTTAAGACCAGGTTCAGCCTTTGTTCTCTCTCTCTTACGTCTGGGCTTCACAAGAGAAGGTCACGATTGGCTTGTGGGTTATCTGTCATCTATTTGGCGTGTGCTACGGCCCAAACAGTAGCCTGTGTAAAGTTGGTTCAATAAACCGTCAATTCGCAAACTCAAGCCTCTGTCTGGACAATTGTTCATTTATGATCTAGTCAGGTCATTACAATATGCTTATTGGTCATAGTATGGATATAGTTAGTATGCCAAAAGTTCCCGGATGTCGTACTAAATTCTCCAAAATACGAAGTATCTATGCAGTGGACACCTTTTCTGTGCTTTTAGGGCCCATAATGCAATTCTTCAGAAAATGGGCATGGCTTTACAACATTTTCAGATTTGAAGAAAATGGCAGAAAATATGCAGCCGAAGTCCGACGACAGCGGATACAAATTCATTGCTTTAACCAATTATGACAAATGCTAACAACATGTTGTGCAATGTAATAAAGTAATGACTTTTCAAATAAGTTAAACGTTATGTTGGCTGACAATTTGTTAGCTACGTTATCCTTATGAACCTCATAGCATTACAGCAGTATGTACCAGTATGTTAGCTAATTACCTAACGTTAGTTGGTTACTAATATATCAAACTTGCCAGGCAGTATAATAACTACCTAACTAACTACCTGACATTTGTAGACTTGATTATTCACATCATTCTTAGCTAAGTGGTATAGTTGTTGTGTGTTTCAATGGACATTGTTAATTCTGGCTATCTACTCCGATTTCAGAGCACTCTTGTGCAGAATAACTGATGAATTTATGAATGATCAACACCCGTTGAATATGGCCGGTGTCAGTAAATGTTGACAAAAAAGTATAATGAAATCGTTGCCAGCAGCACAGTTGCGGTCACCAACGCTCTGGATAACATGAAAACTGCCTAACCTCCTCTGCTAGAGCAAGTAAAATGATAAGAGTAAGGTGTTCTCTCATTTGGGTCTGGAAGTAGTTGGCTTAGGTGCTTGACTGCCGTTGAACACTCGGATCAGCCCAACTTCTCGGCCAGAGCGTCCAGTGTGCGCTCTGAACGCTCCGAGAGCGAAACGCTCTGAATTTACGAATGGACAATCTGACAACACTCTGGATTTACGAATGCCCAGAGCGCACTCTGGCAATTAAATTTACAAATGCACCCAAAATCGGAAAATGTTTAGCTAGTCATTTGTTATGCTAACAAGCTAGCAAGAGGTTGCATAACAACCACATCCATTTCCGATAGACAGGCAAAGCTCTAGTACACTCAACTGAAACGATACTCTTCATTTACAGTATACTAAAATTAACTAATAGTATATGGTACGTAGTATATACTCACTAAGTATGTCGTATACAGTATGTTAGTATGGGTATTCGAACACAGCTCTGCTCTTTCCGTGACACAGACTGACCAGGTGAATCCAGGTGAAAGCTTTGATACCTTATTGAAGTCTCGTCAATCAGTGTAGATGAAGGGGAGAAAACAGGTTAAAGAAGGATATTTAAGCGTAGTGACAATTGAGGCATGGATTATGCATGTGTGCCTTTAAGAAGGTGAATGGGTAAGACAACAAATGTAAGTGCCTTTGAACGGGTTAGGTGGTAGTAGGTGTCTTGTGTACCGTTTGGTCAAGAACTGCAACACTGCTGGGTTTTTCACATCTGTCATTCTCATTGAAAGCAAGTCTAAGAAGCGTTAGATCATTTCTATATGCTTTGTTTCTATTCTACGTTCTTAAGTGTTGTTTTTACATATTTTACTTTCGGTTTTGTCCACCAGCTTCAAACAGCTGAAAATACAATAGTTTTGGTTATGGAAAACATATTTCACAGCGGTTAAGATGCTACAATGATTCTCTACACTATACTTGCTTGTTTTGTCAAATAAACTGAAATGTGACTTGTTTCAGGAAACAGGAGAGCCATTTGAGCGTAAATCTTTTTTTAAATCAAAATGCAATTTTGGGCAGTAATGCCTTCTGGAACATGTGAACTTTAACGTGCCTTAATAACAAACGTGTATGCCATCTGTAAATACGAATAAAAGTGTTCAATTACGAGCCTAGTTGGTTTTTGCCACAGAAAAATGAGAAAACCTTCCCACTAGCCATGATTGTCTGAGATAATGATTGGAATGGACATGCCGAGAGATGAGTTCAGATTGGTCTGCCATAAAGCAAGCTTCTGTCTATAACATGAGCTGGTCAGTATGTGTAGGTAATCCTTTCTAACACGTAGTAGAACTGCATAAGTGTTGCTCTCCACTTTCTGGAAGACAGAGTTTTGAAATCAGTGGAATTAGAGTATGATAGCTAAGGAGATGGAAAATATTCTGGTGTTTGATTGCAAATATGCAGACAGAGTTGAAAAGAGAACACACGGAAGGCTGTTGTATAAAACACCTGTCTCCGGATTACAACTTCAAACTAAGGGCAACCATGGCATCCGTGACAGAGAGGGAGAAGCGTCCATCCATGTATATGGGTAAGAGAGTTTTCATTTTCATATATTATACATTTGTAATTTTACCACAAAGTCTTTTTCATTTAAAGTTTAAGTGTACTGTTAGCCAGCTAGCTAACATTCCGTGTATGGTCTGTGTAGTAATATTATTCATATTATTGTTTAGCTAGCTAGCTATATGTCTAAACAAAAACTCCACTATGCAAGTAACTATTTCAATAGAATGTTTATGATGTCACTGCGACAACTGTCAATAGACGTGGCTGGTAAATTCGCTCGGGCTATCTACTCAGATTTCAGAGCACTCTCGTCTAAGTGTGCAAGAGTGCAGAATAACTGACGAATTTACGAACGCTCAACAACAGTTGAATATGGCCGGTGTCAGTAAACGTTGGCAGAAAAGCGTCACAAAATGTTTGCCAGCAGCACAGTTGCAGTCACCAATGCTCTGGATAACATAACAACAGCCTAACCAGCTCTGGTGGGGCAAATAAAATGGTCAAAGTGAGCTGTTCTCTCATTTGTGTCTGGAAGTGGCTAGCAAGCTAGCCAACGTTAGCAAGTTAGCTTAGGTGCTTGACTGCTGTTGTTAGGTCAGAAAGCTCAGATCAACCCCACTCCTCAGCCAGAGCATCCTGTGTGCACTCTGAACGCTCCCAGAGCGAAATGCTCTGAATTTATGAATGGACAATCTGACAATGCTATGAGTTTACAAACACCAAGAGCACACTCTGGCACTCCAAATTACATTTATGAACACACCCGTAGTATAAGCCAGCCGTTAGTCTTGAAATCTTCGGATGTTTAGTACATAGCCTCACATGTGACTCCTTAAAGAGATGGGTGGGGCTAAAGCTAAAGCTAAGAGGGCGTAAACGATGCTGAAAGGGTGTAGACAAAAAGGAGCTCTCCAGTAGGTACCAAAACATACAAGGGCCATTTTCTCAAAAGTGAGGTTACAAGTTTATCAACTTTCAAAGCAGAATTACTTTCCCATTGTTCCTCAACTGTAGTGTATGATATACAATTTTGTAGCTCTGAGTCTCTACTTTTATCCAATGTAAAAATAAATAAAAAACATTTAAAATTTTGCTACATGAGACCGACTCGAGCTGGTCGTTCAGAAATTAATTTTAGCAACCAGGAAATGGCAGAGCAATTTCTGCATAGTGCATCTTTAATATTTTATGAGCTGGTTCCACAGGCATACCACTGTGGTTCATTGACCGAGGAGTGACAGAGAATATGACTGTATATCCAGGGAGGAGGGATATAAGACAGACAAATTGTACCTGTAGTACTGCAGCTGTCGCTTGCTGGGACTCCCATGGCTCCCATACCGAGCACTGGAGAGGAAAATAGAAAAATAGCGAGCAGGAGCGAGAGAGCATTGTCAAGCAAGCAAGAGAGATACAAGGCAACCTACAAGTAATACAAGGGTCAAATAAAACAGATCTACAGGACTAAGCCAAATTTCCCTGCTGCTGTGAGACTGTAATCTTTCAGCCATACATGTATGGCTCCACCTAGTGTTGATTCTGTGTGTGCGTGTGTGTGTGTGTGTGTGTGTGTGTGTGTGTGTGTGTGTGTGTGTGTGTGTGTGTGTGCGTGTGTTTTTGTGTGTGTGCGTGTGCGTGTGGGTGTGTGTGTGTGTGTGTGTGTGTGTGTGTGTGCGTATGTTTTTGTGTGTACCCAAGAGTCCTCACAAGAATACACAAGAATAATAAACCCTCTAAAATTCTGAGAAATGATAAATGGCTTAAGGGTTAGGTTTAGGGTTAGAATTGGAGTTAGGGTTAGAATTAGGATAGTGTTAGGGTAAGGTTTAGGTGTACGTGTGTGTGTGTGTGTGTGTGTGTGTGTGTGTGCGTGCGTGCGTCTGTTGTATGTTGTACCTGTAGATCATGCCAGGGGATGCATGCTGTTTATGGGAGAGGCGCGCCGGCGAGTCCTGGTTGGATTCAGGATACATGAGGTCACGAGGAGGGGAGCGTGGCGGGATGGAACGCCTGCTGTGGGGTCACTCTCTCACCTATGATCTCTTACCTCTGTGGACAGACAAGAAATGACAGGGTAAGACTGAACTTGCTGGGTTTAGAGAATGTATGGTGAGTCTTCCATAAAGTCTTTAAATAAATACAATTTCCGAAACTAGATAGTGTTTCCAGAGGCTTCAGCTCTCTCAATTTTATATTGTTCTATAGTGCCTCCTAGAGTCTGCTAAGGGATTTTCATGACAATGTAGGTTATTTTGAAGGGTTGTAACTGTCACATTGTGCTTATGTGGGGTGTGCATCACCATTTCAGAGGGGGAGAAGCATTAGCCTACCCTTCATGAAATTAATTTCTGAAGTCAGACTGGGTTATTTTAAGGGTTTCTGCACATAGCCAAAGGGAAACAAGTATTGGTAAGATGTTTGCCTATCTGATAGTGTTTCTAGAAGCATCAGAAGTGTCATTAGTTGTATAATGTTCTAAGGACAAACCCTCCAATAGATGTTGCTGTTCTCTAACAATACCTGACCATGCTCAATCAGAACAAAGCAAGCAAATCACTTTAATAAAAGTCCCATTTCATTATTGCTTTTTACACATTTCTATCTGCAAAAATGTGACAATCAATCCTCCATCCCTGGATTGAGACACTGTGGATTCATTTTCTGAACCAATCTACTAAAAGGCCAGTGTTCTCTCTGATTCTGTCCCCCCGTTGGATTCTATTTCCCCTAACTCTGTTTGAAAAGAAACGGAAAGGCAATATTTAAAAGATTCTACCAAATGTTGTAGGATCATTGATATAAACACAATTGGATGTAGCAGATGATGTGGTGTCACTGTTAGAGATCCAAATGCAAGGAGGGGGCCATGGCTGTTGAATAAAATGGCCAACTCGAAACGTTAGTCTTTTTTTCACTGTATTAGTGAAGGTCATGTCCTACAGTATGATTTTAAAAAATGGACACTGAAACCCACAGTTTAAATAAAATCCACTGTAAAACCAAGAGAGTTGTTCACCTTCCAGGTCACAGATAGAGAATGTATGGTGAGTCTTTGGGGCTCCTGAGTGGCACAGGGGTCTAAGGCACTGCATCTCATTGCAAGAGGCATCACTACAGTCCCTGGTTTGGGTCCAGGCTGCACCACATTCGGCAGTGATTGGGAGTCTCATAGGGTGGTGCACAATTGGCCCAATGTCATCCAGGTTTGGCCGGGGTAGCCCGTCATTGTAAATAAGAATTTGTTCTTAAATGACTTGCCTAGTTAAATAAAGGTAAAAATATATAGGCCTCAAGACACTGTTTAAAGGAGGGCTGTTGCATGCTCTGGTGTGGTCTCTGTGGCTGAAGTGCATCAATGTTACGACTCATTACCCTCAGCATTATGAGGGAGCGGTCATGTAAAAGCAGGGGCAGATCATGTGAAGGTGACTCCAAACTCCCTCCTCCAACTCATTGAGATACAGAGCAGGGCTGGCCACAGCAGTAATGGTTGCCTACTAGCCATTGAGCAGTTTCCGGAAGATATTCTGTAGTCTGGCTGATACCAAACTCAAAATCCTCCTGACTTCAGTCTGGAAAGTCTGTTTTGACGTTATGCCTTGATAATGAAGGGGGCTGTGCTTTTACTGGTTGATTCTCCTCCATGTCTTTCGCACTCAAACACCCACAAGCACAGCCCCCCTTCCATCACAACGGTTTGATTTTCAAATCCAAACAACGAGAGGTCTCAACCCCCCCAGGAAATGAAAAACATTTTGGGAGATACAATCAATGCGTCCGCTCAATTTCTGAGCGAATATTGCATTAACAAATGACCTCCTTTCAAGACCAGTGATTCACAGCTCTTCCTCGGGAAAAGAGACACTATATAATTAGAAATAGTGCTCCATCTACTGAAAGTACTGTATTACACGGGCACCATAGTTCACATATCTATTTCAAATTCAGATTCTTCTTGCCAACCGATTCTTCATGACGATTTAGAAAGGAACATTGTCACAGATGACTAATGCTGAATCTGAATATTGAAATGTCGGATGTGTCTGAAATGGCACCCTTTTCCCTAAATGGTGCATTACCAGAGCCCTGGACAGAGCCCTGACCAGAGCCCTGGTCAGAAGTAGTGCACTATATACAGTATGTAAAAGGGTGCCATTTCAGACACACCCGACATTTCAATATTCAGATTCAGCATTAGTCATCTGTGACAATGTTCCTTTCTAAATCGTAATGAGGAATCAGTTGGCAAGAAGAATCTGAATTTGATATAGATACAGTATGTGAACTATGGTGCCCCTGTAATACAGTACTTTTGGCCAACTCTGCATTTAGTCACACAAAGGCATCATCGTCCATAACATACAATAGGCCTATAAGTTGATGTCACTGTACAAACAGTAGATGAACCACTTTTTTTAAATATATAAGTCGTAAAATGGATGAAAACAAACCGAAACAGGGAGGGACCACCTGAAATTGTTTTACTTTTCCGTAGCAAAACTTTTTGCTACGCTCTGCACTAATGAATGCAACCATAGTTTTCCCTCTGTCATAGAGTTTCACTGTTAAATCCGTCCCTTGCCCTTGGTCTGATAAATCAGCCTAAAACCGCTGGTGTAATTGGAAATGTATACTCCCTCGATCTAAGAATAGAAGTTCATTAAAAAGTGGAAAGGTCTGACTCAATCCAAGAATAACAGATTACAATAGGAGGCTGAGCAGGGAGAATGGCAACCAAGAGGGACATGGACCAATTCAGACTATGGCCCAGTCCAAAAAGAACCCCTTTCCCCCTAGGCACTTGAACAGAATGTGATTTTTTTTTAAGTATAAGCAATATGGGGGTTGCTCGACCTTTCCCTCTGATAGGCTGGGTGAAATTTTCACCAAATTGCTAACACCTATACAATCCTTCCAGATGAATAAAAATTGACTGCCAACATACACATGGAATTTGGTGTTGAAAATGTAGTGCATAGCTGTAGGCATTACACTAAGCAGTAACCTGGTTTCTACTTTAAAAATACATAGATCCCAGATGCCCTCTCCATTTTTCTCCTGCCTCCCGTGTGTGTGTGCGTGTGTGTCTTTATGTGTGTGCGTGAGAGCGTGTGTTTGTGCTGACGAGGAGCCCGGGGAGGCCGACCTGCTCCTGCCTCTTGCACCCCGTCCTTGTTCCGGCCAAGGAAGCAGAGAGCCAGCCAAGAAGAATTTTCCTGGCACCAAATGAAACACGACAGAAATGGTGCCATAAAACAAGTGAAGAGTCTGAGTTCCACCGTTCCTGGAACTTTTGAGCCTAAATTAGCAACTGAAACAACCCACCACATTCCTCCAACTGCAGCTCTCTTTGAACCAAACACAAGCCATGATAGTGGATCAACAACTCCCAAGAGCTAGAGACCAAGAAGTGAGACGGGAAGGTGTCCAACGTATCCATAGTCAACTAAATGCGTGCTTCCTCTCTGAAGTCAGTGCTGCATGAGGTGACATGACATATAGAAACCGTAAACCAAACCTCGAAATGAATCTCCAACAGGTAGACTCCAGTTTTTCAAACAAAGAGGGGAATAGAAAGAGGTAGAAAGGAGAGATGGCAAAGGGAGGAGGAATACATTGACAGTGTATCGTGGAGCAACACATGGGGACTCTGCAGCTTGCTCTCAGCCAATGACAACTCATCTGGGACAAACTCCAACACAAGTGGATGGTCGGGCGTCCGCAGCTGGCTTCCGACGGGAGAGGACGTTTGATGTATCACCCTCAGCTCGCATTTCTGCTGTCTCATGCCATCATCATCGGCTTTCAGCAGCAGGGAGGGAGAGAGGGAGGAGAGGTGTCGGAGAGACAGAGTGCTCACTTTGCAGCTATGCCTGAAGTGACACTGATGGGAAAGACTAGAGCCTGGGATCACACAGGGATGCAGCTACAGTATAGAGAGGACATAGAGTGTATAGTTGATACAATCCCAATCAGCAGACAATCTACGACCAAATCATAATCAGGTCCTGTGTGGCTCAGTTAATAAAGCATGGCATTTGCAGTGCCAGGGTTGTGGGTTTGATTCCCACGAGAGACCAGTACGAAAATGTATGTACTCACTGCTGTAAGTCGCTCTGGATGAGAGCGTCTTCTAAATTACTCAAATGTAAAACATTTTAATAATAATATTGGGATGAAAATAAATTGCCTACTGAGTGATTCCATATGAAACCAGGAGAAAAAAAGACCACAATATATATGTATTTTTTTTATTTCAATATTTCTGAATATTGGCATATACAAACATGAATATTGAAAAAAATCTATTTTGGATTTGGATTATTTTTCAATATATTGTTGAACATAATATACTCTATGGTCAGATCAAAGTTTCAGAGTGGGACCTCTGCCAGTTTTAAAGTTATTTTATAGAGAGAAATTGGTATAGTAGGAAATGTAACCAATCACAGCCCTCCTGTATCATTGCACATCCTGAAAATCACCAGCAGATGACGGCCACTTTGAATTCAATTTCACATTCACTCTGTTGGTAATGCCTACAAATTGGATCATAACTCTTAAAGTAGCAGAGATTCCATTTTGGAACTTATATGCCCGTACAGTATATTATGCTCAACAATATATTACAAAATGTGCCAAATCCTAAATTGTGTTTTTTCAATATTCATGTCTATATTTTTCAATATTCATAAATGAATGTATATCCATAGTCAAGTCAACATCCACAAGGCCGCAGGGCCAGATGGATTACCAGGACGTGTACTCCGAGCACGCGCTGACCAACTGGCAAGTGTCTTCACTGACATTTTCAATCTGTCCCTGACTGAGTCTGTAATACCAACATGTTTCAAGCAGACCTCCATAGCCACTGTACCCAAGAACAGTAAGGTAGCCTGCCTAAATGACTACCGACCTGTAGTACTCCTGTCTGTAGCCATGAAGTGCTTTGAAAGGCTGGTCATGGCTCACGTCAATGCCATTATCCCAGAAACCCTAGACCCACTCCAATTTGTATACCGCCCCAACAGATCCACAGATGATGCAATCTCTATTGCACTCAACACTGCCTTTTCCCACCTGGACAAAAGGAACACCTATGTTGCAATGCTATTCATTGACTACAGCTCAGCATTCAACACCATAGTGCCCTGAAAGCGCATCACTAAGCTAAGGACCCTGGGACTAAACACTTCCCTCTGCAACTTGATCCTGGACTTCCTGACGAGCCGCCCCCAGGTGGTAAGGGTAGGTGACAACACATCCGCCATGCTGGTCCTCAACACGGGGGCCCCTCAGGGGTGCGTGCTCAGTCCCCTGCTGTACTTCCTATTCGCTCATGACTGCATGGCCAGGCACGACTCCAACACCATCATCAAGTTTGCCAATGACACAACAGTGGTAGGCCTGATCTCCAACAACGATGAGACAGCCTATAGGGAGGAGGTCAGAGACCTGGCCGTGTGGTGCCAGAACAACAACCTCTCCCTCAACCTGATCAAGACAAAGGAGATGATTGTGGAGTACAGGAAAAAGAGGACTGAGCACGCCCCCATTCCCATCGACAGTGCTATAGTGGAACAGGTGGAGAGCTTCAAGTTCCCTGGTGTCCACATCACCAACAAACTATCATGGTCCAAACACACTAAGACAGTCGTGAAGAGGGCATGACAAAATCTATTCCCCCTCAGGAGACTGAAAAGATTCGGCATGGGTCCTCAGATCCTCAAAAGGTTCTACAGCTTCACCATTGAGAGCATCCGGACTGGTTGCATCACTGCCTGGTATGGAAACTGCTCGGCCCCGACCGCAAGGCACTACAGAGGGTAGGGCGTATGGCCCAGTACATCACTGGGGCCAAGCTTGCTGCAATCCAGGACCTCTATGCCAGGCGGTATCAGATGAAGGCCCTAAAAATTGTCAAAGACTCCAGCCACCCTAGTCATAGACTGTTCTCTCTGCTACCGCACAGCAAGTGGTACCGGAGCACCAAGTCTAGGTCCAAAAGGCTTCTCAACAGCTTCTACCCCCAAGCCATAAGACTCCTGAACAGTTAATCAAATGGCTACCCAGACCCCGCTTTTACGCTGCAGCTACTCTCTGTTTATTATTTATGCAATCACTTAGGGGCTGAGTCACTGGCTTACTGGTGCTCTTTCATGCCATCCCTAGGAGGGGTGCGTCACTTGAGTGGGTTGAGTCACTGACGTGATCTTCCTGTCTGGGTTGGTCCCCCCCCTTGGGTTGTGCCGTGGTGGAGATCTTTGTGGGCTATACTCGGACTTGTCTCAGGATGGTAAGTTGGTGGTTGAAGATATCCCTCTAGTGTTGTGGGGGCTGTGCTTTGGCAAAGTGGGTGGGGTTATATCCTTCCTGTTTGTCCCTGTCCGGGGGTATCATCGGATGGGGCCACAGTGTCTCCTGACCCCTCCTGTCTCAGTCTCCAGTATTTATGCTGCAGTAGTTTATGTGTCGGGGGGCTAGGGTCAGTTTGTTATATCTGGAGTACTTATCCGGTGTCCTGTGTGAATTTAAGTATGCTCTCTCTAATTCTCTCTTTCTCTCGGGAAGACCTGAGCCCTAGGACCATGCCTCAGGACGACATGGCATGATGACTCCTTGCTGTCCCCAGTCCATCTGGCCGTGCTGCTGCTCCTGTTTCAACTGTTCTGCCTGCGGCTATGGAATCCTGACCTGTTCACCGGACGTGCTACCTGTCCCAGACCTGCTGTTTTCAACTCTCTAGAGACAGCAGGAGTGGTAGAGATACTCTTAATGATCGGCTATGAAAAGCCAACTGACATTTACTTCTGAGGTGCTGACTTGCTGCACCCTCGACAACTACTGTGATTATTATTATTTGACCATGCTGGTAATTTATGAACATTTGAACATCTTGGCCATGTTCTGTTATAATCTCCACCCTGCACAGCCAGAAGAGGACTGGCCACCCCTCATAGCCTGGTTCCTCTCTAGATTTCTTCCTAGGTTTTGGCCTTTCTAGGGAGTTTTACCTAGCCACCGTGCTTCTACACCTGCATTGCTTGCTGTTTGGGGTTGTAAGGCTGGGTTTCTGTACAGCACTTTGAGATATCAGCTGTACGAAGGGCTATATAAATAAATTTGATTTGATTTGATTTAACTCATGTACATATTGCTATTGTTATTTTACTGCAGCTTTATAATTATTTGTTACTTTTATTTTTTATTTTCAATTTTTTACTGAACTGTTATTTTTCTTAACTTCTTACAGCATTGCTGGTTAAGGGCTTGTAAGTAAGCATTTCACTGTAAGGTCTACACCTGCTGTATTCAGTGCATGTGACAAATACAATTTGATATGATTTGGTTTGAAGAGAACTCCTGGACGATGAAGGCAGAGAGGAGAGAACCTTCAGTTGTGCTACCTTTCTGTAACTACACATTTACAACAAACTGTGTCAATTGTTTAGCACCACCTACAATAACCAAACCTAGGCTTGCATCAGGTTTGACAGTGTTCTTTTTCCAACTTATTTTTCCCTGAATGATATCGGATGGATTTCTATAACTGAGCAAAAAAAGGCTCTCATTGATACATTACGAATCTATGGGTCCAGAAGTGATTTTTGACTTTTAGAGAAAAAATGACAAGACCAAGAGACTGATCTTGACTGAAGGTCTCCATCTGAAGCCCATTTGTAATTAGGCTATGTTTTTTATCTCATCCTCCTTCTCCAATGTTCCTCGGACCATCAATCTCCTTGCTCTGAGTAAACCTTTGTGACTATTTAATACAGAGCGTGATTCCGTTTCACAGTCGTCAATATTTAATGGTGTTAACTCAAATGGAAACAGCAGGATATGTGACACCAGATGCAAAGCTCTAAGGGGTTGGGAGGGTATTAGTAACCATTTTGAAATGGCTGTTAGAAGGTTTCTAGGAAGTTAGAAGTTTACTATCAGGGATTTAAACAAAATAGCCAAATAACCAAAGCATGGCTCATATTCACTCTAAGAACAGAACATTTGGAGAATGTAGGTTGCTTCAGATACAAATCCATTGATCCAAATTGTATTACTCAGTTCCTACTTCCAAAAATAATAATAATGATTATTATTATGATCATTTATTTTGTCCCTTTCGGGTAATTTGTCTTGCATCTCAACAAACCACAGCACAGCATTACCACATAAGTGCATAAATACATAATTCACAAGCAATAACTTCAGCAGACAACACAGGAATAGCGTTTTCTACTATTACTGAGGTAAAATAATGTCCCGATAATTATATGACCCAAATAGCCTATAGTAAATAGTTGCTCCTTTCACAGGACAGATCCATCATCTAATATTTGTCACAACCCAGTCAGTCTGTAGAGCCCCAGGTCAGAGGGCACATAACATACGATCCAGAGAGGGAGGGAGCAACGCCTTGCAACAAGTCACGACCCCACTTCCTGACATCATCGCTGGACACATCGTGTCAATGTTCAGATAACAGTGCTGTAAGTGTGCAGAGCATAATGATCCACTTCTTAGCTGAACTGAGGATACCACTGACAGATGCGCCAAATACGCTTTCCACGGGATTAAATGATTTATGTATTATCAAACAGTAGATAAACAAGCATCTCATATACAAAACAGGAGCATGTATGGTACAAAGTTGTGTATGACTAGTAGCCATACTTCCACTAGTATTTTTAAATCTGTTGCTAATGCTTGGTCTATAATTGCTGAGTCAAGAATTTGGACCATGGTAAAAAAAAACTGATATTTTGATCAATGGATAAAAGTTGTTCTCTAAAAGCGTATTCAAACTCACAGATCCAGGACACTCGCTTGTATTCAACAGTTTACTGCACCAAACAATGCAACAGTCACAAACCCAGTTTTGGAATGATTCCCAATCTCACATGCAATGAATGCGCAAAAACAAAACACTCTAGCTAAACACTTCAGTAATTGAGCAAGAGCAGATTGGAGTATTAAACTGCAATGTTTAACACTCGGCCAAAAATCTTTGACAAGGCAAAGTCTGCACAAAAAACTAGTTTCGGAAGCTGAAAGTGTCCTCTAACATGCATCAAACTGACACCTAAACCATATGCAGAAATAGCAAACAAATAGTTCATCATAATTAAGAGATACCTCAAAGAGGACATTCACTGAAGACGACTACTGGTGGCAGACCATCTCTAGTGAGGCAATCATGCAGTTAACTTTCAAGTCTGGTTTGCACAGCAAGAAAATATAAATATGTTAAAATGATATAATCGTCTGCTAGAGACCACTGCAGCCCTGCAATGATACTATACAGCAACCAGCCATAATGCACATTCAGCACACCGGTATCTGGTCTACTCTGTCCTCCAGCACAGTGCTACTGCATGCTATTAGACTAAAACAGAACACTAGTTATTGAGAAATGTCATTGAGCTTCAGTACCCACCTTTGTCCTTTGCCAATGCCCAGTTTAGCTAACCCCAACCTGGCTCAGACGGTGGAGATGACGGGTGGTGATGGAAGGGTAAGCAGAGATCTCTTTTAGAGAGTGAGAGAGGGAGAAAGACGGAGGAAAAGGGGGATGCCGTTGGCTAGCCTTCACTTGCTGTATTCTTCCCTGCAGTGTCTGCTTTTGCGCAACAGCATATCGGGAGTGAGGGGGGAGAGAGAAATTATACCGCGAGAGAGATAATGTGATGAGTAAACTCAGAGAGTAAGTGAGAGTCATAGTGGAGGAGCATTCCCTCTTTCTCCATGGCGCAGGCACCAACACATGCACACACTTGTGGCAATATCAGATCTACTATAGAAACTAGACATATATTGACCTAACAATATATTCAATCAAATGATACAATGCACATTATCCACAGGACAAAAAATCTGTTTGAATCAACATTGTTTCCACGCCATTTCAACAAAAAAATTAAATGTGATGACGCTTGAATCAACAATTTCGTGTTTTTTTCACCTAAATCCAATGACATGGTGAATTTTTTTGTTGAGTTCAAGTTGAATTCATGTTAGTTGACAACTCAACCAAATGTAAATCAAAACTAGATGTTAAACTGACATATGTGCCCAGTAGGAACCTTTTGACTCTGGAAAGTATCTTGAACCTTGAAGCTGTTCCCACATGCTTCACATGCTTCAAGAGGGCCACCATTGTTCCTGTTCCCAAGAAAGCTAAGGTAACTGAGCTAAACGACTACCGCCCTGTAGCACTCACTTCCGTCATCATGAAGTGCTTTGAGAGACTAGTCAAGGACCATATCACCTCCACCCTACCTGACACCCTAGACCCACTCCAATTTGCTTACCGCCCAAATAGGTCCACAGACGATGCAATCTCAACCACACTGCACACTGCCCTAACCCATCTGGACAAGAGGAATACCTATGTGAGAATGCTGTTCATCGACTACAGCTCAGCATTTAACACCATAGTACCCTCCAAACTCGTCATCAAGCTCGAGACCCTGGGTCTCGACCCCGCCCTGTGCAACTGGGTACTGGACTTCCTGACGGGCCGCCCCCAGGTGGTGAGGGTAGGTAACAACATCTCCACCCCGCTGATCCTTAACACTGGGGCCCCACAAGGGTGCGTTCTGAGCCCTCTCCTGTACTCCCTGTTCACCCACGACTGCGTGGCCACGCACGCCTCCAACTCAATCATCAAGTTTGCGGACAACACAACAGTGGTAGGCTTGATTACCAACAACGACGAGACGGCCTACAGGGAGGAGGTGAGGGCCCTCGGAGTGTGGTGTCAGGAAAATAACCTCACACTCAACGTCAACAAAACTAAGGAGATGATTGTGGACTTCAGGAAACAGCAGAGGGAATACCCCCCTATCCACATCGATGGAACAGTAGTGGAGAGGGTAGTAAAGTTTTAAGTTCCTCGGTGTACACATCACAGACAAACTGAATTGGTCCATCCACACAGACAGCATCGTGAAGAAGGCGCAGCAGCGCCTCTTCAACCTCAGGAGGCTGAAGAAATTTGGCTTGTCACCAAAAGCACTCACAAACTTCTACAGATGCACAATCGAGAGCATCCTGTCGGGCTGTATCACCGCCTGGTACGGCAACTGCTCCGCCCACAACCGCAAGGCTCTCCAGAGGGGAGTGAGGTCTGCACAATGCATCACCGGGGGCAAACTACCTGCCCTCCAGGACACCTACACCACCCGATGTCACAGGAAGGCCATAAAGATCATCAAGGACAACAACCACCCGAGCCACTGCCTGTTCACCCCGCTATTATCCAGAAGGCGAGGTCAGTACAGGTGCATCAAAGCTGGGACCGAGAGACTGAAAAACAGCTTCTATCTCAAGGCCATCAGACTGTTAAACAGCCACCACTAACATTGAGTGGCTGCTGCCAACACACTGATCCAACTCCAGCCACTTTAATAATGGGAATTGATGGGAATTGATGTAAAAATATATCACTAGCCACTTTAAACAATGCTACTTAATATAATGTTTACATACCCTACATTATTTATCTCATATGTATACGTATATACTGTACTCTATATCATCTACTGCATCTTTATGTAATACATGTATCACTAGCCACTTTAAACTATGCCACTTTGTTTACATACTCATCTCATATGTATATACTGTACTCGATACCATCTACTGCATCTTGCCTATGCCACTCTGTACCATCACTCATTCATATATCTTTATGTACATATTCTTTATCCCTTTACACTTGTGTGTATAAGGTAGTAGTTTTGGAATTGTTAAGTTAGATTACTCGTTGGTTATTACTGCATTGTCGGTACTAGAAGCACAAGCATTTCGCTACACTCGCATTAACATCTGCTAACCATGTGTATGTGACAAATACGATTTGATTTGATTTGATTTGGATTTGATTGCTCTAATTTTGTTCCTTGTGTGACAGACATGGTATCAAACCCTGGTCCTCTGCCCAGTTCAAGACAGTGTGTCTACTGAGTGTAAGCTTGGGGAGCTAACACAAGCATTCATGTCTCAGACAATGCTGCTCATCATGCTAGTTCCTCTCCTAAGATTCTGACACACTGGCTCAAAGCAAAGTTAGTCTTGCCACACAAAGTGAATGGAAGTTCAAATGGGATCTGTCACCTCTCAAAGCAGGGTCACAAAAAGGGAGATGAGCACTTCTTCCAGAGAGGCTCAAGTTTCTGTCACAGAGGTGTATATGGTCATATGGAATGTATTGTGGTTATTTTTTCCATCAGACTCAAATATTCAGCACTTTGCTGAAACTCTGCCCGAAGGTCATCATTATCAAAGGAAAGGACTGCTGCTATGAGGAAAAACACTAGCTTGACCAGCTTGACTCAGCTCAAAAACACTAGCTTGACTCAGAAAAGTATCCACCAATAAGGAACTTTTGACACCTCAAGGGTGTCTATCTCTGTTGCACAATAATTCATTTTCAATTGTATTTCTAATTGTTTGTTTCCAGCTCTGATATTGGGTTTATAACTAAACTGGGCACATGCCATGCGTCAAGAAAGTAATTGGTTACCCTTGCTTGCCAGGCTGTAGCGATACTATAGTCTGGTGTGTTGGGGGACAGATGTCACAACCTGCAGTGTAAAAGACTGCAGTGGAGGCCCCTCAGAGGCTACACTGAGGTTACACAGATAAAACTACACCAAATATATACACATCACCAAATAATTTATTAAACACACTGTTTTGCAACGAAGGTCTACAGTGGCCTCAACAACACTCTGTAGGGTCACGCTATTGTGTAGCCAGAGGACAGCTAGTTCACATCCTCATCTGGGTACATTGACTTCAAAAACAAAACCTAGGAGGCTCATGGTTCTCACCCCCTTCCATAGACTTACACAGTAATTATGGCAACTTCTGGAGGATGTCCTCCAACCTATCAGAGCTCTTGCAGCATGACATTTTGTCCACCCAATCAAAGGATATGATAATGAATCTAGAACTTAAAGCATAAGCTACAGCTAGCTAGCACTGCAGTGCATAACATCTGGTAAGTAGAGACAAAAATGAAGAGAAATAGAAAATAACTATTAATAAAAGAGCAACAATAAAATGACAGTAGCAAGGCTATATTCAGGGGATACCAGTACAGAGTCAATGTGCGGGGGAACAGGTTAGTCGTGGTAATTGAGGTAATATGTACATGTAGGTTGAGTTAAAGTGACTATGCATAGATAATAAACAGAGAAGCAGTAGCGTAAAAATGGGGGGGGGGGGGGGGGTCTTTGGCAATTTTTATGGTCTTCCTCTGACACCGCCTGGTATAGAGGTCCTGGATGGCAGAAACTTGGCCCCAGTGATGTACTGGGCCATACACACTACCCTCTGTAGTGCCTTGCGGTCAGATGCTGAGCAATTGCCATACCAGGCAGTGATGCTCTCGATGGTGCAGCTGTAGAAGTTTTTGAGGATCTGAGGAGCCATGACAAATCTTTTCAGTCTTCTGAGGGGGAATGGCGTTCTCGTGCCCTCTTCACGACTGTGTTGGTGTCTTTGGACCAGGATAGTTTGTTGGTGATGTGGACACCAAGGAACTTGAAGCTCTCAACCTGCTCCACTACAGCCCCCGTCGATGAGAATGGGGGCATGCTTGATTCTCCTTTTCCTGTAGTCCACTATCATCTCCTTTGCTGTGATCACATTGAGGAAGAGGTTGTTATCCTGGCACCACACTGCCAGGTCTCTGACCTCCTCCCTATAGGCTGTCTCATATTTGTTGGAGATCAGGCCTACCACTGTTGTGTCATCGGCAGACTTAATGATGGGTGTTGGAGTCGTGCTTGTTGGCCATGCAGTCATGGGTGAACATGGAGTACAGGAGAGGACTGAGCATGCACCTCTGAGGGGTCCCGTGTTGGATGTGTTGTTACCTACCCTTACCACCTGGGGGTGGCCCGCCAGGAAGTCCAGGATCCAGTTGCAGAGGGAGGTGTTTAGTCCCAGGGTCCTTAGCTTAGAGATGAGCTTTCAGGGCACTATGGTGTTGGATGCTGAGCTGTAGTCAATGAAAAGCATTCTCATATAGGTGTTCCTTTTGTCCAGGTGCGAAAGGGCGGTGTGGAATGCAATAGAGATTGCATCATCTGTGGATCTGTTGGGGCGGTATGCAAATTGGAATGGGTCTCGGGTTTCTGGGATAATGTTGTTGATGTGAGCCATGATCAGCTCTTCAAAGCACTTCATGGCTACAGACGTGAGTGCTACGGGTCAGTAGTCATTTAGGCAGTTTACCTTGGTGTTCTTGGGCACAGGGACTATGGTGGTCTGCTTGAAACATGTTGATATTACAGACTCGGTCAGGGACAGGTTGAAAATGTCAGTGAAGGCACCTGCCAGTTGGTCAGCGCATGCTCGGACTACACGTCCTTGTAATCCGTCTGGTCCTGCAGCCTTGTGAATTTTAACCTGTTTAAAGGTCTACTCACATCGGCTTTGGAGAGCGTGATCACACAGTCGTCCGGAACAGCTGATGCTCTCATGCATGTTTCAGTGTTGCTTGCCTCGAAGCAAGCATAGAAGTAATTTAGGTCTTCTGGTTGGCTTGTGTCACTGGGCAGCTCGCAGTTGTGCTTCCCTTTGTAGTCCATAATAGTTTGCAAGCCCCGCCACATCCAATGAGCTTTGGAGCCAGTGTGGTATGATCCAACTTAGTCCGGTATTGACACTTTGCCTGTTTGATCGTTCGTCGGATGGCATTGCGGGATTTCTTATAAGCGTCCAGTTTAGAGTCCCACTCCTTTAGCTCAGTGAGGATGTTACCTGTAATCCATGGCTTCTGGTTGGGGTATGTATGTAAGGTTACTATGGGGACAATGAGGAAGCCAGTGACTGATATGGTGTACTCCTCAATGCCATCGGAAGAATCCTGGAACATATTCCAGTCTGTGCTAGTAAAACAGTCCTATAGCTTAGCGTCTGCGTCATCTGACCACTTCCATATTGAGCGAGTCACTGGTTCTTCCTGCTTTCATTTTTGCTTGTAAACAGTTATGGTCAGATTTGCCAAATGGAGGGAAAGGGAGAGCTTTGTACGCATCTCTGTGTGTTTAGTAATTGTGGTCTAGAATTTTTTCCCCCCTGGTTGCACATTTAACATGCTGGTAGAAATTAGGTAAATTTCCCTGTATTAAAGTCCCCGGCCACTAGGAGCGCCGCCTCTGGATGAGCATTTTCTTGTTTGCTTCTACAGCTCTTTGAGTGCGGTCTTAGTGCCTGCATTGGTTTGTTGTGGTAAATAGACATCTACAAAGAATATAGATGATAACACTATTGGTAAATAGTGTGGTCTACAGCTTATGAGATACTCTACCTCAGGCGAGCAAAACCTATGGACTTCCTTAATATCACATTTTGTGCACCTGCTGTAATTTACAAATAGACACAGACCGCCACCCCAGGCAGCTGTTCGATCTTGCTGATGCACCTTAAACCCAGCTAGCTGTGTGTTATCCATGTCGTCTTTCAGCCAAGATTCTGTGAAATATAAGATATTACAGTACTTAATGTCCCGTTGATAGGATCATCTTGATCGGAGATCATCCATTTTATTGTCCAATGATTGCACGTTGGCTAATAGGACTGATGGTAGAGGCGGATTATGTACTCGCCATTGGATCCTTTCAAGACACCCGGACCTACGTCACCGATATCACTTCAATTTCAATTACATTAAATTTAAGGGCTTTATTGGCATGTGAAACATATGTTAACATTGCCAAAGCAAGTGAAGTAGATAATAAACAAAAGTGAAATAAGCAACAAAAATAAACAGTAAACATAACATTCACAGAAGTTCCAAAAGAATAAAGGCATTTCAAAAGTTATAGTATGTCTATCTATATACAGTGTTGTAACAATGTGCAAATAGTTAAAGTACAAAATAAATAAACATAAATATGAGTTGTATTTGCAATGGTGTTTGTTCTTCACTGGTTGCCCTTTTCTTGTGGCAACAGGTCACAAATATTGCTGCTGTGATGGCACACTGTGATATTTCACAGAGTAGATAATGGAGTTTATCAGAATTTGATTTGTTTTTCGAATTCTTTTTGGATCTGTGTAATCTGAGGTAAATATGTGTCTCTAATATAGTCATACATTTGGCAGGAGGTTAGGGAGTGCAGCTCAGTTTCCACCTCATTTTGTGGGCAGTGTGCACATAGCCTGTTTTCTCTTGAGAGCTAGGTCTGCCTATGGCGGCTTTTCTCAAAAGCAAGGCTATGCTCACTGAGTCTGTACATAGTCAAGCTTTCCTTAAGTTTGGGTCAGTCATAGTGGTCAGGTATTCTGCCACTGTGTACTCTCTGTTTAGGGCCAAAAAGCATTCTAGTATGCTTCGTTGTTTTGTTAATTCTTTCCAATATGTCAAGTAATGATCTTTTTTTCTCATGATTTGGTTGGGTCTAATTGTGTTGCTGTGCTGGGTTTTGATGAGGAGGTGAGTAATCGCTGTCCTGATATCCAGAAGCTATTTTTGTTCATAAGAGACGTTGGCAGAAACACAATGTACAAAATAAGTTACAGATAAGCGAGAAAAACACACACACAATAGCACATTGGTTAAGAGCCCGTAAAACGCCAGCCATCTCCTCCGACGCCATCTCATGTGGTGAGAGCATCTGGTGCAGGGTCTGTTGGGTAGTGCTGGCAGCATGTGCTCTGCTTGGCTGAGAACAAGACTCATAGGCTTGGCCATCTTGCTATCTAGCTAATAATAGAGATGCCTGACGAACATGCATAGGCTTTTCAGGTTTTCATTTTGGCGTTGGTAATCCAAGATATTGCTTCAGGGCCTCTGAGCGCAACCTACTTAACACAGTGACTATCACCTTGACATTAACATCTTACTTGATCAACTTCCCTGAGACCACGGCATCACATTGAACTGAGACCAACCAATTTCAATGCCACACGTTAGCACTGCAGTCAAATGGCTCTCCAGCTGGTCACGAGGTTTCAGTTTTAGGTACATGGGGCCTCATTTATAACCATAATTGTAAATATTGAGAATTCTAAACTTGGATCACACCATACGTGCACATGTTTCCCGTAATAAATCAGACCTGTCGTAATACTGTGCTCGTGTCAACGTGCATTATAACTCCGCCTAAAAAAATGCTTATCATTCACCTTTTATGGTGACAATAGAGCCCTTATTTTCTGTATACTTTGGAAGTAATGGAATTAGGCCATGACAATATTTAAAGGAAATAGCCAATGCATGGCGAACTTGATCAAATGTCCTTGGAGGTGTTGGGAAAATGTTTTCTTTTGCAGGGACGTTTGCTGTATCTGACCATTTCTGAAAGACAACAACCATTGCAAATTGAATACAATAACATTTTGCATGAACTTCTTCTCATGAACCTAAATATGCTGCACTCCCTGCGATTCCAAAACATTGTCTTCTCTAAAAAAAAAGATGTAACTGCAGTAGGCCTACACACTTCAGTGCAAAATATCAACTGACTGGTAAATTATACTGTAAGTTGTAATTATAACTGCCTATCAAATAGGCACAATTAAATAAGAGGTGTGCATGGTATGAACTCATCGTGACCTTAAAAAGTGAGGAATTTGGCCTCCCGGGTTGCGCAGTGGTTAAGGGTGCTGTACTGCAGCGCCAGCTGTGCCATCAGAGTCCCTGGGTTTGCGCCCAGGCTCTGTCGTAACTGGCCGCGACCGGGAGGTCCGTGGGGCGACGCACAATTGGCCTAGCGTCGCCCGGGTTAGGGGAGGGCTTGGTCGGTAGGGGTGTCCTTGTCTCATCGCGCACCAGCGACTCCTGTGGCGGGCTGGGCGCAGTGTGCGCTAACCAAGGTGGCCAGGTGCACGGTGTTTCCTCCGACACATTGGTGCGGCTGGCTTCCGGGTTGGATACACGCTGTGTTAAGAAGCAGTGCGGCTTGGTTGGGTTGTGTATCGGAGGACGCATGACTTCGTCTCTCCCGAGCCCGTACGGGAGTTGTAGCGATGAGACAAGATAGTAGCTACTACAACAATTGGATACCATGAAATTGGGGAGAACAAGGGGTAGGAAAAAATAATACATTTAAAAAAATAAAAGTGAGGAATTGAATCTGCAATGGTTATGATACAGTGCATTCGGAAAGTATTCAGACCCCTTGAGTTTTTCAACATTTTGTTAAGTTACAGCCTTATTCTAAAATATATATTTTTTAAATCCTCATCAATCTATACACAATCCCCCAAATAACAACGCAACAACAGGTTTTTAGAAATGTTTGCAAAAATAACGGAAATATCACATTTACGTACGTTTTCAGATCCTTTACTCATTACTTTGCTGAAGCACCTTTGGCAGCAATTACAGCCTTGAGTCTTCTTGGATATGATGCTACAAGCTTGGCACACCTGTGTCATGATGCTAGCCCTCTAGCAGAAATGACTTTAACAACCACATCATACATTCAGCACAGAGACTCTTCTCTCCCTGACCATGCAGTATAGAAAGAGAGAGAGTTTCACAGTAAGACAAAGGAACTCTCCTGCCAAATACGTCTACCTCCCCGAATTGGAGAATTAAAAAGTATTCCTAATTTAGAGAATGTGGAAACGATCGGTGGAGAAGCCAGCTACGACCCTGTCCATTTTGTCTCATGTTTGTAACTGTCACACCCTGACCTTAGAGAGATGTTTTATTTCTCTATTTGGTGAGGTCAGGGTGTGATGTGGGTTGGGCATTCTATGTTTCGTTTTTCTATGATTTTGTATTTCTATGTTTTGGCCGGGTATGGTTCTCAATCAGGGACAGCTGTCTATCGTTGTCTCTGATTGGGAACCATATTTAGGTAGCCCTTTTCCCTCCTTTCTTTGTGGGAAGTTAACTTTGTTTGTGGTACTAATGCCCTATAAGCTTCACGGTTGTTTCTTTAGTTTCTTGTTTTGTTGGCGACATTTTAAATAAAAATGGAAAATGTACGCTCACAACGCTGCACCTTGGTCTTCTTCCAGCATCGGCCGTGACAGTGACCTCATGACAATACAGCCACATTACCCTAACTCTGTTTATACAGGTTCCTCAGTTATGAGGCTTGCATCTGAATGTTGGATAAAATGTTTAACAAAGTATAAGAATACTTTTGAAAAGATAACAATGTGATTTAGTCTTATAAAATGAAAATTGTCTGTTTTATGGTAACTGGTACCCAGTCAGTCACCACATCCAAGTGAACAGGCATTGGTTGGAAATGATGAACCAACCCCTTTTCCACTCTAGAATAAAAACCCTGTGATGAAAAGTCAACTCAGTTCCAAATACCATGATGACTTGTCCTCAAGTTAAAAATTGTCTAATTTCAACTCTACAGGCCAGAAAACGTGAGAGCTTGCACCACGCGTGAAATGGTATGACCTCTGAACTATTGATCACTCAAGAAGAAGTGAGTCCTAGACTACAGCCTAACAGACTGCAGCTGCAAAGGTAACAAATCTAGTAAGAACATTGACCGACGCAGATGAACATCTCACTCCACGACGACCTGGCAGAATCTACAAAGGACAATGGCGACCTCGACTGGGCAAACCAGAGCCTCACATCACCAGCTCAATCGTAAATACTGATTACATTCCTTGACTCGTTCCCATACTGACAGACACCTCGTTAAGTTCGCTGATGACACTGCCTTGATCAGCCTGTTGCATGATGATGAGGAAAATCATGGCCCGGTCCTAGATGACTTTGTAGAGTGGTGTGAGGAATCACACTTGATCCTCAATACCAAAGAGATGTGCATAGACTTCAGGAAGAGTACAACACCTACCTCTGCAACATCTATCAGAGGTCAGAATATAGTAATTGTAGAGGAATATAAATATCTGGGTGTCCTTTTGGACAATAAGCTTCAGTGGAGTAAATGTACAGACCTGATCTACAGAAAGAGCCAACAGAGACTGTACTTTCTCAAAAAGCTGGGCTCTTTTAATATAGACTGTACTATACTGACTCTGTTTTACAAATCCTTTATTGAGAGTATTTTAATTTTTTGTATTGTTTGATGGTTTGGCAATGCCACTGTCAGCCAGAGAAACATGCTGAGAAGGATTATTACCACAGCAAGCAAGGTACTTGGAGTCAAACAGACAGGCCTGGATGAGATCTTTAAGGTCAGGGCCCTCCGTAAGGCTCACAAAATCATTTTAGACCCAAGTCACCCCCTGTACCTGGACTTTGGATTACTTCCCACAGGGCGCAGGTATAGGGCACCCCTCAGCAGGAAAAACAGAACGATACAATAATTTGTGCCAGGTGTGATATCCCTCCTAAACAGCTTGGGCGAATGTTCCCATTGACTCCGTAAGGCCAGCAGGCTAGTCTTTTCTTCTTTTTTTATTTAATGTTTTTTTTCTTATTTCTTACTATTCTGTTCTTTTTATTTTACCTTTATTTAACCAGGTAGGCAAGTTGAGAACAAGTTCTCATTTACAATTGCGACCTGGCCAAGATAAAGCAAAGCAGTTCGACACATACAACGACACAGAGTTACACATGGAGTAAAACAAACATACAGTCAATAATACAGTATAAACAAGTCTATATACAATGTGAGCAAATTAGGTGAGAAGGGGGGTAAAGGCAAAAAAGGCCATGGTGGCAAAGTAAATACAATATAGCAAGTAAAACACTGGAATGGTAGATTTGCAGTGGAAGAATGTGCAAAGTAGAAATAAAAATAATGGGGTGCAAAGGAGCTAAATAAATAAATTAATTAAATACAGTTGGGAAAGAGGTAGTTGTTTGGGCTAAATTATAGGTGGGCTATGTACAGATGCAGTAATCTGTGAGCTGCTCTGACAGTTGGTGCTTAAAGCTAGTGAGGGAGATAAGTGTTTCCAGTTTCAGAGATTTGTGTAGTTCGTTCCAGTCATTGGCAGCAGAGAACTGGAAGGAGAGGCGGCCAAAGAAATAATTGGTTTTGGGGGTGACTAGAGAGATATACCTGCTGGAGCGTGTGCTACAGGTGGGAGATGCTATGGTGACCAGCGAGCTGAGATAAGGGGGGACTTTACCTAGCAGGGTCTTGTAGATGACATGGAGCCAGTGGGTTTGGCGACGAGTATGAAGCGAGGGCCAGCCAACGAGAGCGTACAGGTCGCAATGGTGGGTAGTATATGGGGCTTTGGTGACAAAACGGATTGCACTGTGATAGACTGCATCCAATTTGTTGAGTAGGGTATTGGAGGCTATTTTGTAAATGACATCGCCAAAGTCGAGGATTGGTAGGATGGTCGGTTTTACAAGGGTATGTTTGGCAGCATGAGTGAAGGATGCTTTGTTGCGAAATAGGAAGCCAATTCTAGATTTAACTTTGGATTGGAGATGTTTGATGTGGGTCTGGAAGGAGAGTTTACAGTCTAACCAGACACCTAAGTATTTGTAGTTGTCCACGTATTCTAAGTCAGAGCCGTCCAGAGTAGTGATGTCGGTAGGTGCATGTAGCGATCGGTTGAAGAGCATGCATTTAGTTTTACTTGTATTTAAGAGCAATTGGAGGCCACGGAAGGAGAGTTGTATGGCATTGAAGCTTGCCTGGAGGGTTGTTAACACAGTGTCCAAAGAAGGGCCGGAAGTATACAGAATGGTGTCGTCTGCGTAGAGGTGGATCAGAGACTCACCAGCAGCAAGAGCGACCTCATTGATGTATACAGAGAAGAGAGTCGGTCCAAGAATTGAACCCTGTGGCACCCCCATAGAGACTGCCAGAGGTCCGGACAGCAGACCCTCCGATTTGACACACTGAACTCTATCAGAGAAGTAGTTGGTGAACCAGGCGAGGCAATCATTTGAGAAACCAAGGCTGTCGAGTCTGCCGATGAGGATGTGGTGATTGACCGAGTCAAAAGCCTTGGCCAGATCAATGAATACGGCTGCACAGTAATGTTTCTTATCGATGGCGGTTAAGATATCGTTTAGGACCTTGAGCGTGGCTGAGGTGCACCCATGACCAGCTCTGAAACCAGATTGCATAGCAGAGAAGGTATGGTGAGATTCGAAATGGTCGGTAATCTGTTTGTTGACTTGGCTTTCGAAGACCTTAGAAAGGCATGGTAGGATAGATATAGGTCTGTAGCAGTTTGGGTCAAGAGTGTCTCCCCCTTTGAAGAGGGGGATGACCGCAGCTGCTTTCCAATCTTTGGGAATCTCAGACGACACGAAAGAGAGGTTGAACAGGCTAGTAGTAGGGGTGGCAACAATTTCGGCAGATAATTTTAGAAAGAAAGGTTCCAGATTGTCTAGCCCGGCTGATTTGTAGGGGTCCAGATTTTGCAGCTCTTTCAGAACATCAGCTGAATGGATTTGGGAGAAGGAGAAATGGGGAAGGCTTGGGCGAGTTGCTGTTGGGGGTGCAGTGCTGTTGACCGGGGTAGAAGTAGCCAGGTGGAAAGCATGTCCAGCCGTAGAAAAATGATTATTGAAATTCTCAATTATGGTGGATTTATCAGTGGTGACAGTGTTTCCTATCTTCAGTGCAGTGGGCAGCTGGGAGGAGGTGTTCTTATTCTCCATGGACTTTACAGTGTCCCAGAACTTTTTTGAGTTAGTGTTGCAGGAAGCAAATTTCTGCTTGAAAAAGCTAGCCTTGGCTTTTCTAACTGCCTGTGTATAATGGTTTCTATCTTCCCTGAACAGCTGCATATCACGGGGGCTGTTCGATGCTAATGCAGAACGCCATAGGATGTTTTTGTGTTGGTTAAGGGCAGTCAGGTCTGGGGAGAACCAAGGGCTATATCTGTTCCTGGTTCTAAATTTCTTGAATGGGGCATGTTTATTTAAGATGGTTAGGAAGGCATTTAAAAAAATATCCAGGCATCCTCTACTGACGGGATGAGATCAATATCCTTCCAGGATACCCCGGCCAGGTCGATTAGAAAGGCCTGCTCACTGAAGTGTTTCAGGGAGCGTTTTACAGTGATGAGTGGAGGTCGTTTGACCGCTGACCCATTACGGATGCAGGCAATGAGGCAGTGATCGCTGAGATCTTGGTTGAAGACAGCAGAGGTGTATTTAGAGGGGAAGTTGGTTAGGATGATATCTATGAGGGTGCCCGTGTTTAAGGCTTTGGGGAGGTACCTGGTAGGTTCATTGATAATTTGTGTGAGATTGAGGGCATCAAGTTTAGATTGTAGGATGGCTGGGGTGTTAAGCATGTTCCAGTTTAGGTCGCCTAGCAGCACGAGCTCTGAAGATAGATGGGGGGCAATCAGGTCACATATGGTGTCCAGAGCACAGCTGGGGGCAGAGGGTGGTCTATAGCAGGCGGCAACGGTGAGAGACTTGTTTTTAGAGAGGTGGATTTTTAAAAGTAGAAGTTAAAATTGTTTGGGTACAGACCTGGATAGTAGGACAGAACTCTGCAGGCTATCTTTGCAGTAGATTGCAACACCGCCCCCTTTGGCAGTTCTATCTTGTCTGAAAATGTTGTAGTTTGGAATTAAAATTTCTGAATTTTTGGTGGTCTTCCTAAGCCAGGATTCAGACACAGCTAGAACATCCGGGTTGGCAGAGTGTGCTAAAAGCAGTGAATAGAACAAACTTAGGGAGGAGGATTCTAATGTTAACATGCATGAAACCAAGGCTATTACGGTTACAGAAGTCGTCAAAAGAGAGCGCCTGGGGAATAGGAGTGGAGCTAGGCACTGCAGGGCCTCGATTCACCTCTACATCGCCAGAGGAACATAGGAGGAGTAGAATAAGGGTGCGGCTAAAAGCAATAAGAATTGGTCGTCTAGAACGTCTGGAACAGAGAGTAAAAGGAGGTTTCTGGGGGCGATAAAATAGCATCAAGGTATAATGTACAGACAAAGGTATGGTAGGATGTGAATACAGTGGAGGTAAACCTAGGTATTGAGTGATGAAGAGAGAGATATTGTCTCTAGAAACATCATTGAAACCAGGAGATGTCATTGCATGTGTGGGTGGTGGAACTAATAGGTTGGATAAGGTATAGTGAGCAGGACTAGAGGCTCTACAGTGAAATAAGCCAATAAACACTAACCAGAACAGCAATGGACAAGACATATTGACATTAAGGAGAGGCATGCTTAGTCGAGTGATCAAAAGGGTCCAGTGAGTGGAGAGGTTGGTTGGGGGTCACGGCGATTTAGACAGCTAGCCAGGCCATCGGTAGCAAGCTAGCATAGGATGGAGGTCTGTTGTTAGCCACCTCTTGCGTTCCGTCAGTAGATTAGTGGGGTTCCGTGTGGTAGAGGGGATTAATCCAAATCACACAACAACAACAAAAATAAAAACAATAGATATAGTTATAGAGGCCCAAGAAGAAAACATAATAATAATAAATAAATTGTCCGATTGTCTATTCAGATAGCAGCCGGTAAGACAGCTAATGGTTAGCAGGCCGCAGATGGGCGTTCAGGTAACGTCGCGACGGAGGAGCCAGCCGGATCTCCTTCGGGTAGATAACGTCAGCAGTCCAGTTGTGAAGGCCCGGTGGGGCTCCGCGTAGGCAGTAAAACGGGTCCGGATAGGTGACTGCAGCCCAGGAGTGATTGATGGAACTCAGGAGTGATTGACGGAGCTGGCTAGCTCCGGAATAATTGATGTTTGCTCCAGGAATCGACGAAAGCCGATAGTCACACGGATAGCAGCTAGCTAGCTGTGAGATCCGGGTATGAATGTCCAGAGAGCAGTTGAAATCCAGGGACATGGAGAGAAAAACTGGTCCGGTATGTTCCGTTCCGAGCCGCTGCGCGTACAAAACTGGCGATAGATTTTCGAGCTAAAGGATAGCTGATGACCATAAACCGTGGTTAGCTGAATACTAACGATTTGCCAGTAAAGAAGCGAACTAGCTTCTGAACTAGCTTCTGATTAGCTTCTGGGCTAGCTCCTGGCTAGCTTCTGGCTAGCTTCTTGGAGTTTCTGGCTAGCTTCTTGGAGGATTACAGATTTGAGGTAATTAATACTTTTTTTATAAATATAAATTGGTGAGGCGGGTTGCAGGAGAGTGTTTTGAAGATGAGTTGATGGAAAATAAAAATAAAATGTATGTGAAAAAAGTTGTAAATATATATATATACAGGACACGACAAGACGAGGACAAAAGACGTCTGAACTGCTATGCCATCTTGGTTCATGCTTGCTATGCCATATTGGTGCGTAACTGTTATGAAAGTTGTGTTATCAATTTTGTTTTGTAGTTAAATGCCACTTTAAATGTGTACACGACACTGTAACAAACTTTTCCCATAAGGACAATAAAGTCAGTAAGTAAGTAAGTTATCCGAACGAGCAAGTGCATATGTATTCATAGCTTCCCATGTCCGATAGAGACCTATGTTCCTTTGTATTTCTCCGCCCCCACCCCCTTTTCCTCTCTAAATCTATTGTGTTATAACCAAACGGTTTTTGTTTAGTCATCTAGGGACGGTATTTACTGAATAATGTATTGATGTTTGTAGGCTACTATGTCTGAATAATGTAATGTCAAATTTGGGACAAACCTTATATAAAATATGTTGAACCTTTAAAACAACGTCATGCTTTCAACGTTATACCCACTATCAGAAAAAATATATATACAATAGCCTGGGCAGCACCTCCTACTGGAGAATTGATCTATCTACAGATACCCTTTGGTCTCCTATCCAAGGTTTTTACCAAGCGCAGCCTAGCTATGATATTTGTTTCTCACTATTACCAATGTGCTATAGTGAGAACGAGTGTTGAGATATCACTTAAAAACTAAATAGATTCACTGTTACTACCGAAGTCATTCCAAAGGGTAGGTTTAACAGAGCAAATTAAATGTGACTATAATTTATCAATCATCAATGCTGCTATTTAGGCCAACAGGGCCTTCAGAAAGTTTTTACACGGCCTGAATTTATAGATTACATTGAGATTTTTGGTCACTGGCCATCACACAAAACCCGATGATGTCAAAGTGGAAATGTTTATTTTTTATTTATTTTTTACAAATGAATTCAAAATGAAAAGCTGAAATGTCTTGAGTCAATAAGTATTTAACCCCTTTCTTGGCAAGCCTAAATAAGTTCAAGAGTAAACACTTGCTTAACAAGTCACATAATAAGTTGCTTGGACTCACTTGATGTGCAATAATAGTGTTTAACGGGGTTTTTGAATGACTACCTAATCTCTGTATCCCACACATACAATTATATGTAAGGTCCCTCAGTGGAGCATGGAATTTCAAACACAGATTCAACCACAAAGACCAGGGAGGTTTTCCAATGCCTCGCAAAGAAGGGCTCTTAAGGATGGCTCTGTTGTGGAAAGACTGGTACATGTTTGATAGTGTCTTGATGCTGTATTGTTTGATAGTGTCTTGATGCTGTATTGTTTGTCCTTCATGTTCTAATACTTTAATGTTACCCCTTCCTTGTGTTTTTTTTTGTAATAAATAACAAACAAAAAACAAAAACATTTATAAAGAAGGGCTCTTATTGGTAGATGGGTAAACATTTAAAAAGCAGACATTGAACATCCCTTTGAGAATGATGACGTTTTTAATGACACTTTGGATGGTGTATCAATACACCCAGTCACTACAAAGATACAGGCGTCGGTCCTAACTCAGTTGCCGGAGAGGAAGGAAACCGCTCAGGGATTGGTAACTTTTAAACAGTTACAGAGTTTAATGGCTGTGATAGGACAAAACTGATGTTGGATCAACAATGATACTAACCTAATTTAAAAGAAGGGAGAAGGAAGCCTGAAAAGAAGGATGCCTGTACAGGATACAAATATTCCAAAACATGCATCCTGTTTGACACAAGGCACTAAAGTAAAACTGTAAAAAATTTGGTAAAGCAATTCACTTTTTGTCCTGAATACAAAGTGTTATGCTTAGAGGAAATACAATACAATACATTACTGAATACATTACTAAATACCACTCTCCATCAAAGTCATTCCAAAGGGTAGGTTCAACAGAGCAAATGAAATGTAACCATACTTTATTAATCTATGACACATGAATAGCGATTTGCTTTGCATTCTGTTTCGAGATATTTATGCTATCAGGGAAATGTAGCCAACACAATTAGGTTGCCATAGCTACAAGCTTGGTGAACTGACTGACATTTGCCTGCCAAATGCTAAGCCTTCTTCAGCACTTGCATCCAACTACAAAACAAACAGGTGTGTGCCTCTTTTTCTTGCATTTCTAAGTCGAATGGCTTATTGCTTTGTAAATTGTTGTCAATAGATGACAGCAGGAGCAGAATTCCCAATCATGTCTCGCGCCCAATCCTCATGTTTTACCACCGATGATTTGTGCCAGCCTGGTCCTTCATTGGGCCATATATAATCAACCTAAACCACGCGCCAGTTGATCCTACAGTTGAAATTGTCATTGATATTCATGTTCCTGTAAGATTCCTACGTCACCGTTGCTGTATGTTTTTCAAGCAGTTGTTTTCAGAAATGACCCTTTGGTGTCATCTAGGCCTACTACACACGCTACAAATGTAATCTCCGAATGACAGGTTAGTCAATAAAAGTTGCATAATCCTACGAGCCAATGGCTGTGAAAAGGAAGGCCTAATGCAGACTATGCTACAGCACTGTCTTTGGCTACAGCCTTCAATAGCCTCAGCTTGATGATAGCCTATAATGAATGGCGGCAGGGAGAAGGTATAGATATCCCTAACGAGCCACTGAGTAGCATAGCCTACAGCCTATTTTATATAGGCTAATAGCCTAAACTCCTTCACAGCCCTAATAAGATTTTTCTTCTTGATATTTTTTTCACTGTTTATATCTATGTAAACCTATTAAAAGTGTAGTCCTCCCGTGGTCAAAGTTATTGTAATGAGATGGTGTCCTCTAGAGGAGAAATACACTACCCACTGGACACAAACTGGTTGAATCAACGTTGTTTCAACCTAATTTGTCAACATATTGTGACGTGGAATCTACGTGGAAAATACTTTGGATTTGAATAAAAGTCATCAACTGTTGTTTTGAGGTTGAAATTTCAACCACAGGATTATGTCATCATTGTAACCAATTTTCAACATTGACAAACCTTGTATAAAACATGTTGAATTTGTACTTTTGAAACAATGTCAGAGCTTCAACGTCATATCCACTATAAGCAAAAAACAATAGGCTGGGCAAAACTTCCAAGTGGAGAGTTATTCATCAACAGCTATTCATTCCAAAGGTGTAGGTTTAACACAGCAAATGCAATGTAACGATACTTTATAAGTCGTATATCATCAATTAGACTATACAGAACAAAAATATAAATGCAACATGCAGTATTTCTAAGATTTTACTTAGATTTACAGGTAATTTAAGGAAATCAGTCAATTGAAATAAATAAATTAGGCCCTAATCAATGGATTTCACATGACTGGGAATACAAATATGCATCTGTTGGTCATAGATACACTAGATATACAACATGATGTGGACGTTCCTTTAAATTAGTGGATTTGGCTATTTCAGTCACACCTGAAACAGGTGTATAAAATTGAGCACACAGCCATGCAATCTCAATAGACAAACATTGGCAGTAGAATGGCCTTACTGAAGAGCTCAGTGATTTTTAGCGTGGCAACATATGATGCCATCTTTCCAACAAGTCAGTTCATAAAATTTCTGCCCTGCTAGAGCTGCCCTAGTCAACTGTAAGTGCTGTTATTGTGAAGTGGAAACATCTAGGAGCAACAACGGTTCAGCCACGAAGTGGTAGGCCACACAAGCTCACAGAACAGGACTGCCAAGTCCTGAAGCGTGTAGTGTAAAAATCACCTGTCCATGGTTGCAACATTCACTACCGAGTTCCAAACCGCCTCTGGAAGCAACGTTAGACCGGTGTGGGCCGTCATTGTAAATAAGAATTTGTTCTTAGCTGACTTGCCTAGTTAAATAAAGGTCGCGTTGCAGAGCTCCATAAACCCCTGAGGGTTTCGTTTTTAGTTTTTCTTGGAATAGAAACGGTATAATTATAAACTACTCATTAAACTACATTTCCTCAAATCAATTCCATGTACTATGTTCTTACAAAAAAAGGTTTTATGATGTGACGGTAGGCTTTTGGTTTCTTCCCTCTAAAAACAGAAATAAATCATTCTAAATTACCAAACTGGCTTTATTTACAAATTAGTAAGACTGTCTCACCTCATGTTCAAGAATGACCTTTTTCTCGCTCACTGTCGGTTATTTGAAAACGAAAATATCTCCAAAATATCGTTATTCTTTAAACAAGCCATAGAAAGTTGGTTGCAATTTCAGTTTACTCCACCAGAAAAGACTGAACATATAATACAACAAATATTGTAGTTAAACTCAAATATACTCATTTATAAAAAAAAAAAAAATATATATATATATATATATATATATATATATATATATATATATAAATGAGTATATATAAAAATTGGAACCTTTAACAAGTGGAAGGGGGGAAAAGTGTTATTATTATTATTATTATTATTATTATTAACTGTGTTTTTCACAAGCGTAGCAGGCTGTGAATTTTGCAAACAACGTTTCTAGGATGGGCTATTAGCAGAACAATATACACTACCGTTCAAAAGTTTGGGGTCACTTAGAAATGTCCATGTTTTTGAAAGAAAAGCACATTTTTGGTCCATTAAAATAACATCAAATTGACCAGAAATACAGTGTAGACATTGTTAATGTTGTACATGGAAACGGCAGATTTTTAATGGAATATTTACATAGGCAACCATCACTCCTGTGTTCCAATGGCACGTTGTGTTAGCTAATCCAAGTTTATAATTTTAAAAGGATACTTGATCATTAGAAAACCCTTTTGCAGTTTGATAAAATAATTTATATGTTTAAAAGATAATGATTAAATAATTCTACCCTGAAACCATATAATTGTATGAAATGTATTAGAATCATGATGTGTGTAGTTTTAGTAGTTTTAGTCCGAATTAGAACAAGGACCTTTTGTTCCTTTTTAGTATGTAAGCAGGGTGCAAGTGGGAAACAAATGATAAGAGGAGCTATCGACAGACAAGTTGTAATACTGTGTTCCTTACAGGACATTCTGTCTCCACCCGTGGAGGGGAGAAACCGTTAGGCTTTGCAGAAGATTATGAAACATGTTGCCGATTAAACAATGTATCTGTGTAGTGGGAAAACACAGACTGTCTGAGCAAGGCGTAGCTTAAGATTTGAACCTGTTTGTGTGTGTTATAAAGACTGGGTTTGTATAATTTTGCACGCCCAATTTTTCAGTTTTTGATTTGTTAAAAAAGTTTGAAATATCCAATAAATGTCGTTCCACTTCATGATTGTGTCCCACGAGTTGTTGATTCTTCACAAAAAAATACAGTTTTCTATCTTTATGTTTGAAGCCTGAAATGTGGCAAAAGGTTGCAAAGTTCAAGGGGGCCGAATACTTTCGCAAGGCACTGTAGTTGAGTACAGGAGGATTGGGAGGCCCCGGTGCACAATTGAGCAAGAGGACAAGTACATTAGAGTGTCTAGTTTGAGAAACAAGTCCTCAACTGGCAGCTTCATTAAATAGTACACGCAAAACACCAGTCTCAATGTCAACAGTGAAGAGGCAACTCCGGGATGCTGCCTCATAGGGCAGCGCACAATTGGCCCAGCATCATCCGGGTTAGGGTTTGGTCAGTTATCTAGATAGTATGGGTAACTCATCTGTTACCTTACCCTGTTCTTCCCTACCTTTTTACCAAAATGCTGTATGTATCACTATATTGACAACTGAAACGCATAAGGAATGAGTGGGGGTTGAACAATTTGCAAAATGAGTACATCATAAATCATTCACTGCTTTGCCATTAGATTAACACCAGGGGGCGATATAGGACAATACATGATTTTGTATGCTATTCAAATCTGCACTGTGCAAATGTTCATAGTTTGTCTAATTTGTCTATTGTGGAAAATAATTTGACTTGACTGAAATAACTGATTTAAAGAGCAGGTTTGCACATCTTATCCATGTAGTAGACACAATGGTTATCATTGTCTCACAGGATTATGTAAACAGGAGAAGGGTCAAGCCAGTCCTCAAACGCCAAAGCAAAGATCTCTGCACATGTATCTCCGCAGACAAAGACCTTCCCACTTCCAAACAGTCATGTGGAAAAACTGAGAATCACATTCCTAGTGTAAATCTGGGAGAGATTGAATAACCAGGTGCTCTACTCGTCCTGTTTTTAATGCACTGCCGTGCATTATGCTGCATTGAGATATTCTGTATTTGTGTTTCTTAAAAGAGCCCAATGAAACAACGGATTAAACAAAGATTTTAGCTGCTCGAGCCAGCCTACTTCCTACATCTGTGAGCAAATCCACCAGGCAGTCAAGATGATTACCCAAATATGCAGCTGGGTACGGCTCAGCTCAACACAGCAGCAGATACCCCAGCTATTCTCTCTACACAGGCACCCTCTTTCCCTCTTTCTATTTATTTATTTAGTTTGATTCTACACAAAAGGAGCTTATAGTGTGCATATGAACATACTGAGCAAATGCTTATTAAACTTGCTTGTAAACCAGGTAACCTCGCAAGAATGGGGATTAGGCGGGGGGGGTTGCTGACGATGCAAATTCGCCCGCTGAGCCATCTGTGCTGCGTGGTAAAGTTAAATCTGCCATGGTGAGAGCATCCTCCTGAAGATCCAACTTTCTTTTCTAGGCCCTCTTTGTTGTCTTGTAAAGCAGGGGGAAAAGCCTTTCCAACAACAAGGAGGGAACAAACAAAGCGCTTTTATAGACTAATTACTGTCCCGGCTATTCTTTTGCTTACTCCTCCACCTCTTTTTGTGATTAATTCCCTATTTCTTCCCCTTGAATTCCGGTTAGAATCCAATTTTGGTTTATACCGGCAAACAATAAGAAAGAAAAACGTGGTGATAGCAGACCCAGCCCATCTTCTCAACTTTGTTGAGGAACATTACATCTCTTTACAGTGACTATCTTGCAAGCTGTTAATAAAAACTGCTTTGGAGTCTATATCTTTCAAGATGTTGTCCAATAGTCATAAAAGCAGTCAATGCTGTCTTTATGTTTGTCAAGGCAACAGACAGCCATACTTGTGCAATGGAATATCATGTCTCCTCTCCAGAGAGGCCTACATTCGGACCACGTATTCCACTCATGTCGTTTCACGAACAGGTACCTAAGGTACACCTCAAAAGTCAAAAGTAGGTCCTGTTTCCTTCCCTTTATCCAAGCTGATCTGAAAACACTGGACATATAAAATCTTTGGTTTCATATATTGTCTCTCCAGATTAGTGCAGTTAAAGGAGAGGGGCAGAGAATCGGGGGAAATGTTTGACTATTGAGATGCACCCTTAGACCCCGCTAAAACACTTCACTGAGGGGTGTAAATCATGCTAAATCTCCACCAGCTGTAATGACAACAGTCGTCCAGAGAAACAGGCAGAGAACAAGTGTCAGGTGGCTTGATCTACACTTGGCAGAACAACAGAACATATTTCAGTTACACTGTTGTAATTCAACTTGAAGTCACTGTTGTCGCACACGAAACCCCTGTTTCTAGCTGTCTTAGCATAATGTAGGTTTCCAACAAATGGCATGGAATTTTCTTTAGCTTCTCAAGTGCCACAAGATGGTGCTAGCTCTATTACAGCCGAGGTGAAGGGCAAAGCGTGAGTCTCCAATAGTAGTACTTATGAATCATTATATTTGAACAGTATCTAACCATCTACTTGGCTCTGCTTATACTGTTGAAGGGAAATAAGCTGTACGGTGACTAACCATCATTATTATAATGTTCAAGATATTGCACAACTAAATCAAGCCATCCATTTATTTCTTCTAATAATATAGAGAGAGAGAGAGCGGGAGAGAGAGAGACTACTGCCCACTGTTCCTGGAGCAGGGGCCAGCTGACCAGTGTGTTGAGTGGGAATGTAATAAAGACACAGGGATTAATGCTGTGAGTCCCATTTCTGGAGTGCCTCTCCTCCACTCCGTCTGCTCACACACAGAGAGTGATGTCTGTATTACACTGGGAGGCCAGTGTGTTTGTCTGGTGCTTGTTTCCATTACCATACACTGGACTAAGTAGGGGAAATGAAGGATATGGTTTCAAATGGCTGATTGAGAGAGAGAGAGAGAGAGAGAGAGAGAGAGAGAGAGAGACCCACTGGGCACACTGGTTGAATCAAATAAAAGTTTATTGGTCGAGTACACAGATTTGCAGATGTTATCGCAGGTGCAGTGCAATGCTTGTGTCTAGCCCCAACAGTGCAGTAATACCTAGCAATAAAACAAATTAATTTGAATGTTTTGGGCTCCCGAGTGGTGCAGCGGTCTGCACTGCATTTCATTGCTAGAGGCATCACTACAGACTCTGGACCGATTCCAGGCTGTATCAGAACCGGCTGTGATTGAGAGTCCCATAAGGAGAATAACAATTGGCCCAGCGTCGTCTGGGATAGGGTTTGGCCGGGGTAGGCCGTCATTATCAATAAGAATTTGTTCTTAACTGACTTGCCTAGTTAAATAAAGGTTCAATTTTTTTTTAAGTCTAAGAAAATAATCCAGAAAAATAAAGAAAATAAGAAATATCAGAACGAGCAATGTCAGAGACCTGGAATATACATACAGGCGACTTACAAATTGGTGCATTCACCTTATGACATCCAGTGGAGCAGCCACTTACAATAGTGCATCTAAATCTTTTAAGGGGGGGGGGGTGAGAAGGATACATACTTTATTTTATTTCTACAATTTTCTACATTGTAGAATAATAGTGAAGACATCAAAATTACGAAATAAGACATGGAATCATGTAGTAACCAAAATGATGTTAAACAATTCAAAATATATTTTATATTTGAGATTCTTCAAAGTAGCCACCCTTTGCCTTGATGACAGCTTTGCACTCTCTTGGCATTCTCTCAACCAGCTTCATGAGGTAGTCACCTGGAATGCATTTCAATTAACAGGTGCACCTTGTTAAAATGTTATTGTGCATTTGAGCCAATCAGTTGTGTTGTGACAAGGTAGGGGTGGTATACAGAAGATAGCCCTATTTGGTAAAAGACCAAGTCCATATTATGGCAAGAACATCTCAAATAAGCAAAGGGAAACGACAGTCCATCATTACTTTAAGACATGAAAGTCAGTCAATACGGAGCATTTCAAGAACTTTGAAAGTTTATTCAAGTGCAGTTGCAAAAATCATCAAGCGCTATGAAACTGGCTCTCATGAGGACCGCCACAGGAAAGGAAGACCCAGAATTACCTCTGATGCAGAGAATAAGTTTATTCGAGTTACCAGCCTCAGAAATTGCAGCCCGAATAAATGCTTCACGGAGTTCAAGTAACAGACACATCTCAACATCAACTGTTCAAAGGAGACTGCGTGAATCAGGGCTTCATGGTCGAATTGCTGCAAAGAAACCACTACTAAAGGACACCAATAAGAAGAAGATGAAGAAGAAACATGAGCAATGGACATTAGACCGGGGGAAATCTGTTGTTTGGTTTGAGTCCAAATTTGACATTTTTGGTTCCAACCGCTGTGTCTTTGTGAGATGCAGAGTAGGTGAACGTATGATCTCCGCATATGTGGTTCCCAACGTGAAGCATGGAGGAGGAGGTGTGATGGTCCGGGGGTGCTTTTCTGGTGACACTGTGGGTGATTTATTTAGAATTCAAGGCACACTTAACCAGCATGGCTACCACAGCATTCTGCAGCAATACGCCATCCCATCTGATTTGCGCTTAGTGGGACTATCATTTGTTTTTCAACAGGACAATGACCCAACACATCTCCAGGCTGTGTAAGGGCTACTTGACCTAGCCTCCACAACCACCCTACCTCAACCCAATTGAGATGGTTTGGGATGAGTTGGACCGCAGAGTGAAGGAAAAGCTGCCAACAAGTGCTCCTTCAAGACTGTTGGAAAAGCATTCCAGGTGAAGCTGGTTGAGAGAATGCCAAGAGTGTGCAAAGCTGTCATCAAGGCAAAGGGTGGCTTCTTTGAAAAATCTAAAATCTAAAATATATTTTTATTTGTTTAACACTTTTTTGGTTACTACATGATTCCGTATGTGTTATTTCATAGTTTTGATGTCTTCACTATTATTCTACAATGTAGAAAATATTAACAATAAAGAAAAACCCTTGAATGAGTAGGTGTGTCCAGACTTTTGACTGGTACTGTATATTTACACATATAGTGTATTTAAATATATATACATATATTGGTGTGTAAAGACGGTATGGACAGTATATGAATAGAAAAGGTGTGTATAGCAGATGTTCTATAGGATGAGCTATGATGAAAATACAGTATATACATATAAAGTGGGTAAAACAATATGTAAACATTGTTAAAGTGACCAATGTTCAATGACTCTATGTACAATGGTCAGCAGTCTCTAAGGTGCAGGGTAGAGTACCGGGTGGTAGCTGGCTATGACAGTGACTAAGGAAATTAAGTTGAACCAACGTGGAATAGACATTGAATTGACATCTGTGCCCAGTGGGTAGATACTTGGATCATAAGGCCAGGTTGTTGGGCCCTTGTGCGAGCCATTTCAAATGAGAATGACTCAAATGTGCAGTATGCTGTGCCAGACACCTACACACCAAGTATTTTCAGGAAATAAATCATTACTGGATTTTCAGATTTCACACAGTGATTGATTCCAATTTAAACACTCTTTGCCCGAAAATCAACACAGTAACAATTATCAAAACTGACAAGACACGTATCATTAAATCAATAATGAGAGAGATAGGCTAACGGAAGGATAATTAGCTAATAATCAAAGTAGTGTGCTCATTGAGTTAAACAGCTCTATGGAAGCTGGCAGTCAAAGAAGTACACAACGGTGGCCATTTTTGTTTTGCAAAAATTTTGCTAGTCAGTTCTGGACTGATGATGAAACACTATAAGTGGGTACAGACAGAATGGCTAAAGCCCCAGCCCCTTCCCCGTGGGGCCCCTAAAAACCTCCCAGATAGAGAGGAGCTCCCAGTACAGTGGATGGCAACAGAAGCGTGACAGACTGAGTCACACAATCTTTCACACGGTAGCCGTCATAAGCTACCTTATCCTCCTTACCTTGTAGTCGGCTCAGGGTATTGTCATTCACTGGACGAGCCCAGCACCCATGAACATATGGAGGCCATCAATTTGCTATGTTCTCCCCCTCCATCCCCCCCATCTGCAAAACTCCCTCAACTCCCTTACCCCTTAAGTCCCCTCATCTCTCTCATGCCGAGATTTACACACCAGATATTGAAGCCATTTCTTTCTAACTTTTTTTTTTATCCCCCTCAAATCTGTTTGCGCTTTGACTGCTGGTCACGGTGGCTGGGATTCGCACGGCTGTGTGTGTGTGTGTGTGTGTGTGTGTGTGTGTGTGTGTGTGTGTGTGTGTGTGTGTGTGTGTGTGTGTGTGTGTGTGTGTGTGTGTGTGTGTGTGTGTGTGTGTGTGTGTAGGCGTGGGTAGAAAGCCTTATCTGTTAAAACTTGGCTAAGTTTACATGTTCGTTCACACTTCATTAGGCTGAAAAATCCTGTTGTGGGTACAGTGACAAATGAACATGACCATTCGTAACCAATGAGGAAAATCAAAGTGGCAGAGCATCAGACTGTTTCACCTAGCTGAGAACTATTGTATAATATTACAGCGATATTGCTACTTCATCTACAATTAAAGATACACTCTAAGCCTAATGCCAAAATATAAGGTAAATAATGACCAAATAAACTTCTGGTATGTACCTTTAATAAAAGCTCAAATGTTTGCATTGGTATGTGTGTTGTAGCTTTGCCATTTTTAAATAGTAAAGCCATAAGTTGCTATTTTGGATGGAAGTACAATGTTTGAAAGATTTATACCATATTATAGGATAGGGAATACTGTTCCTGTAGACAGTAAATCTAGTATCCTGCAGTTGATTTCTCTGTCTTCTCTCGCCATGACAGTTTGTTTCGTGTCCTTAAGGATAAAGAATGGACCCGCAACAAAGAGAACAACCCTAATACATTTCACAATTATATTCACCCCTAATTCAAACCGGTGGAGTTGACAGTACAAGCCAAAGGCTCGACAGCTCAGTAAATTCTGTGTAATGTCGAGTTGTACTGCATTTTTTTGTTATTATCACTTTGGGCTTCACTTTGTGTTGCTGTACTTAGTAGAGTTAACCTCAGGATCCCCCTATATTCATCCACCCCACTATGCATTCTCCCCTTAAGTCCCTGCTAAAGAGACTATTAACACTAGCTAACCACTTTCATTCTATTTTATGTTTGCTTTTTTTTTACAAATGTATGAGACCAGGCAAAGTGTGGCATGTTGAGACTCTTTGACAGAGCCCTCCTGTCAGAAAACACTGAAGACGGAAATACATGTTCAAAAGAGTTGGGGGGGTGTATGATTGAAAAAGTGTGGTGGGATGGCTACTCAATGTTAAACCATTGTAGTTTTGATTTAAAATTATAAACGTGCATATGTAACCGGTGTGAAATGGCTAGTGAGTTAGCGGTGCGTGCTAGTAGCGTTTCAATCGGTGACGTCACTCGCTCACTCGACCTTGAAGTCGTTGTTTCCCTTGCTCTGAAAGGACCCGGCTTTCTTAGGGCGATAGGTAACAATGCTTTTAGTGTGACTGTTGGCGCGAGGAGAGGGGCAGAAGCAACACTGTTCCACATATATACAGAGAAACGTAATATATGTTTCTGTTAGCTGTGCTATGTGTTTCATTCAGATAGGAAATGACCATATTACAAAGATATGGTAAATGTATTATTTTATTTTCACGATTTCACATTGTCAATGTAGTGAAGTGTTGGGTTTACTGTCCAGAGCAGATAAGACAGAGAGTGTATGATTCTCCAGACTGAAATAAACCTTGACAAATGGCCCTTCTCCATTGCAGTGCGATAGGACGAAATAACAAATATGGAACCTTTAATATCTCTGCCACTGTCACATCAGAAAGGTGACATTTTGGCATCACAATGGAGATCCAACAGTGGCCGCTCCCGCAATCCATTATTTCTGCGCCATATCACCCGGAGATATAAGAAATTAATCAACTTGGGATCATGTCCCCTCACCGCTTTTTTCGCCATGAAAAGCAGGCCTGGCGTTCCACCACTGGATAATCATGAATGGAAAACAAATGTGCTGCTGAGGAAAAGAGGGAAGGCACTCTTCATCGGGGGAGGCTGGAGAGGAAAACACAGTGGAAGAAAGAGACAGATGTTTCTTCATCTGCATCTTTTCCTTCCTATAATCTATCCTTCACACACAGCCTCAGAGAAGAAGTTTTGCTGTGTGTCACAATCCAAAGACTGCTTTCTCTTCTTTCTTAGTCTTTCTTTTCCTCAGCTTCTCTCTGCAGATAGGACATGCTCCATGGAACTGTGTGTGAACTCGGGAGCTTTTGTACTAAATGCCTGGCATCAAAGGGTAATTCCAAAGTGCTTCCTTGTACCGAGTTCTCTTTCAATTTCTAATTAAGTCTCATAGTCAAATGGCCAGCAGTAATTGTGACCGCCGTTAAGCGATATCGCAACAGCGGCAGTTTTTGACTGACCATATTCACATGCAATCAAGTTAGAATATGAATCACTTTTAGATGAGTGAAATCCTGAAATTGTACTGGGGGAAAATATGAACACAAATGTTTTGTTTTTCCAGTTTGAATAACTTATGTGATATGACCTGTAGGTCACAATTCTCTTTGTTTTTCTTCCTTCAATTCTATAAAGAAAAAGATTGTCACGAGGTCATTTATTTGCTTTACTTTAAATAAATACATTTAGTTAGCCTATGTATTTTTGGTTAATTTAATTGGAACTTGTCGAAAAACATGAGACATCAAATCTCACAAAATGTTGGCAAATGTCAGGACAATGCCAGTCACAAAACCCTTGCCAAACCTCGTCAACTCTTCTTTTTACATAATGTAATACAATTATGTGCCAAAGTATTATTTCCGGTATCCATACAGATACTTTCGGGTGGCAGGTAGCCTAGTGATTAGAGCGTTGGACTAGTAACTGCAAGGATGCAAGATTGAATCCCCGATCTGACAAGGTAAAAATCTGTCGCTCTGATCTTGAACAAGGCAGTTAACCCACTGTTCCTAGGCCATCATTGAAAATAACAATTTGTTCTTTAACTGAAACGCCTAGTTAAATAAATAAAACCTTATAAATAAGTGCACTGTAACGTTGTGTCGAAAGAATATAAGCTAGAAACTAAATCGAGCGGATCACCCTGCCTATGTTTTGGTAAAGATGATGGGCCTGGAGAATTCTAACCAAAATCAAATGTATAGACAGAGAAATGGATGCAAGGACTGACCATCCATGATATCAACATTGTAGCTTTAACCATGTTTTGAGGCTATACACTGTTTGTTCACATGTACATTGTTTACAAACATTGAAGAATATAAGGTATAAATTCCTCATGAGCTTGGTTCAACTACCCCATGATAACCCAAAATATAAGATTGCTTTACTAAGATTGCTTTACTCAAGAATCAATGGGTATATGTCATTCATTTCTAAGTAAAAAAAAATGTATGTTGCAACTAAGGATTCTAGCTTTAACGGAACACTTAAAATAAACACTTATAACATTCATTCTCTGTAAATGAATACTTAAACTGAGACATAGTACTGTTTGATAAATAGTACAATATTCCACAAGTAAGGATTTGAATCTGTGCTTTGAATCTGTGCTTTGAGTTTGAAGGTTAAACAGGCGATATTCAAGGTTTCACCACTGTTCTGTTTGCCAGAAGCACATATGGCATCTTATTTCTCTAACCCACAAATGTCATATTTTTAACTCAAATGTAATAGGTGTGTTTTTAGTAGAATCCAGAAAGTCCTCAGTCTCAGTTATTTTATTCAAATGAATGCAGATGAACTGGAAATGAGAAGAAAATGGCGAACTGCCAAAAGGCTGACCACCGTCTTCTGAGCAAAGCTAATTATGAGGTCACACAATTTTACATCGATGCCAGGGAAGAGCTGTGAAGATCCTAGAAAAACTCGGAAGAGTCACGCTGATTCGGTTTGTTTAAATTTTGAACGGATATTCGGCCCTTTAAAAAGGGTGGAAATTGATGTTTCAGCCAATTGACAAGTGAAACATGTTACAGACACCGCAGCAAAGGACTATGGGTCATATTAATGTCCTCATTGTCTTCCCACTAGTCAGCAGATGTAAGTGGTCTGCAGTGGGGAGGCATGGTGTGTGTGTGTGTATGGGTGGGTGGGTGGGTATATGTGTGATTTTTTTTGTGTCAGTGTGTCTGTGTGTTGCTGCACGTCTGTGTGTTTATGTGTGTGAGAGAGTCGTGGGCTATGCTTTCAGGGGGTGGGGAGGTGTGTGTGGTTCGGGGATGGGGGGTGCACAGAGGAATTCAGCAGCCATCTCAGGCATGTTGTCGGCATGTAGGCAGGCATCCACTTCTCAGCATACCTCTGCACAGCTGTGGTGACACCTACATTCCAATCTGTGCTCACATGGGGTCCCACACGGCCAATATCCTCATCCCAGGCCATGATGAATAACACATGCAGGGTCTTCCTCCTATTCTTCCTCCACCAGTCTTCATCACTCTACTGATTCACTCCACAATCCGAGACATGAAGTGCTATTCCCCCTCATTTTAATCCCCTCAAAGAATCCCGCGAAACCTGTTGAATTCGCAGCCGCCCAGCATCGGTTGTGAGTCACACCGGTTGAGACCATTCTGATCGTCTCGACAATAATCTGAGTCAATGTGACAAGCTTCTTGCCTGTTTCTTTTGTGTATAGTGTACTATGAAAGAGTGAACACTTTCCTTGATGTAGACCTATCAATTATAAGCCTATATTCGACAAGTTGAATCACTTAATCAGGGTCAGTGACGCCCCATTCACCCAGGTCACGTCAATGACATCTCTTGATGTTCCAAAAATGTTTGATACTTAACACAAAATCATTCAAAGTAAGACAGGAATCTCCTCTGTATATGGTTAATCACAGCAGTACTGGGTACTGTCAATAGAGGGCAGCCTTATCAACAAACAACCCAAAAAAACACGTGTCAAATGTTGCTAGTGAATCATCTTAGAGGCAACTCCCACCATCCTTTCACTCCTAGGTCAGGATGAACAAATGACCTTTTTTAAATCGCTTTGGTGCGACTTTCGCACCGCTTGGTACAAAACTCAAAACAGATCATGAAAAATGCTGTTTTAAAACTCTAAGAACATTTTCAATTGACTAAGTACAACACACACAATCATAAAGTAACTTTGTCCTCAAACTTTTCATCTATAAATACATGTTTCATATTGCAATTCATTGAAAGTTTTTGTTTTTCACAATGCAATACTCACATTACTTTTGAAATGATTGTCCTTTCATTTGTTAAAATCCATTTGACTATTAATTAATCTGACTACTCTTAATTGATAATAACTTAACCATTTGGTAAACGGTTAAGTTAAAACATATAAAGTAATATTATGATGATGACTATTCTGATTTTTAAAAATCTGCTCAGAGATGTACTGTATGTAATGTAAAAAAAATGCATCCCCTATACAGTAAACATGTATCCAAAATGAAGTTGCTGGGGTCTTTTTGACGGGGGGGGGGGGGGGATTCACACTGCTCCACAAAAATTGCATTGGCCAATACAGTACTCTAATACCTGCCATTTACATAGTTGTAGCAGATGCTTTCATCCAGTGACAACAGTGACAACAGAGTCCATTATTTATTTTTCCGTTTGACCCCAGTGGGAATTGAACCCACAACTCTGGTGCAATGCTCTTATTAGCTGAGCCACGCAGAACCACAACAATACATAAGTACAATACACTACATGTGTATGATTGCCATCTTCATGAGCGTGCCATCCTTCTTCAAGCCATGGATGAGGCATACGATGACATCAATACAGATCAATGTCAGGCTTGGATTCGCCATGCCAAAAGGTTTTTTCCCAACGTGCATGAACAATGAGGACATTTACTGTTATTCAATGATCACAGCTTCGATCACACATGGGATAGAAATGACGGACATTTGATTTTCAGTACATTTTGGTGGGCAGTGCAAGTGTAATACCTAATGTGAAAACAGTGTCATGTACTGTAGCATATAGCACCAAAATAGCACCAAAGCGATTGTGTGTGTGTGTGTGTGTGTGTGTGTGTGTGTGTGTGTGTGTGTGTGTGTGTGTGTGTGTGTGTGTGTGCGTGCGTGCGTGCGTGCGTGTGTGCGTGTATGTGAATATATTTTTCTATTCTGTCTACTTTTTAACTGTAAATCAAATTAGCTGTGTGACAAAACAAATTCCAAACTGTTCTTAATGCTTTTCTTTGCACCGTCGGAACATAAATAAATGATACTATCACTGGCCTCATGCGTCGTGGACTGAAGCACAATGTCAGTGGGTCTCCATAGAGTTTCCCAAAGAGAGGGTGTTGTTTTGCAGGTGCTCTGACTGACAGCGACCTGTCAGTCACAAACGTGTTAGTCACACATCTACGAGCCACTATGTGGGATCAGGTAGCAGGAAACAGCTGTGGGGATCAGGATGGACCAGGTGGGGGGAAAACATGCACCAATCATTTAGAGTGAATGGATGCAGCTCTGGCCTCCCCCTGCCAATGTATTCCCTCCACTCCACCTGCCTACTGTTCGAACACGTCTGGTTGTGAGTCAGAGCTGCAACAAAAGATCCCAGGGCTCTGTGTTCTAATGACTTAAAGAGAGGTAATCACAGTGCTGCTTCTCAGAATGGAAAAAAAACAACCCTGCAGTGCCTTCAGCGACAACTTCAATAGAAAAAAAAGCCCTTCCGAGACAGATAGGGAATGTGGCACTGGCTTTCACGAAGAGGCTTTTTGAACCGCGAGCCGTCAACAGGCTTACGTGTCCATCTTTATTAGCCAAATCCAACAGAGGAAACGGCACCTCCCCTCGCCCCCACTCCCCTACTCTACTTAAAAGCAGCGTGCTCCCTGTAGTTGTTAGGCATGCAGCAAGGGTCGGCGATCAGCGACATGCCACCATAGAGCGCTGTTGTAGGCCTCTACTGATATAGGAATGAGGGGTGAGGGGCTGGGGTGAGGGGTGGGATGTTAAGAGGATCCACTAGATTGGAGAGAGAGGGGGGGGGGGGCTCTGCGGCAGTACACTGGGTGCTTGTGTAAGCCCAGTCTCTTGTGTAAGAGATGTCTCCCCCCGCCCCCAGGAAAACGTATGTTTGTCACTCTGTCATGAACTACTTTGTCCCCTTCTGGGTGTACGACAACTTGCTTTCTTGACACCGCCCATGGGAGAGGGCATGAGGTGTTGTTGGAGTTGTAATTGGGAAAATTTGAGAAACTGGGCCCATGTGAGCGAGATTTTTTAACACAACATTATACAAAATGCCATTAAAAACATTTAACGTTTTGGGGGTTTTGTTGAGCAATATGGTGAAAGGGATATGTAATCCTACTTCCCTTTAACATCACACATGTTCACGCACACATATGCGTGCGCACACACACACACCCACACACACCCACACACACACCCACACACACACACACACACACACACACACACACACACACACACACACACACACACACACACACACACACACACACACACACACACACACACACACACACACGCACACACACTCCTTTGAAACATGGGGTTCAGGCCTGTGGTGTTTTATCTTTCTATTCTTTTCTCTTCAGCAGGCCGAAGCTTAGCCTCCCAAATATAAAGCCCATTTTTATTGCAATTCCATTGGAAATGTACAGGGAGGCAACCCGACTACATGGCTGGAAAGGTCCATACTACCAACAAGCATACCCATATTCCTGACAAACGGAGGTCAAACCTCTTCTAAGAATCAAATCTCCAGAGGTAGAGTCAGTGTGAAACAATTTGAGCTGTGGGCACTCACTCTCACACTCACACACACATGGCAGTGTCTGTAGGAAGTGCAGCTGCCCACCAGCTGCGTTGGTATGGTGATATGAACAGATGTTGACCTTTTTCAACTCGTGCTTTCCTCTCTGACATTCACAATGTTTTGCAGGAGAGCATGGGATCTGCCTGACACCTGCTCTCAGTTTCTCCCCCTCACTTGAAGATCTCTGGAAAACATGAGAACAAGTAAAACTGCCACCCACGTTAACCCCACGTTCAACCATTTGCCTCGCACCCATCACAGGATAGAAAGAAAGCGTTTCTGTCTTTAGAGTTGACAGTTTTTATTTGACTGGGTCCTTGCGATCAGTCCAGTAATGCACATATGTGTACAGTGTCACGTCTGCCTGTCTGCCATTCTCGGTTTGTCCGTCTGTCTCTCTATCTTTATCTTGGACCCCAAATAGGACACATATCCAGTTCACATGTCCAGCTTCTTTACTCACAGATGTGTCTTCTGTGTGTCAGCATGGGACCCATATTCTCCACATTTACTGTCATGTAAAAAAGAGAGCGCATGCCAACATGAATGGGGACTTGTGCCACATTGCATAACCTACCATTTAGACCAACGAATAACCGTCAAAAAGTACATTTTGTTAGCCACACACACAGGCTCACACACACACACCAGCCCATCCACCCACACCATCAGGACATTAAATCTACTTAAGCCACTAACGAACCTCTTCCTGCAGCAGATCCTGATGGCCACACAGCTCAGACCACTGAACAGGCCTTGTATTCTTAGCCCAGGGGATTGGAATATGATCATAGGATTTATTACATGATTTATTCACATTACTCAAATTATGAGCCATATGATTTCAGGTGGGCATGTAATAATGACATACAACATACTATGAATTATAGTAATGTTGAGACAGCATAGACAGGCCTTGGACACTAACATGGAAGCCTGACTCGCACGATAGTGCCAATAAAGGAAGTGACTTGACGTGATGAGGAAGACATTAGTCAGTTCTGCAATATGGAGGAGCTATTTTTTCATGTCTGAGGCAGTGGATTGGCTTACTGTATGTGTTGGTGCGTGCTTGGGACCTGTGTGTGCATGCCTACGTGCCAGCAAGCTGCCATGTGTGCTAGTCTGTGTACAGAACATCCCCAGCACACCCCCACCATGCCAGTTCGTCCACTCCAGCTGGCCTTCCTCAGTGACTGGCTCTTACTCTAGTCTAGGGCAACCACAGACAGACAGAGAGAGAGAGAGAGAGAGAGAGAGAGCGGGAGGGGGAGGGGGAGCGGGAGAGAAAGAGAGGGAGAAGAAGAGAGTGAGTGACAGAGAAAATAAATAAAGAGAGGGATGGAGAGAAAAAGAGAGGGAGTGGAATGGAAAAAGCACAGCTGCTCCTGTACTCTCGTCGTCCATGGGAGGAAAAACATTACCCAGGACCCAGCTACGTTTGGTCCCTCTCGTTCTCATTACACATGCCTCGCCGCTTGGCACCACATCACAACCACACTCTCCCTCACACATCTGTGTGGGACCAGCAGTGAGACATCCCTGGGCAAAGGGACAGCAGGGGGGTGGGCTGCTGGTGGGATGGTGTGGGGGGAGGAGGAATCTCAGCTGTTCTGGTTGTCAGAACCCTGGGAAAGTGGTGCTCCTATCTTCTTCCCCGCCCCCAATTGAGGTCTTGCTACTGCTAGCGCCCCCTCCCCAAACCAAAGTCATGGCCGGCTGAAACCTGAAGCGGCCCGATTCTGATCATATTTTGGGGGTGACTGAGCGCTGGGAGAGAAGAGCGGGGCCAGGAGGCTTAAGGAGCCATTTGGGATGAAGGCATGAGATCTCTTAACCGATGATTCATGAGAAGTTCTGTGAGCTGTCCCGCCCAGATGAGGGTATATAGGACAGGCAGGTCTGTCCAGAGGCTCAATGGCAACTGTTTTGTTATGTACTCTCTAGTCTTGCAAGCACACTGGTAGGCAAATGATTATGTGGAGCCAGGGCATTATTGTAAAAGAGAATGTGTTATCAATGACTTACCTGGTTAAATAAAGCCTAAACAAACGTAGACCGTTTTAAAGGGGCAATCTGTAATTGGTACATACATTTGATTGACTTTTAAATGAATAAAATATACCCATTGATCCTTGAAGAATTTAACTTATAAATGTTTACTAAAACAGCGGCAGGTGACCGCTTTGTTGTTGGTGAACTGCAGATTGGCCCTTTAAGAGATGTGTCCGTTTGTGTTAACAATCTTTCGTTAAGAGTAGAGAAAATCAACATTCATACCCTATTTCCCAAAGGACATAAACTTAAATCATCTCAAATAGGTTTCAAGGATTTAAAAAAAACATAATTCAGAGTGTCCCAAACCACGGACAATCCAATGTCAACAGTTGCTTTCCAAAAGCTGCAGTAGGCTATGTGCTATGGTGTCCGTGATCTAGGTTACATTATAGATAGGGAACAAATCATTAGCATAGCTGCTGTTTCTCCTCTTAATTTGATTCTTTCATTCACGCTTTTTCATGTCAGACAGCCTCTCAGCTGAGCGCTTTGTCCTTTTTTTTTTTTTTTTTGAAATTGAGTCACCAAAGCCTGTAATCCTGCAGACGTCTAAAACGTCTTGCAGTATCGTTTGGGATCTGACTCCATTATCAGCCGAGCGTCTGATCCTTCAAATTAAATTGAGGGCCTTGTAGCTAGTTTCCTCATTTTGCCAAGAAGCCCATACATACGCAACCACGATATGGGGTAGGGTCGCTCCATTGTTGCTCCAACAGTGTTATAAAGCTTTGTAATCCCGGGCTAACCCGTACATTAAATCCTACTGTAATTGCCTCCCATCCAAAGGCAGGTGGGTTAGAGTGGAGATATTCCCTGTTCTACAGGCAGCTCACAAGGACAATGGGAGGAGGATTTAGTTCCTATGCAGATTTCCTGAGGGGCTGAATATCTTTAGCGCAGGTGCTTCAGAAGGGAACTATGTCAGTTCTGCTGACTATCTTGATGCTAGACAATGAATACTGAGACAAGCTATAGGAGAATCAAAAGTGTGTTATTGAAACGTCTGTCTGTCTGTCTGTCTCTCTGTCTGTCTGTCTGTCTGTCGGTCGGTCATTGTTGCACCCTGTCATTGTGTGTACATCAAATGCTCTGGCCTGTAGGCAGTAGCAGAGCCGCCTGGTTCAATGAACACTCGGCAGCAGACTTGCAAGCCATGCACCAGGATCCTCTTCCCCAGGTCCCATTGTCACAAGTTAATCGGGAGCATCCGCAATCCGTCTCCGATGGTGGCTAAAGTGGAGATTGACTTTGCCTGCTCACACATCAGTGTGGCAGCCAGTTAGAGCTCACCCTGATCCGTGCAGGAGAGTGACAATAGCTAGCTAAAGCCCCGGTGCTTTACCACCCGAGTGTAAAGGGACTTAGGACAGAGGAGCAGCAATGCACTACAAGCAGAGGAGCGGTTGTGGCATGTAACCTGTGTGCACCATGGTGTGTTTTTGTGTTTGGAGTTTGCCTGTCTGTCGCATCACTCAATAAGCCAGAGAGATGGGGTTAGCGACTGTACTCACAGTGTTAGACATGATAACTCTTTGTTGAAAGTCCTTTACGAATAGAGCCATGTTTGCAAAATGATGAACAATGTCTTTTTCTCAATGTGCACATTCTTCATCTGTGCATGTGCTCACAACTTTGTGTAAACAAAACAATTGACAAATGTTCGAGTGGGCCGCAGCAAAGAGAGAGAGAACATGAGTGTGAATCAAAGGGAAGACCAGAAATTGAATTAGAAAAGATGGGAATTAGATCTATGGGTTTCTCATCTTTACATGGCTTATAGGTTTTACAAGACGCAAGGGAATCTCTCGAGATAATCATTGTTTGTGTTTGTGTTTGTGTTTGTGTTTGTGTTTGTGTTTGTGTGTTTCATCCCAGTCCCCATCCCCCAACTCTTCAGTAATGAATAGATAGAAACACTACAAGTCGGACTCAGCAGAGAGTAAATTGTTATGGTCATTTGTGTACAGCTGTCCCTTAGCTACCGAAGATGAAGATACCATGGGTCCACATGTCTAAGACACTGCTGGTGTAACACACAATATGGTTCCCCAGAATTAAATTCATTAAATACATCCCCCATCCCAGAGAGTAGAGGATCAGGCGGTCAAAGACTCCAGACAACCAAGCCATAGACTGTTCTTTCTGCTACCGCACGGCAGCGGTGCCAAGGCACCAAATCTAGGACCAACAGGACCCTGAACAGCTTCTACCCCTAAGCCATAAGACTGCTAAGAAAGACCGCTAAATAGCAAAACATAAATGGCTATCGGGACTACCTGCATTTACCAATTCTTGCACTAACGTTCTTGCACTGACTGTACGCACACACACTGGAGTCTACCCACACACTCACACATACTTACACTGTCACCCCGACACACACATACCCACACACTACATACACCCAAACACACACACTCACACACAAACTTTCACACTCACCACATATGCTGCTGCTACTGTTTATTATCTATCCTGTTGCCTAGTCACCTTACCCCTACCTATTTGTACATACATGTAGCTACCTCAATTACTTTGTACCCCCGCACATCGACTCGGTGCTGGTACTACATATACTGTACAATGCATTCGGAAAGTATTCAGCCTCCATGACTTTTTCCACATTTTGTTATGTTACAGCCTTATTCTAAAATGTATTAAATAAAACATTTTCCTCGTTGATCTACACATAATACCACATAATGACAAAGCAAAAACAGGTTTTTAGACATCTGGGAAACTTAATAACAAATAAAAACAGAAATACCTTATTTACATAAGTATTCAGACCCTTTGCTATGAGACTCGAAATTGAGCTCAGGTGCATCCTGTTTCCATTGATCATCATTGAGATGTTTCTATAAGTTGATTGGAGTCCACCTGTGGTAAATTCAATTGATTGGACATGATTTGGAAAGGCACACACCTGCATATATAAGGTTGACAGTGCATGTCAGCACAAAAATCAAGCCGTAAGGTTGAAGGAATTGTCCGTAGAGATCCGAGACATTATTGTATTGAGGCACAGATCTGGGGAAGAGTACCAAAAAACTTCTGCATCATTGAAGGTCCCCAAGAACACAGTGGGCTCCATCATTCTTAAGTGGAAGAAGTTTGGAAACACCAAGACTCTTCCTAGAGCTGGCCGCCCACCCACACTGAGCAATCGGGGGAGAAGGGTCTTGGTCAGAGAGGTGACCAAGAACCTGATTGTCACTCTGACAGAGCTCCAGAGTTCCTCTGTGGAGATGGGCGAACCTTCCAGAAGGACAACCATCTCTGCAGCACTCCACCAATCAGGCCTTTATGATCGAGTGACCAGACGGTAGCCACTTCTCAGTAAAAGGCACATGACAGCCCGCTTGGAGTTTCCCCAAAAGGCCAAGAAAGGACTCAGACCATGAGAAACAAGAAACTCTTTGGCCTGAAGACGTCTGCGTCTGGAGGAAACCTGGCACCGTCCCTATGGTGAAGCATGGTGGTGGCAGCATCATGCTGTGGGGATGTTTTTCAGCGGCAAGGACTGGGAGACTGGTTAGAATCGAGGCAAAGATGAACGGAGCAAAGTACAGAGAGATCCTTGATGGAAACCTGCTCCAGGACCTCAGACTGGGGTGAAAGTTCACCTTCCAACAGGACAACGACACTAAGCACACAGCTAAAACAATGCAAGAGTGGCTTCGGGACAAGTCACTGAATGTCCTTGAGTGGCCCAGCCAGAGCCCCGACTTGAACCCGATTGAACATGTGAAAATCCATCCCATCCAACCTGACAGAGCTTCAGAGGATATGCAGAAAATAATGGGGGGAAAACTCACCAACAACTCAGCATTGTTGGAAAAGGACCCGTAAGTAAGCATTTCACTGTTAGTCTGCACCTGTTGATTACGTGGCATGTGACAAATAACATTTGATTTGATTTTAGTGGAGTAGTGATTTTCTTTTGGCAGATGCTCACAGGTGGATCACAGCTACCTATTATTACATGAATAATTAATGATGTGTCAGATAGCTGAATGGCAGACTTTTTGAAGCCCGGACCTTATAGGGTTATTAGTGTTTGCCAAACAACGGCAATAATGGAGCTCAATGAATACCAAAGTGGGCTCAAAACACTGATGTAACATTTAGAAAAATGCAGAACATTGGGTTTGACATCATATGAATTTATCAGTCAAACAGGCAGACATGTTGAATGAACAAATGACAAGGTTGCATAGGCCTAACACGACATGTAGGCCTGTTATAACACAACATGTATTATACAATTAACAGGCAAGTCATCACAAAATCCTAGGCTCCTGAATGGATGCCTGCTAGCAATGCTGGCTAACAAAGCTACCATGCTCTCTATCAATGAAGCTTGGCATGCTACTAGCTAGCAGACTGCTACACAAGTGTTTGCAACAATAACAGCCTAATTTAATCTCAGTAGGTTGATTCCAACAAACGGGCAGAACGTAACACAAAGCTGCACGATAGATACAGTAGTGCTGGATTTCTTAAAATGCTACTAATGGGACATTATATGCACTGCGTGTTAAAGTAAATGTCCAGTGAAAATCTAATTTTTAAAAGTTAATATTATTTTAACTCACACCCAAATAATGTTGTTGACTCACTTTATACTCGTGTGGCCAAAGCATAAACTGTAGAAAAAAACACTTCAACAACCCCACCTCAAACTTGTATCAAACAGACATTTAAAAAATGCTTGCTGTTTCCTCATGGAGAATGATGTCATCCTGCCTCATTGGCTGAGCTGGCCAATCAGCCATCTACTGGCATGAATATTTTGAATGACCAGTATATGCCCACACCATTCTATTGTTGGCGTAAGCCCACACCATTCCAACACAGAAAAGTTGTTTTTTAACATACTTATTTACTATTTTTTGAAAGGAAAACTATTTAACTAATATTGTAATTCCTTATAGGTCATATTTAATAAAAATCTGGAAACACTGGACAGTTACTTTAAAACAATCTTGCTTGCAACCCAAAGAGCCGAAATAATAAATCATCAGATCAGGGGCCTCATTTTTAAACCCTGTGTATGTACAAACTATATCCCAAAATGTGCATGCGCCAGTTTTTATGCAAAAGTTATTTTATAAAGAATGTACTTGACATGAGAATGTGCTTAACTCTTCACAAACTTTAAACCATGTGTCCACACATCTGGTAGTCAATGAAATATTGTATTGCAAGCTGGCAAGTAAGTATTTTGTGCAAATGGGAATATGATTAATAGTGTATAAAAAATAATATAAAATAAAAACAACAGAAAAACATGAACAAGAATGCAGCCATTTTCCATTTGAGAGAATAGTAAAAATGAGTGTTTAATTTTTTCGTAAATCATGCAGCGCGATATGTCAAGATTGCAGATTGTAGAGAAACAACAAATGTCGGTACATATATGTGTCTTAAATTCTTGTTAATATAACTGCACTGACCAATTTACAGTAGCTATTACTGCGAAAAAATGCCATGCTATTGTTTGAGGAGAGCACCCAATGACAAAACAGTTTTTTCACTGCGATAGGTTTGATACATTCGCCTCTGAAGGTGAAATGTGTACTAACATTCTGAAATCTTGCTCTGATTTATCATCCAAACGGTCCTAGAGATAACATGAAGTGTTGTTTTCTTAGATAAAATCCTTTTTCATATCCTAAAAATGTCCACATAGCATGCACAATTGATTTTTAATTACCAATCGTTCAATTTGAAAGGAATCTGTGAATATCTCACCCTAAACGTTGTTTCAAAGAGTCCAATCACATTCGTATCTATTCCTCAGAGATCCTAGAAGGTAACAAGACTTCACTAATTCATTATTGGTGTAGTATATCCTATAGGACACCATATTTGGTCAGAGAGCAACGCATTCATGGCGGCCATCACTTGAAAGACTGTATCTTTGTCAAAAAAGCACCAATCGGGGTCAAACGAAGCTAGCTAGATAGCTAATGAGCTGGGCTTGTAAACCATGTATATGTGTTAAACTGTAGCTACTAACCTTGTATGACAGCATGCCTTTTCAATTTAGACAAAAATTATAAGGATATTCAGAGAAGAAGTTATGAAAATGGGTTGTTTTACAAATGTTGAACTTATAATATGGTTACTAATACTTGGAAAGCTAAAACAAAGTCCAAGTATAGAGATTTGACAATATTCTTGCAGAAAAATGGAATATGTATGCGAATGTCTCCTTCACGATTTGCCCAAATGTACCTGGGGACTTCACACTAAAAGTCTTGAGTCACACTTCAAGTTATCCATCTGAAACTTTGCACATACACTGCTGCCATCTTGTGAACACTATTGGAATTACAACCAGAGTGATGGCTATAACTGTGACCTTTCTCTTGCATTTCAAAGATGGTGGTAAAAAAACACCAGTTGGTTTTTTCTTTGTATTTTCCTCTATTTTGTTATATTCTCCTACATTCAATTCCTTTCAAATGGTACCAAGAATATGCATATCCTTGCTTCAGGGCCTGAGCTACAGGAAGTTAGATTTGGGTATATCATTGAGGCAAAAAATGGGGCTATCCCTGAGAAGTTTGACTGTATATTATTAACTACCTATGGGATTGCAAAACTTGAAATAGCTTCCATATACATTAGCCTACCTATTTATTAGGCTACAAGTTCCAATTAAATGATAGATGCGCATGGTAATTTGTTGTATGGTTACTTCACATCATGGCCAGAAAAGGTGAGGAATTTATTCTGCATTAAAAGTCAGTTGATATTTTACATTGAAGTAAACCGGTGGTTCCCAATCAGGAGTACTAGGACCTCTGGGGGTCCTTGGCCTATCCATAGGGGGTACTTGAGAAAACTGGTGAGACCATAGGCTTACTGGGAAAAATGCACACGAGGGGGTACTTCAGGGGTAATCTGGGCAGAGCAAAATTCAGTTGGTGGTACAGTAATCGAAAAAGGTTGGGAACCACTGAAGTAGGCCATGTAAGGCCTTTGATGCTGTGATTTATTTCTTAACAATACTTCAGAAATCGCTGGTAGTCCTGCAGAATTGCTGTGCAATAGAGGCACTTATACCAAGGCAGGACACAGAAACCCAATAATCTATTGATAAACTAAAAATTGAACAATTAGTATTTTACATAGAGGTGTGGGCTGTAGCATTTAGCCCAGTTTTAAATTGTTTTGAATATACAATCAATCTTGCAGAATGCGCAGACAGACACTAGGCAGCATTGGTGTTTAGTTTGAAAAAGTCACCAGTAGCAGTGCCTGGGTAAAATCATTGGGGAAGCCAAGCTAGAAAAGAAAGCCATGTAGCAACTTACAGTGCCTTTGGAAAGTATTCAGACCCCTTGACTTTTTCCACATTTTGTTACTTTACACCCCTATTCTAAAATTGATTACAATATTTTTTTTTACTCATCAATCTTTCCGAAGGCATTGAATGTATTGTCAAAATTGCGTTGTTTGCTCTATAATCTGTTAGTTCATATGCCTTGCTGATATATAGGCTAAGGCCGAGAAAATAAGAAGACACAGCGGCAGAATAAATTCAACCACACAAAAACCAGAGAGCAACCCCTGTCCTGTGAAGTCCACAAAGCATATTGCATGTAACAAACAGTTACATGACCTACTGTATGGTCAAGCAAGTTAATGTTTCTGACATTTTCCGACTACTAAACAACTATTGATTTAGAGTTATCTCAAGTTGCAAAAAAAAAACAGGAGCTGCCTCCACTATTCCAGCAGCATTTCAACTTCATCATTTCAACATCATCAAATTGGGGTGCATTTGCGTAGATAAAACATGTTGACTCACTCTACTTGTAAAGAAACGCCAAAGCCATCCTCCACTCTTTAATTTTGAAAGAAACAGAACAGGCTTTTATTTTTGTTGTCCTAGGCTACCTGGCTAAAATGCTTGCTCTCTAGCCTAACTTCCTTTCATGGGCAACGTTTTTATTTTTTTATTTTTTTTATTTCACCTTTATTTAACCAGGTAGGCTAGTTGAGAACAGGTTCTCATTTGCAACTGCGACCTGGCCAAGATAAAGCATAGCAGTGTGAACAGACAACACAGAGTTACACATGGAGTAAACAATTAACAAGTCAATAACACAGTAGAGAAAAAAGGGGAGTCTATATACAATGTGTGCAAAAGGCATGAGGAGGTAGGCGAATAATTACAATATTGCAGATTAACACTGGAGTGATAAATGATCAGATGATCATGTACAGGTAGAGATATTGGTGTGCAAAAGAGCAGAAAAGTAAATAAATAAAAACTGTGGGGATGAGGTAGGTGAAAATGGGTGGGCTATTTACCAATAGATTATGTACAGCTGCAGCGATCGGTTAGCTGCTCAGATAGCTGATGTTTGAAGTTGGTGAGGGAGATAAAAGTCTCCAACTTCAGCGATTTTTGCAATTGTTCCAGTCACAGGCAGCAGAGTACTGGAACGAAAGGCGGCGAATGAGGTGTTGGCTTTAGGGATGATCAATGAGATACACCTGCTGGAGCGCGTGCTACGGATGGGTGTTGCCATCGTGACCAGTGAGCTGAGATAAGGCGGAGCTTTGCCTAGCATGGCCTTGTAGATGACCTGGAGCCAGTGGGTCTGGCGACGAATATGTAGCGAGGGCCAGCCGACTAGAGCATACAAGTCGCAGTGGTGGGTAGTATAAGGTGCTTTAGTGACAAAACGGATGGCACTGTGATAAACTGCATCCAGTTTGCTGAGAAGAGTGTTGGAAGCAATTTTGTAGATGACATCGCCGAAGTCGAGGATCGGTAGGATAGTCAGTTTTACTAGGGTAAGCTTGGCAGCGTGAGTGAAGGAGGCTTTGTTGCGGAATAGAAAGCCGACTTGATTTGATTTTCGATTGGAGATGTTTGATATGGGTCTGGAAGGAGAGTTTGCAGTCTAGCCAGACACCTAGGTACTTATAGGTGTCCACATATTCAAGGTCGGAACCATCCAGTGTGGTGATGCTAGTCGGGCAAGCGGGTGCAGGCAGCGATTGGTTGAAAAGCATGCATTTGGTTTTACTAGCGTTTAAGAGCAGTTGGAGGCCACGGAAGGAGTGTTGTATGGCATTGAAGCTCGATTGGAGGTTAGATAGCACAGTGTCCAATGACGGGCCGAAAGTGTATAGAATGGTGTCGTCTGCGTAGAGGTGGATCAGGGAATCGCCCGCAGCAAGAGCAACATCATTAAGCTAGTTAACATTAGCCTTCTACATCTAGATCTAACTTCTATCCTCTCAGGTCAGGGACACAATGTATGAATTTATGGTTAGATCAGAATCGTGGTTATAATCATTGCCCAGTACAGCAGAATTACGTAAAACCACAAGTCCAGATCCCTATCTCCATGCATGGCTAATTTAGGAAAGGGACAATTTTTGGTAGCTAGCTAGCCACCGGAGGACAATAACACAATAAGATGCAACAATTCATGTTGTTTCTGTCAATGATGTTTGTTCTCAATTTTATTGGAGTGAAGCCAAATCCAAACTGGCTTCCCTTTACCCTTTTTTTGGGGGGGGGGGCGCTACAGGACCATTCACAGTTGAGCTCACTCAGTTTAGCTCAACACTGATTGGCTATTATTTTATACTTTTTTATCAAGGGAGGCCAAATTCTCGCTGGCTTCCCTTGCATTCAATGCTATGGCGGCAACAATGTCATACTCTTTTTGACCAGACAGCATCATATAGATGGCCTACACATACAGAGACAGGGGGGTGCTGTTTTGCTTGCTTGGATGCTTTCTCCGGGTGAGATACATTCAGCCTCTTGCGAATTAAAGGAAAATAATTAACACTGAGAGACGAAATATAAATTATTTTATACATTTTTTATTTTTGGGGGGGGCAGCCTGGCTTCCCTTCGCATCCATGAATACACTGAAAGTCACTGCAAAGCATCAAAACATTCTGCCCACACCTCTACAGAAATGTGATGAAAATTGTTATTGCTCTTTCTTATAGAAACTGCATTCCATGGCCTTAGTTTCAATAGTTTCAAATAATACTGCAAATAAAGGGCGTTATTGTAACCATAAAAGGTGAATGGTTTACCAGGTGGAGTATTAATGCTTGTTCACACATGCTTTATGGGAAACATGCGTATCTATGGCATGCGCCAAGTTTATAAATCGAAATATTTTTGTATATGCTCAGAATGTTTAGAAATGGCGAAAGCAGAAATTTTGTGTGAAATTTATGAAACGATTATAAATGAGGCCCCTATTGATCTCATGTTGTTACCGTGTCAAATGAGTCTAATACCAGACAGCTGCTTCAAGTTCTCAGCTCCTGCCCTCAATTAAATTTTGACCTATCAGGAACATAAACAATTGCAAATCCCCTCCACTGTGCCACTGCGCCAAACCCTTGGCAACGGCAGCGCGTTAGGCAGTTCCGGGAGATGGTTTCCAGGGGCATTTCACGGAGAGCCTTTGGCTTCAACATTTTAGAATGTCCCCACCAACATTTAAGCATTTGTCTGAGAGCATAGGACCATTTATTGGACCGATATTGCCTAGCCCTTGTGCTCCTGTACCCACCAGTAAGTGCATTGCCATTGCACTGGACAAGCTGCCACATGTGCCAATATCGGATGATTGTAGAGTTGTTTGGAGTCAGCAAGACTGTCTGTACAGCCATCAAAAGGAGGATGAGGAGCCATATCAAGCTGCCTGGAGATATAGAGGCACAGGAGATAACGCGTCATAACTACCTGACACATGGTGTGCCACAGGTCTACAGAGCACTGGACGGGACTCATATCCCAATTCTTCCCCCATTAGAGGGATACCAGGATTTGGTTAACAGAAAGGGCTGGCCATCCAACATCCTACATGTGGTTGTGGATAACAAATACCTAATCAGGGTTGTTGTCTTGGCCACATCCAACCTGTACAAATAACCTCAGATGTGAACCCAGGCTGAGGTTGATGTAGAAGGAGTGTAAGTACCTCTCCTGATCGCAGGAGATCCTGCATATCCTCTCCTTCTGTGGTTAGTGAAGGGCTTCTCCAGGCAGAACCTATCCGAGTAGTTATGGAGCACACATTTGGACACCTCAAGGGGAGATGAATGATCCGCTAACAAAAACACTCCGGCATCCACTACACCTTCATGAAAACCGTGGTCTTGGCATGCTATGTGCTGCATTACCTCTGCAAGGGGAGAAGCAAAGGTTTTGGTGAGCACAAATGAGATAATCTCTACGATGCACAGCCACCTTGCCATCCACACCAAGGCCCATCAAATGATGAGGTGCACATGATAAGAGACACTCTGGTAAGACACCTGGAAAATAAGGTCATCTAAACAGCTAACCAAATAATCTTTTGTACTCTTATTCGTCTTGTCAACTACAATATAAATCAAGCGTCACTTTAAGTGACACTCACCTGTCTTTATCAATGAGAGAATATCCAAACCAAAAAGATGGCAGTAAATACTGTATTTTTTTAAAATTACTTCATGACACAAAAATGTGTATTTAATTTAATAACGTAGCACTTCCTAAATTCCAAACCGATTGAAGTTGAGAAGACACCAGTGCCTTCCGAGTTGAGAATTAATAAGAGTCTATTTGTCACGCCTGTTCCTGCCCCCCCGGCACTCGAGGGCGCCAGGCGGCCTATCATTACGCACACTTGCCACCATCATTACGCGCATTTGCGCAATATTGGACTCACTTGGACTCCATTACTTTGTTGATTGCCCCTTTATATCTGTCTGTTCCTCAGTTTGTTTCCGTGTCAGCATTGATGCCGTTATGTTTTCCCCTGTCCAGACGCTGTCTTTGTTTGTTTCTTGTCTGTTATTCATTAAATGTTCACTCCCCGTAATTGCTTCTCATCTCCCAGCGTCTGTCCTTACGCTATTGTGTCAATCTAAGTAACATAACAAAAAAAATCCTATAAAAATCCATCAGTTTAAGCTAGCTATTTCAAGCTGCTTCTCAATCTCCCGCATCCGCCTATGTCGGCCTTTCTCATCTGGTGGTGGAAGGTGGCCAAGCTACAGCAGTATTTGTCAGACAATGAGATCCCGAAAATCATTCTTGTCAAAAAAACGTCTGTAGCGTCCGAACGGTTTAACCTACAAACTCTATGGAAAGGATGTTCTCCATTTTGCTCTTTGACCCCCACAAGTGTCATGGGACTGGTCTGGAGGTAATGCAAATGGTAGTATGGAGGTGTTTTGTGGCAACAAAAATAAGGGGAATAATAAATGTGTCCAAAATATATATTTCCTGAGCTTTCTTATATCTCCTAGATATAACAAAGACACTTCAAAACCTTAATCTTTATGATGCATTTTTTGCAATTTATGAATGTGTTATTCTATGCATTTCTATGGGCTATAGTACCTAAAGGGGTATTATAGCCCCCATTGTATGACCATCTTAAAACAATTCCATATTTAAGCTTAGTACCCCTCCCCCTTAAAGGGTTTAAGGAAGTAGACATTTACATTAAAGTCATTTAGCAGACGCTCTTGTCCAGAACGCCCTACAGTCGGTGCGGTAAGACAATCACATCGAAGACATTGTAAGTATAAAAAAAGCAGCTATGACCGAAATCGTGCGAGTAAGAAAGCCAAGAATAGCACAGCAATTGTTGTTCATATTTTTGTTGTTCAAAAATCTATTTGATTCATCTGTCTGTCTCCCCGAACCCTTATTCAATTCATTCCAATGAATTGATTAACAATGCTACTTGACCTCACATTTGTGCTGTGTTGGAACATCTTCAGTTAAGCATAGCTAGCTTAATGCTGCACAGACAGACACTGTCAGTGAAAGTAAACACCAGTGGACTTGAGATTCTCCTCCTCTCTGCCTCCTCTCAGAAGGGGGTTGATGTAGCTGGGGCCCCCCTACTGGGCTTCTCCTCCCCCAGTCCCCCTCACCTCCTCCCCTGTTACGTTTGCAAAGTCCAATTTTCAGCTAATATTAGGGTCGTGACAGACAGCGCAAAGGGCTTGGTTGGACATAATGGCAACAGAATAGTAAATATGAGGAGAGATAAAATGGGTGGGGTGGAGGTTAGGGACATTTCCACGGAGCAGAGGGGCGCAGTGTGGTGGAATAGATTTTCCAATCGAGTGTGTCACATTAGATTTTCAGAGGTTGCCGGGTGGCAGGTACATGTAATTAGTAACACTTTAGCGTTGTAATGAAGCTTTTTATTTAGCCGCAACGTCGGCTCATGAATGCATAAGGAGCTGCTCTCCAGCTGTGCCCGCTAACCCGTGGTGGGGGGCCACGGGGGGCCGGGCTGAGGCAAAGCAATCTCTCTCTCTCTCGCTCTCTCTTGCCTTCTCTCTCTTTCTTCCTTTCTGTCTCTGCAGCTCTCCATTGTACCTGTGGCCCCACAGTGAAAAGGGGAGCGCAGCTGTAAGGAAGCCAAGCCTGCAGCATGGCCACTTTCCCCACAAGCCACTGCTTCAGAGGGCCTCACTGTTCATTTCCTTCTCATCTCGGGTGTGAAATCGCCAGAGGTGTGGCACTGACCTCCGGTATTATGGGGTCAAGTGCTGAGATCTGATGTACGTCAGTCTCTCAGGTCCTGGAATCTGACAGACAACATATATTGAGGAGGAAGGTGTAGGGACCTGTAGGTGCATGTGTGGTGTCAACCACAGCTAAGGGATGGGTATGTCACTTTATCATGTCTTAACATGTGATAATACCTGCCTCATCAGTGGAGAAGCAATAGCAAACATTTTAGTTATACTGTTAAATGAAATTGTCATTTGAACAAACAGCAGTATGCATCACCCAGAGCCCCCCACGGCTCCTCTACCCGCCAAGAAATTAAACGCCTCTCCTTGAAATTAAACGCCTCTCCTTTCATATAGCTCCCAATTTATTCTGACTCTCAATCTGAAACGCACAAGTTAACATCTTTTCTACTCAGGCAGATTTATAATCAGGTATAAACAACTACTTTGGTGTGGATTGAGAGAAGAGGCAAGAGAGTAGGGGAAGGGGGGTGAGAAGAGAAGCATCTGAGCAGATAACCATTAGATATGATTCCCACGATAAGAAGCCATCATTTGGCTCTAAGAGATAACTGCAGGGGGTGCCAGGCTCAACCGCTGCAATTTACTGTTTGTTTTTTCTCTCCCCTTTTTCAAATTGTTATCTCATCTGTTGAAGGGGGTTTTCATCTTAGATGATTTTCTTCTCTCTTTTTTTGTATCATCCCCAGAAGGTGAGATCACAAGCTTGCAGAAGGCAGAGACGGGCATGTTCGAAAACGATGGACAAAATACAAATATTTGAAAATGTATTTCATGGTAATTATGTCAAGTTTCATGGCCCCAGCACAGTACTGAGGCACAGCCTGGATGCCTTAATTTGTATAGAAATTGTAATCATTTGTTCATTTCAAGGTGAAAATTACATTTTTTTATTTAAATTGTATCCTGCGTGATAGGCTATTATCTAGAAAAATTGTCTCTGTGTATTAGTCTATGCACAGGCTTCACGCCTGTTAGGAGCTCCCTTCTTTTAAAAAAGGGTTTATGTACGTATTCCCTGACTAAATATGTGGTGGGGTTTCTTCTTTATTTGGGTTTGCCACTGTCTCAACTCATTTTCATGCTCTGCATTAATATGAATTAGTCTGAAAACTCAACTGATCTTTACTTATGTAAATAAATACAAGACCTCTGCATTTTTATCTTATCTCATATTTGGACTTTTCTGCATTCAACAACTTAAGACTCTTTCAAGTTAAAATCCCAAGGGTGTTCTTTCTTTGCCTCCTTTTTTCCCTTGGTGAGATGGCGGGCGATGAGGGTGGCGGTATTGACACTTCGTCTGGCGTTGAAAGGGAGAGTTTACAGTCGGGGCTAAAGACTTTTGGTTCAAATGTGTCGACTGGGCTCTTTTCGTCAACGAGGCTGATTGAGTGTCTTCGGAGAGCAGCGGGGTTAGTAAAGACCTCCAGTTTCCTCTCAGCTTAATACTGAGAGTGATGCTGGAGTGTGGGGATTAGAGAGCGGGGTTCTAGGAGAGGGCAGGGAGGGGGAGAGGGTAGGGTGCATAACACCAGAGGTTGATATTGAGGACTGTAATCGTACATTCAGGGGATTGGTGATATAGGCCTAGCACATGAAAGATGGAGGTTTTAAGAGGAACTTGAAATGAAAGAAGGGTGGGTGGAAGGGTGGGGGGGGGGCTAGTTCTGAAAATGTTGCCTCGTACCCTTTTGTAGTCAGCTAGAATAAAATCTGTCACCGAAATAAAAGGCGGCCCAGGAATGACAGTGTTAGTTAAAAAGGATACATTCTTCTCCCCAACAATCTCTCCTGACTTAAGCGCACTACTTACCATTCCAGGTTATTAGCCAATCATGACGATCTGTCTCCGTAAGCTGATTGTGGGAATGTCGGAATCCAGTGGAATCCCCTCAGCGCCCATCTGAGAGCCGCGGCTCAGGTACCTAATGTATCCTGGAATAATTATAGGATTTAGGGAGATGTTAGGCTTTGTAAGTGCTTTCATTGTGACATTTTCAAGTGTTTGACACAGCAGACTGAGAACGACACAATACCCCAGGGGGCTGGTGGGAGTAGGGAGCAGAGGAGAGAGGGAAGGAGAGGAAAGGCCAGGGGGCGGGAGAGCGGGAGAGCGGCCCTCGAAACTTCTTCAAACAGGTTTTAATCATTCCATACCTCCTGGCGGTTTTCCCTTCTGTCGTAATGATAACGTTGAACTGACCCAAAATACTCATTACTGAGAAAGTGCGGGACCTTGTACTCTCGGCTGCCAGGTTAATTGCTGTAATAGATTACTCCCTTGCCAAGTGTTTTCAATATGTTATCACTGTATAATTAGAATTCAAAGCGCCAATATTTTTTGTCTTCTCAGACCAGAACGCCAATTCAATACATGCAGTAATTAATCATAATAAATCAAATAAAATCTTTACTATACATTTCCACTTGAAACATGGAATATAGCATGTAACGTAACAGTTAAATATTATTTTCTACATTTGATGGGCGGCCCTGTTGAGACTCCTCCAATGTTTTCCCCAATGATGGGCGCGTGTGTGGTCATCATGCTTTCGTGACGTTTCATTGAAGAACCTAGATTTGCTGACTGTATCAATATATCAGCGAAACTGCATCAAATTTTCCCTAGGGGCTATAAAGTAAACTGTGATGACTTGATCCAGTTTTCCATTATGGCCATGTCTTCATTAAATAGAATGCACTGAGTGGCTGGTTAAATCAGCCTACCCAGGGGTGGGGTGAACCAATCAAGGTCCTGGATGCAGCCTGGCTGCTCTGAGGGCCAACTCTAACCCATTATTAGTCACGAGGAACAGTAGTGTGTTAGGATAGAAGGGCTGGGTCACAGAGAGTGGGGAACCAGTGAGCTGAGCCCCCCTGGTGCAAAGCCCTCACTCCATAGCCAGGTTTGAGATTATTGACTGGATTTGAATATTTTAGCCAGGGGTTCTCCTCAAGGTGGATGGGAACTGATGTAATGGGGGGTTACATGCTCCTCTTTCCCAAGTGTCAGTCATGTACAGTACCTCACTTTAATAAATTAGAAGATAAAAAGGCAAGTTAGGTTCATATTTTTCTAAAGGTAGAATCTGTAACTTTAACTTCCCAAGCAGCTACAACCGAAGTTACTGCAAACACATTTGGCCTAGAATTTGCACAGAAAACACACCTCATTTACCAAAACAAGTACAGGCCGTGGGCAGCAAGGTTGACCATAAGTTAAAGTGACAGAGTGCGCTTTTAAGTGTGATCACTTTTAATATTTTCAGTACAGAAATTGAGAAGAGACATTCAATACAAACAAACACACACACCACACACATAGACACTATAGACACTATACTGTACTGTAATGTACATGTGTGGCTCAATTGATTGAGCATGGTGCTTGCAACGCCAGGGTTGTGGGTTTGATTCCCACAGGGGACCAGTATGAGAAAATGTATGTCCTCACTGCTGTAAGTTTCTCTGGATGAGAGCGTCTGCTAAATTAATAAATGGACCCAAGACATGCTTCCCAGAAATAGCCTCTGTGGTCAGGGGCAGTATCCACAAAGCATCTCAGAAAAGGTCCTTGGAATCCTTTTCTAAGACATAAAACTTTTAGGATTATGTTAAGACACTGCTCAGACAGGAGTAAAATCAATTCATAAAATGTTATCTCAGCTGGTAATCACGGCAGTTTGAGGTACCTCAAAGGAAAGATAGTGATGATGCTCATTGACATTGTTGCATATGCCCACATAAAAAATACTACAGTTTACTATAGAATGCTACAGTACTTACTATAGAATTCTGTAGTATACTGTAAAATACTATTCTACACACTGTAGTATCCCTCGATCATGTATAGTGCTTTGTATAGAATTTTGAACTGTACTGTAGAATACTATAGTAAATACTACAGGATTATCCACACAAAAAAACACTGTAGTAAATACTACAGAAATGTCTGCAAAAGCACTACAGTCCAAAGAAACTCTAGTAAATACCACATTATTCAATTTGCATATATCCTGCCAATCCCCCTCCCCCATATCCCAATTTGTGCCACCCATAAGTGAGAAACCTACATGCCAATATTTAGACAATAGATTGTGTTCCCTGTGGTTTTAGGAAAGAGCAAAAGTGCTTAACTCTGTTCAGAACCCAGTTCTACCTACAAGATATGGAACATTTGCTCTTTTAGTATTTCTCCAGTAGGTATCCTCAAGGAGAATGCCCCCCCACCTCTATATCAAAGATAATATTTCAAAAATGTCCCCAAAAACACTACAGTAAGTACTACAGTACACTATAGTTTGCAAAAACACTACAGTTATTGCTATGCTATATTCTACTCTTTTTCAGACTACAGTATTTATACTATAGTCAAGTGTAAATACTACAGTATTCGCTGTAGTGTTTTTGCGGGCTGAAAGACTGCAGAAACACTTTAGTGAATACTACAGTAAAGTCCTCCAAAAACACTACAGTGAACACTATAGTATTCCTACCATAGTATACACTATATTATTTTTCCATGTGGGTGATGGGGAATAACCAATTATGATGAGTCATCGCCAGCTATAGCAAGCTTTAGACAACCATTAAAAGATGCAATGGTAAAAATGTTTGATATCATTTTCGCCTGATAAGATCAATTTGTTGGCATGCTTAACCTTTTTTTTTTTAACAAATTCTGATAGTTGTTAAAAGTGGATTTTTAAAAATAATATTACCGTTATATTACACTCGTCACTCTCGTCACTTCAGTTTAACAACTCTAAATTGCTTTGGCACAGTAGGCATCAAGTCACAACCTATTTGTTAACATGATGATGATGATGTGATATTGGACTCCAAAAGGATCACTTGAAATAACATGATGTGTGTTAAATAAATAATCGAAAGAAAAACGTGTGATACTGATTAGCCTAGCTAGTGGTTCTAAGTATTTAGGCATATCATGTGAAATATGTCACAAGTGCTTGTCACAAGTGCAAAACATTATTTTAACAACTCCAAAGCAATTGCATGTGGCACAAAACACACAGCCTTTTTCTATTATCAAGACAACTCCTGGTAACTCTCAACTGGTTTGGACAGCTCTCCTAAATCTAAACTAAAGAGGCTCGTGCATAAGGTTTTATTTTGACCCATAACAGTAGGAGTAAAATGTTTCCATTCTCAGCCCCAATTTCCTACTCTAAGATGCTTTGTCTATATGGGCCCGGGTCTGAGAATTTGATTTGATTTGATGTGCTAGGCTCCCCATTAGCCGACACCAATGGCGACAGCTAGTCTTACTGGGGACCGACACATAACGAGGGCCCCAATGCCCCGAGGGCCTAACATCCCCATACTGCCTCCTCTGTGAGGTCACGAAGAAAGTCCCCGCTGTAGTGATGCCCCTGGTAACACTGGCTCATTCAACTCTGGATTGTACAAACGGGGATTCTTGGGATCTTAAATCACTGATCACTGTTACTTTATAGATGTACTTGACATCAAAGCTTTCTGGAATGTAGTAGAAAGGGGATATTATGATCGGGTATTTTGTCCTATGAGCTAATGTGAATTTCTGAATGTAAAACGCCTGCATTAAATTGCTCTTCTATTCTGCCTATTACGATTAAAGATTTGATTATAATGGGGAAAATAACAGTATATTTGAGAAGCAGAGGTCAACACTATTTGATCACAGTAAACCAGAACCAGATCCCATATGAAATATACAGCAGTACTTATACAAATGTATGGTACTTAGGTACTGTATAAAGTACTAAATAAGTAGAAAGGACAGTGAAATAAAAGAGTCGACCAAGCAGTGGTCTTGGTCCAGTTTTAGAGCTTTAATTGATAACAGTTACGCCAGTGTTACAGTCAACACACCAACAGGCTGAGGGTAGTAAATGCCAATACAAGTTTCCCACTACTCTAATACTTCATACAGTAGAATAAATTATGCCATGGTAATATACACACATGCTGAACAGAAATAGAATAAAGCAAGAGTAAAAAAAAACTACAGGTAGGCGGGAGGCGGGGGGCAACTGGTGTAGAGGGGGAGGTCAGGGACGTGTTTCTTTTTTCTCTGTTTCTTTTCGTAGAAAATACACAAATTGGAAGGGTTGTGGGGAGCACTGATTGGCACAGCAGCCATAAAGTCTGTGTGGGTTTCCTGAAAATACTGATTGGACTGGTTTGGATGAGAGGGTATGATACTTCAAGGATTTTGGCAATGATCTACTTCCCAGGGGTCAGATGAACTCGTGGATACCATTTTTATGGCTCTGTGTGCTGTTTGAAGGAAGTTGCTAAATTGCTCTAGTGGAATTGCTAAGTAGCGTTAGTGCAATGGCTGGAAGTCATGCTAGCAGATACCCATAGACTCCCAGTCATTGTGCTAACGCTAGTTAGCAATGGTTCACAATACTACCTCTAACTTCCTTCATATTGGACACAGAAACATTAATGAAAGGTATCCACAATTTCATCTGACTTTGGGGAAGTAAACAAAGGGCATCATTGCCAAAATCTCGAAGTATCCCTTTAAGGTCCTGGAAAGTCATTCAGGTATGTGTGTGTCCAAAATGAGCATATGAGGCCATGAAACCCCACAGAAAGTTCAAGGGTCAGTGTCCGCGCCTCATGTTATGCCCCAGGAAGAGATAGGTAAGTGGGGGAAACGTAAGATGTTGTCTGTGAGGGTTGACAGGAACAATCCATTGGTCCCAACAGGAGGGGAACGTCTGTTAAAATGGGGGAAGAATCAACTTCCAATAGGAATGTAAATGTGAATAATGACTTTTTTTCTCTCAGGTCTGAGTTCCAATTCAATATTCCTGCTCTGATACACTTTTTCATGTGAAAATGTCTCAGCTGTTCTCTTGATCAGTGGATATTGGTTAACATCCATATTTTCCAGTTACAGAAATTGGTGAATTAAGTGGTATTGTTCATTTTCATCAATCATTTTTAAGAGCAAAAGCTAAAATACAATCTGTATTTTTTTTTTTTTTTTACATCAATACAACATAGTAAAAGGAGCAAATGAAACAAACAAATATTCAGGAATGTAACACAAATATACATTGTAAGACTTCAAGAGATGCAGCATTCACTCAACCATCAATGTCTTCTCAACCATCTCAACTCATAATCATCATTGATATGTTTTAGTACAAAACATGTTTTCATATAAACAAACCATACACAATCAGATTTTGAATGAAATATTCACTGTTTTTTTTTTTTACTTAACCAGAATATGGTTGGTTCCAGTACGATCAGATTCTACAGCTTTAATATTTACGTTTTATTTTACATCTGTTATGTATTGGGGGGCTATTTCATATTATATCAGACTGATGTGAATACTATACCTTTTAAGAACTTAGAGTCATTTTCTGGGATGCATAATGTGAGATGCAGATAATAAAACAGTTTGTATGGCACAAATATTCAATACAAACTGTCATATCTTGGAATGGTTTTCAAACAAAATAATGTAAAATAAAAAAAATAGAATGAATTTCCATAGTTCAAGTACTTTGTGATTTTGGAATGCTGCACCACTCTTGTTTTAGAGAGAAATAATGCAAATATATTGGTCATAATTTTGTAAGACACACATACATTAAGTATGACACACTAAAACCGCCACTACCCATGAAAAGACCTCCAAACAACCTCGAAATGGTAATGGCAAGTAATGATTGACCTAGCGTTAGCTAAACACATGGATGTCCTTGAACATTGAACATTTTCTTCCCCTCAAAACAATCCTCTGGTCCCTGTAGCCAATCAATGCCTGGGGGAGGCTGGGTGAAGCGGACCTCTGGAATTAAGAGTTTCCCATTGGCCGTTCATTCCCAGATGATTCTGAGGAGCTCAACGTCCCACAGAGTAGCCTTTAAGTTCCTTTAGAAATGTCGGGCACGAGATTAGAGTGGGAAGGTCAAAATCCATGACATGAGAGGCTTCAGTAGCAAGCTGCTATCAGACCTTCTCAACTTTCTCCCTCTCTTTCTCCCCACTCTCTTCTTTCTCCGTAAGCCCCTCCTCCCTCTCTTTCTCTCTCTCTTTCTCCCCCCTCCCTTCTTTCTCCGTAAGCCCCTCCTCCCTCTCTTTCTCTCTCTCTTTCTCCCCCCTCCCTTCTTTCTTCGTAAGCCCCTCCTCCCTCTCTTTCTCTCTCTCTTTCTCCCCCCTCCCTTCTTTCTTCGTAAGCCCCTCCTCCCTCTCTCTCTTTCTCCCCCTCCCTTCTTTCTTCGTAAGCCCCTCCTCCCTCTCTTTCTCTCTCTCTTTCTCCCCCTCCCTTCTTTCTTCGTAAGCCCCTCCTCCCTCTCTTTCTCTCTCTCTTTCACCCCCTCCCTTCTTTCTTCGTAAGCCCCTCCTCCCTCTCTTTCTCTCTCTCTTTCACCCCCTCCCTTCTTTCTTCGTAAGCCCCTCCTCCCTCTCTTTCTCTCTCTCTTTCTCCCCCTCCCTTCTTTCTTCGTAAGCCCCTCCTCCCTCTCTTTCTCTCTCTCTTTCACCCCCTCCCTTCTTTCTTCGTAAGCCCCTCCTCCCTCTCTTTCTCTCTCTCTTTCACCCCCCTCCCTTCTTTCTTCGTAAGCCCCTCCTCCCTCTCTTTCTCTCTCTCTTTCTCCCCCTCCCTTCTTTCTTCGTAAGCCCCTCCTCCCTCTCTTTCTCTCTCTCTTTCACCCCCTCCCTTCTTTCTTCGTAAGCCCCTCCTCCCTCTCTTTCTCTCTCTCTTTCACCCCCTCCCTTCTTTCTTCGTAAGCCCCTCCTCCCTCTCTTTCTCTCTCTCTTTCACCCCCTCCCTTCTTTCTCCGTAAGCCCCTCCTCCCTCTCTTTCTCTCTCTCTTTCACCCCCTCCCTTCTTTCTTCGTAAGCCCCTCCTCCCTCTCTTTCTCTCTCTCTTTCACCCCCTCCCTTCTTTCTTCGTAAGCCCCTCCTCCCTCTCTTTCTCTCTCTCTTTCACCCCCTCCCTTCTTTCTCCGTAAGCCCCTCCTCCCTCTCTTTCTCTCTCTCTTTCACCCCCTCCCTTCTTTCTTCGTAAGCCCCTCCTCCCTCTCTTTCTCTCTCTCTTTCACCCCCTCCCTTCTTTCTTCGTAAGCCCCTCCTCCCTCTCTTTCTCTCTCTCTTTTCACCCCCTCCCTTCTTTCTTCGTAAGCCCCTCCTCCCTCTCTTTCTCTCTCTCTTTCACCCCCTCCCTTCTTTCTCCGTAAGCCCCTCCTCCCTCTCTTTCACCCCCTCCCATCTTTCTCCGTAAGCCCCTCCTCCCTCTCTTTCACCCCCTCCCATCTTTCTCCGTAAGCCCCTCCTCCCTCTCTTTCACCCCCTCCCATCTTTCTCCGTAAGCCCCTCCTCCCTCTCTTTCACCCCCCTCCCATCTTTCTCTGTAAGCTCCTCCTCCCTCTCTTTCACCCCCCTCCCATCTTTCTCTGTAAGCTCCTCCAAATCATCTGTTCAAATAATACCAGCAAACGCCAATGAAATCTTTGACAAGATGGAAAGTAAACAACATTGTAACAATAATTATAATTTTGAACAGCAATAGGAACAGCCACAGTTATAATGACAAATAGAATTATAACACCAGTAGCTAAGTACCGTAACAAATGACCTGGTCCAAAAACTTGGGAATGAAAGATAAGCTACACTTGTTCGGCCTGCATGTGTTAACTCTTGGTAGCGTAGGTCGGGCAGGCCATTTCAATATGGGGCCCAAGACAGTAGGAGCTCATTCCCCTCTAGCTCGCCATAGCCCTGTAAGGGTCTCTTGGTTGAGGATGAGAGGAGGAATTGTGAAATGGTTGAACAGTGGAAAGAGACTGTAGCTACAGCTCCCTGCTCCTCCTTCTGGAATGGCTGCTTCAATTTCAGTCCATTTCTCTCTTCGAGACTACAAGTGCTTTGATCTTCTGTCTTGTCTCTCTCCCACAAACACACACAAAAACAGAAACACGTCTGCACATACACACACACACACACACACACACACACACTTCTGGAACTCCCGTTGGTGATGGAGGTGGCGGTGGCGGTGAGAGAGATAGGGGTGAGGGAGAGGTGCCGGTAGCAGGTCAAGGGGCTAGTGTGGGGGAGATGGGGGACTGTAGTGCGACTAATCTAGTAGGCCTGTCCCGTCTCCACCTGGAGTAGTCCCAGGACGGCTGAGTGGTCTCCCAGCTTCATCCTCCGCTGGCTGGACAGGCTCACGTTCTTCGCCAGGTAGTCCACAGCAGCTGCCGATGGAAGCACAGGACAAATACACACGTACTTAGCCTACTGTGAAAAGACACCGTCATAATGAATGAATACAATTAAATCAAGCAATCAATCATGTTTGATTTTATCGAGATTTTTACAAATACATTTGCAGTAACCTGGGGCTTCCTTTGGTTCCCCGCCTGCAAATGGTTTCTCTATAGTCACTACCCATTTGTGTGTACGTGCATGTGTATGCGTGTTACAGAGACAAACATTTGTGTGTGTGTGCATGTGTGTGTCCCATTCAAAACACACATCCTGTTCAACACGGCCACGGTGTGACTAACTAACTAACCCGGCCCCCAGGGTTCGGCCAGTCATCCAACCAGGCAGGGCTGTGACTGGACGGATCTCTGATCTCCTGAATTGACTGACCGAATACTAGAATAGAACTTTATCAGGAACACGTGTATACTCTCACCTGCGGGCAGACACTGGATCATGGGGTCAAACCCCAACTACCTACATTCCCCCATGACAACCCAGGGGCTGGGTATTGATCTAGCTCACACCTCACACTGTTTCAATTTCCCCACACAAGCTAAAAAGACATTAGGAGAGGCTGATTGGTTGGGGCAGAGGTGTAGCCAATGGGCCGCAGGGCTGGGCGTCAGGGGGGACAAACAGAGGACAGGAGAACTAGGAAGGAACAAGGGGGCAAGACTAAGGAAGCCCTCCATTTAACCCTCCATCCTAGTGATGGGCCACGTAGGGAGCAACGTTACGGAACGTGCAGGTAGAAATAGATTGTGTGTAGCTCTGTCTGTCTGTCTGTCTTTGCTGTGTGCACGTCGGCATTGATGTCTGCGTCTCCATCTGTCCTATGTGCGTGCCTCAATTGGCTCTTTTGAGATTGTGTCCAATTCAAATGACTGATATTAGGAGAAGATGTGTCATCGCCGAACAAAGGAGCCAACCAGAGGCCAGCTTATACAGCCTTAGACATGACACAGACAGGCTGCTGAAGGTGGATATTAGCATGCTGGCATTAGGGCTTATTGGCCCGTCTTTCCTTCTTTTTTATAAACATGTCTAGTCTGTCGCTCTTTCTGATGCTCCTCCCCGCTGCAGGTGATTTGAACCCCTTCTTTTGTCAAAAGAGGAGGAAGTGGAGAGGGTGTGACAGGAGAGAGGCACAGTATGTGTGTGTGTCTGTGTGCGCTTGTGTGCGTCTTACTGTAGACCGTGCCAGACTGCTGTCGGGGGTGTTGACGGGGCTGACGGTAAGTAGAGAAAGGAAGCTGTCAGGAGTAGAGGTGTAACGGTAGGAGAGGCACACCTGTGGGCGTGGAGGACGTCTGCCGACCTGTCCGTCACCCTGACAGCTGGGGAGGGAATGTGTGTGCGTATGTGTGTGTGTGTGTGTGTGTGTGTGGTGTGTGCGTACGTGTGTTTGTGTATCTGTATGTGTATGTGTGTGTGTGTGTGGGGGGGGGGGGGGGGGGAGACCTACAGTGCCGTGAACAAGTATTTGCATCCTTCCTGATTTTCTCTATTTTTGTTATCAGATCTTCAAGCAAAACCTAATATTAGATAAAAGGAACCCGAGTTTACAAACAACACTAAAATGGTATACGTATGTAATTTAATTAACAAAGTTATGCAATTCCCCTGTGTGAAAAAGTAATTATGCCTGGCAAAACCAAGCACCGCATTCCACAGTAAGAACCTCATACCAACAGTCAAGCATAGTGGTGGTAGTGTGATGGTTTGGGGATGCTTTGCTGCCTCAGGACCTGGACGACGTGCCTTAATAGAAGGAACCATGAATTTTGCTCTGTATCAGAGAATTCTACAGGAGAATGTCAGGCCATCCGTCTGCGAGCTGAAGCGCAGCTGGGTCATGAAGCAAGACAATGATCCAAAACACACAATCAAGTCTACAGCGACATGAGAGACTGATCAACAACTACAGGAAGCGTTTGGTTGGTGTCATTGCAGCTAAAGGTGGCACAACCAGTTATTGAGTGTAAGGGGGCCATTACTTTTTCACATAAGGAAAATGGATGTTGCATAACTTTGAGGACTGGCCACCCCTCATAGCCTGGTTCCTCTCTAGGTTTCTTCCTAGGTTTTGGCCTTTCTAGGGAGTTTTTCGTAGCCACCGTGCTTCTACACCTGCATTGCTTGCTGTTTGGGGTTTTAGGCTGGGTTTCTGTACAGCACTTTGATATATCAGCTGATGTAAGAAGGGCTATATAAATACATTTGATTTGATTTGTTAATTAAATAAATAAAATAAGTATACCATGTTTGTGTTATTTGTAAGCTCTGGTTCCCTTTATCTGATAGCAAAAATAGAGAATATCAGAAAGGGGGTAAATACTTGTTCACCCTCGAAGGGAAGCTCTTTTCTCCTGTCACCCAGGCTACACATCTTAAATAAAAGCTAATCAAACACACACACACTCCAAACCTCTTCCATTAGATGGGTGTGTACCCACGGAGGCGTACACAAACACACACACACATGTATTGCATTACTCACCTCATATGTATATACTGTATTTTATACCATCTATTGCATCTTTCCTATGCCGCTCGGTCATCGCTCAACCATATATTTATATGTATATATTCTTATTCCATCCCTTTACTTAGATTTGTGTGTATTGGGTAGTTGTTGTGGATTTTTTTAGATTACTTGTTAGATATTACAGCACTGTCAGAACTAGAAGCACAAGCATTTCGCCACACTCGCAATAACATCTGCTAGCCATGTGCGTGTGACCAATACAATTTGATTTGATTTGATACACACCTAGCCATTTTAATGGCACAAGACTATAGCTGTCAGGCACGTCATGTCTTGCGCTACAACAGAAGAGGTGACGGTGTCTCTCAAACGACACGTATCCTAAAGCCCCTGCATGTCGTTACCCCTAGTAACCCACAACTCACTCTGTCCGTATTGGCTGTACTGGTAGCCGGCCGTAACAGGGTCCACACTGTAGCTGGTGGTGCTGTAGGTGGGAGGGCAGTAGGACTGGGAGGAGGCCATGCTGTCCACCGTCTTGATGGACTGGTCTGAGGAGCGCTGGCTGCAGCTGGCCGAGATGGAGTTGGACGACTCCAGGCTGCCGTGGAGGGGCGAGATGGAGAAGTCATGCTGGGACTGTGAGGGCACGCCGCTGGGGTTACTCAGAATGCTCATCACCTGGGGGATGGGGGAAGGGGGGAGAAACTCAGTCAGTGTGCTGTGGATCAATGGTACAGTATATATAGGCAAAGGGTTCAACTATTGCATAACAAACTTGACAAAATATAGAGAGTTGCTCAGTCTATAATATTGGGAGTTATTAAGTGGATGACTGAACTAACGTTGAGGCAAGCAGTGTTCCTTTTGACACTAGCAAGAGGAGGGTGGGCAAAGAAAGAGATGTAGAGATGAAGATAAAGATGGGGGGGGGGTTCTCTTGGCAGAGGCAGACACCTCTCGTCCCGGGGCCTGCTCCACAACAAGCGCTTGGGGAGCCCTCCTAATCTGTAGTAGCCCCTGCAGCTCTCCCAGAGCAGCTCTGTCTCCCAGAGCTCATGAATGATTCACACTGTTTAAATAAGATCCTAAGGAGTCTCCATTAGATGCCTCTGGAGACTTCAGCAGACAGACACAGCAGCTATGTCTTCCTTCAGCTTTGATCGGCACAGATAACACACTGTAGGTGATGACATGCCAAACCTCCAGTGCTGCCTGGTCATGAAAAGACATTCTGAAATGGCACCCTATAAAAGTAGTATAGTATATAAGGAACATGGTGATCATCACAATCAAAGTAAGAATGCAAGGGTCAGCGGGCTGAGAGAAACGACCTGTTTATTGGGGATCGGGATTATGAAACACTCTGGTGTAATAAGAATGTACAGTTCAGTAGAACCAAACAAGTGTACTGGAGATCAGAATATTTGTTTTCAATGTGCCAAACATGATGAGGGGTAGAACACACACACACACACACACACACACACACACACACACACACACACACACACACACACACACACACACACACACACACACACACACACACACACACACACACAACAACCCAGCTGTTTGAACTAAACTTGACATTAGAGTATGTCGACAAGCTAAGATGGGAATGGGGAGAAGTGCATGGATAAATGGAGGGAAAGGCACACAATACAAAATAAACACACACACACTCTGAGCCTCCTCTAGCTACAACATCAGGTTCCTGTTGAGTCTCTGCTACGCTCTAGTGCCCTTTGGCTCCTTTACACTCCTGCTGCTAAACCAATTAGCCAGTAATAGAGCGGGCCACACAATCAAGCCCACATGCAGCCTCAGCCCAACCCAGAACCTGTCTGTTTTAAATAAGGGCCACAGGAGGTCCCTGAAGGAGGGCGAGGTCACCAGCTACTGTACCAAGACCAGGACAGATGTATCAGCCCTTCAAAGTGCACACACAGACACTCACACTTTCATGCATTTACGTGTGCACAAACAAGTGCATATGATGTAGGGGAGAGGGGTACATAACATAAGAGACATAAGAGACAATGGTACACACCGTAGGTGTAGGGAACAAGGTTGCACTACATGTAGGGTGTAAGGGGACAAGGGTACACTACATACCCAGCTAGCACATTTGATTCATTGGATGTTGTGGGAACGTATGTTTTTGGTTTTCCATTGGAAAGGGAGATGGAAAGGGGGATACCTAGCCAGTTGACCAACTGAATGCATTCAACTGAAATGTGTCTCCCGCATTTAAACCTCAACCTGAATCAGAGAGGTGCGGGGGGCTGCCATAATCGACTTCCACGTCTTCGGTGCCCGGGGAACAGTGGGTTAACTGCCTTGCTCAGGTGCAGAACGACAGATTTTTACCTTGTCATTGGTTCTGGGAACGAAGCCATATGTTTCCTGACCGGTTTTCTAGAACGTTCTGAGAAAAAGAAGTGAACATTTCACCTATTCTGGGAACATACATTTTTAGATTCCAGGGAGGTTCTGAGAATGTTTTACTATGGTTCCCTGAAAGTTTTCCTGGGAGGCTTTATTAACGTTCTGAGAAGGGAAATTCTAGGTTATTTGAAGGTAATTAAATATCGTTCTGAAAACAATAAGACTTTTAATAACACTGCTAGCTTAGTTTGGGTTAACGTTTTTGAACTCCAAGCACAGATAGGACAAGGAAATGTATTTGCTTAGGCATTAATCATGCAAGATAGAGGACAGAGATAGTTTTGCTGATGCTGAGAACGGAATGCATGTTTTTAAATTACATTCTTAGAACGTTCTATGAACGTTACTAATGTGTTCTTGTAGTTTTTATGGAACGTTTTCTTAATGTTCTGAGAACATGACTTGAAAGAGAACCATGAGGAAACCTGTAAACAAACGTTACGCTGAAGTAAATTCCAATAGAAGCGCTCTCCCATGCTCTAAGAAGCATATGGTTCTCAATACATTATGTGCTAGCTGAGTAGGGTGTAGGGAACATGAGTGTATGGGGACAGGGGACTCTGCGAGGGGGTCTAGGATAGGCAAGCGGCTGGAGGGCAGAGAGAGGGACTTAACAGGCGCTTCATTGCGGTTCCATTCTCCTCCACTCTTCTCTTATCTGTCCCTTAAATTAAACGCAATGCTATCAGCGCCATGCTAAATCTAGTGGTTCCAATTAGAATTCACGCCACATTCCACGCACACTTCCTCAACAGTCATGTCACCCTCCTTTTAAAAAAGGGGTAATTCTTTTAATGGTGTTATAGTGTATTTATAGGCCGATATACATGTTTTATCTCGTAGTTTTTAGTCTTTCTGGAGAGAGGAAAAAGTCATTAATGATGGCCAAGTATGAAATTCTCCATTTTACATTATATTAGTTTTCCAAGATGGACACATCGTAACGAAACGTTAAGAACTCTTTTAGTAAAGTACCTGTAATCCTCAATCCTCATTCTTCTGCCCGACCCAGGCCGTTATTTTCTCCTTCATTTGACAGAATTTCCCCCAGCGCCCGGTGAGGGCATTAGTGTGTGTCTGAGGAGCGTTTAAGGGGCTTGAGTCTCCCCAGGAAGGCGATTTAGAGCCCTACGTGGGGTAGAGGCGACCCGGGAGGTGTCAAAGCCTCCGTGTGGGGGACGAGGGGGATGAGGTAAGGGGGCCTGACACCTCTATTCAGGGCAGCGGGTAAGCGTTCTGTCACCATGGTGAGCCCATTGTGGCGCTGAAAGCCCAAATTATTCAAATCTTCATATTTAGCATAACCTTATTGACGTCAATTAAATCGGCGACTCGTAGGGGAATATTTGGAGAGTGCAGCAAGAGCTATAGGCGAAGCCTTTATGTGAGACTCATGGAGAGATGTTGTGAGATATTGTCGGCTCGGTCTCTCCAGCCTCTATCAGCACTGCAGTCAATGGAAGGCTGTCTCTGGGATGTGAGTGACTGGCTCTCTCTACAGTTGTGGAAGCCACACAGTGTAGCGACACGATCTGCTGTGATCCTAGCCACACTGCCTGTGTTCATTCCATGCGTGTGTGTGTATGTGTGTGTGTGTGTGTGTGTGTGTGTGTGTGTGTGTGTGTGTGTGTGTGTGTGTGTGTGTGTGTGTGTGTGTGTGTGTGTGTGTGTGTGTGTGTGTGTGTGTGTGTGTGTGTGTGGAGACAGAGATGGTTGGTGGAGGGGAGTGTAGGCACAGTGAGGTCCAGACCTCGGCCATGGGTTGCCGTTGTAATCTATTATTTCCTGCACTTCCACTACCACCGTCACTAAGTAAAAATCTATATTCTTTCCACATGTTTGAGTGTAACCTCTTAGTATCTGATAGGACTGCTGGGAGGAAGCAGGGAACGTTTGCCAATCAACCAGGCTGACAAACAATATCCCCAGGCTCTCTACTCTCCAACTCAAAGACCACGATCAGGCCAGAGAGAGGGAGAAGGGGAGAGAGAGATAGAAGGGGAGAGAGAGAGGAAGGGAGGGGGGAGAGAGGGACAAAGCTTCTCTGAAGTGGTGCAAAAATACCCCCTGGTCGAAAAACACACTTAACTTTCCCTCTTCTCTTAACAATGTGCTCCTCTCCGTGGCTCTCCAACCCTCTCAACCCTCGCCACCCTTCTCACTTCTATTTCCCTCCCCCTTACTTACCCCTTCATCCTCCTCCTCCTCCTCCCCCTCCTCGCTCACCCTCTCTCATTTTGGGAAACATCCCCTTTACTAGCTCAGTTTTCATTTGTCTGCTGTCTGTGCCAGTTCTGGAAGGGGAGATAATGTAAGCCAGGACCTAGTTTAAAGGACACTGCCTCAGGGCATTCCCTGCCTCCCACTCTCTGTCTGTCTGTCTCTCTCTCACACACACACACACAGATAGATTACTTTATAAATAATAATAAAACAAGTAATTAATTCTCTCAACTTCTGAGCCCCCTAGCCTCCGGCCGTGTAAACGGAGAAGTGTAAATTGATACAATGTGCATCCTTTCAGATAAATAAATAGCACGTTTGCAACACAAAAAAGCCGCCTTTCATGCAATCCTAATTTCCTGAACTGTTAAATTATATTTTTTGTCTCTGTGTGACTGTTCGACGAGAGCTCGCTGTTTGTTGGGTTTCCGGCACCGAAACAGACAGACCCGGTTGCGGCAGTTTTTTTCTCAGCTGGAGCGAAGTGGAAATGCTACGGAGGCGGAGACAGAACCAATTTAATGGCCTTCTCTTTCTAATAGCCCCCCAAAATAGAGTGGTAGTCTCACACGACTGGAACTGATACATACTATTTGCATTGTAATGAGATGTCCTATTTCATCTGGAATGAACACGATGCTGGTTTCAGTATGATGCGCTGTCAAGCCGTGCCCTCATAACTTATACGACGGAATGTCTAAATACTGCATGTACACATTTCAAGGTTGATTGATAATAATTCAACAATGAGTATCTCTTTCTACTCTGCCTGAACGTGTTCATTACCTGTACTGCAATATCGTGAATATTTCTCTTTGTCATTGTGAATAAAGTTCCCCTCTTCAAAACAATACGACAGACTACATTACCCAGAGTAAGGCTTCATAGAAGGACTCCACCTACAGAGAGGCACTGTAAACTGGCAAAGTACGAAACACAGTCTTAATAAACCACACGTGGGAGTATAGATCACACTGTGCACTAAAGACCACGACATCCCCACACAACCTAAAACCACTCCACCTGGCCCATATATCTTCCTCCCTCTTTCCCTCCCGCTCTTTCCCTCCCTCCTCCCCTCTCCCTCTCACAGCACAGGTCTGATGATGGAAAGGAGTGGTGAGTGGTGTAGGAGGAAAGAGGGGCGAGAAAGAGAGAGAGAGAAATGGATGGATGGAGGAGGGATGAGTAACAAAGGCCCCTGTAGGACTGCTGTGTAGGCCTGCGGGCCTGCCTGCCTGCCGAGCTGATAGGACCTTCTGTCTGTCTGTAGCCAACCTCAGTGCCATCAGCCCACTCCATGCTCCAAATACACACCAGCATGCACACACACACACACACACACACACACACACACACACACATTCTGGAGGAGACTGGATAAGCCTCTCCTCTCACCCTGACTCAAACGCCCCCGAATGGTGCCTTCATGCCCCTCAGTGGTCGGCAGGTAGAGGGGTCGGGCGCAGAGTGGGAAGGACTGAGCCTTCCAAATGTCACCAGGTTATCTGAAAGCCACAGAATGTCTCCCACTCGACATTAGATCTTCAACCCTGATGCCAGCTTATGGGGGTTAGCTAGAGTCTTTTGCCAGGCTTTTCAATGTAGGTTGATATTATGTTAGTTGTAGGTGGAACAAAGACGGACAACTCCAAATGTCACCAGGTTCAAGTCTACAGAATGACATCTCCCACTCACCACCAGATCTCCAACCGTGATACCAGCTTATGATGGTTTGAGTTGTTTGTCGAAGGCTTCTCAGTGTAGGTTGTAGCCTTTTACAATGTTGATATGTTGGTTGTAGGTTGAACAAAGGTTGAGCCCTCCAAATGTCACCAGGTTATCTGTATGGCCACAGAATGACTCCCATTGCCAACCCTCATACTGAGTTATTTGTTGAAGGCTTTTCAATGTAGGTTGATATCTCATTAACGTAGCTTAAATGTAGAGTATGTCGCCTATATGGAAATTAAGTCAGCGACCGGTGCAACTATATGAAGCAGAGATGAAAACAGCTAATTAAGAAGCATGACAGTATTGAATTGTGAATATCTGATGCAATCATCAGTAATTACAAGATCAGCTTATGCCATTCTACGGCAAGCAGATGGGTTCATTGTCAAAGGCAATAATCCTGAAATCCCAAACTCCCCCATCATTGAAAAAAAGAAGATTTCAATGTCATGAAGCCTGAGTTGTACGCAAACAAATCAACCCCAAATGAAAAACAAATGTATTCGTCGAGCAATGCTGCTATTGAAAAATAGATCATTTTGGCATATCTGATGTAAATCGCATGCCAATTCAAGAGACAGATAATAGTGACCTCAAATTATATTGCTGTATTCAATTGTAATGTAAATGAAGTAGCTACTATTTGCTATTTAGGAGAATCAGCCTTGGCCAACAGGTGAAAGTATGTTCGTGCACTGAAAAAATATAACATTTTCAGCACCGTACAGATCCATGGCATGAAAGATAGAAAATAATCAAATGAGTGTCTCCAAAAACTGCACAACTCTAATATATACTGCAACCCAGTTACAAGTTAACACCCCTATTCTAATACTGTAGCCCAGTCCCCCATCAAGGTGGGTAGTCTGGGTCTAGTCACTAAGTGTCTATTTCAAAGTAAAAGCCAATGCATAAATACAATTAGCAGGTTTTGTCACCGTGGAGACAGAGCTGGGTAATTAGCATCTCTGAGCAGCCAACAGGACGGGACCTCTCTCCCTCTATCTCTCACTCTTTATCTCCCTCTCTAACTCACTCGCCCTCTCTCTGTCTATCTCTCTCCATTTCTTTATGTCCTCTCTATCCTGCCTCTCTCACAATTTCCTCCTTCTTGTGCTCTCTCTATTTCTTTCTCTCTCTCCATCCATCGCTCTGTCAGACCCAAGGGTGGTGGCAGGGTGGCAGGGAGCAGATGACAGTGCTGATTGGGGCACCCGGTCGCATGTCAGTGCCTTAATTGGCCACAGCACATTAATTGAAAGTGAAAAGCGGCGTCGGCCAAAAATACAACAAACGATGGGAGGCGTGGGTGAGGAATTTTGAAGGGTAGGAGCTAGAGCTGGAGCTGATTCTGGGGCTGAGGCTGGAGCTGGGGCTGAGGCTGAGGCTGGGGCTGAGGCTGGAACTGGGGCTGGGGCTGGGGCTGAGGTTGGGGCTGGGGTTGGGGCTGAGGCTGGGGCTGAGGCTGAGGCTGGGGCTGAGGCTGGGGCTAGGGCTGGTGATGAGGCTGGGGCTGGGGCTGGTGCTGGGTCTGAGGCTGGGGCTGGGGATGGGGCTGAGGATGAGGCTGAGGCTGGGGCTGGGGATGGGGATGGCGCTGAGAATGAGGCTGAGGCTGGGGCTGAGGCTGAGGCTGGGGATGGGGCTGGATCTGGACCTGAGGCTGGGACTGAGGCTGGGGCTGGGACTGAGTCTGGGGCTGAGGCTAGAGCTGAGGCTGAGGCTGGAGCTGAGGCTGGGGCTGGGGCTGGGGTTGGGGCTGGGACTGAGGCTGAGGTTGGGGCTGAGGCTGGAGCTTAGGCTGGGGCTGAGGCTGGAGCTGAGGCTGGGGCTGAGGTTGGGGCTGAGTCTGAGGCTGGGGCTGGGGCTGAGGGTGGAGCTGAGGCTTGAGCTGAGGCTGAGGCTGGAGCTGAGGCTGGGGCTGAGGTTGGGGCTGAGGCTGAGGCTGGGGCTGAGGCTGGAGCTGAGGCTGGGGCTGAGGCTGGAGCTGAGGCTGAGACTGGGGCTGGGGAAGGGAGGAGGAGATAGCGATAGAGGGAGAAATGGAGGGAGGAAGGGTGCTCCATTGGAAGTCTTTAATTGATTCAAATTAGGCGTTTGATTGACAGTGACAGGAACTGGGCAGGGACAAGCCAGGCGCAGATGACAGCGATTAACGTGTAACCAAACAAGCTGTCATTTTACCACAACACGTTTAGCTATGGGAAACACTGGCCATATGGCTCCTTTAACCCTCAGTGATCTGCAACACACTTCCTACCACACACTGTGACATGGGCCGTGGCCGGAATCTGTCTTGCCTACTACGTACTAAAACGACATACTGTGGACTAATTACTACATACTATTTAGTACATACTCTTTAGTAAAAATGTACGCAGTAAGCAACAAATATTAACATTCTAGGCTCACGCATACCGAGAATGCCCATATGTTTTTATTATGTAAATGAGCTACCACTAAAACCATATCAGTGTGATACTGTAGCGTCGTCAATATTCATCCTTTGCCATGTTTTTTAAATATTTTGAACGTGGACATTTCTCGCCTGCACTGCTAACTGCTCTGTATGTGTGTGCCTTGGCTTAGTAGAGTGAAGCCGTGGCACAGGAGAAACCCGTCAGCGCTTCCTAACCACTCCAAAGTGTTACAAGGCCCCTCACTAACCAAAGGTTAATGCTTTCTATGGGGCTCACATCGCAGAGGAGGCGTAGCAGCAATCCGCTCTCCCTCTCCGGGTAATATGACAGCGATGGAACCGGGATAGATTCAGGAACGCCAGGAACAAGGTAAGCTTTCCTCCATTGCACCCCCCTCTCCACTTCTCCTTCCCCCTTTTGCTCCCTCCCACACCTCTCGCCTCTCCACTCCGCCGCCTCCACCAAATTAAACGGCAGCCTTTAATGATTTCGCCAGAGTGTGTTTTTTTTTCTCTCCGACCGGCCCGCAAGAGCCGGTGCTGCTACCGGATGGTGGGAAGTGGGAACTCACTGAAGCGAGGGAGGAAGCGAGAGAGGGGGACGGAGGGGGGAGTTTTGTTTGCTAAAAACAGCGGGGAGTTGGCCCAGTGAAGAATGTCAGGTCAAATTGTTCTTGACAGTGCTAATATTGGAACCTCATAGCCCATAATTACATGCAAATAAATTGTGAAATGGCTCTCAGCTGGAGACCGAGTGGGAGAGGGCTGCTGTTAGCACAAGCCAGCTGGTGACCGCAGTGCAGAGAGAGAGCGAGACTTCAATTTCAAATAATTGAAAAAATAGGTTACTTTCCTGTCTGAAGTTTTGTATATGTTTCTTCAAAGAGGAGTAACGGAAAGGCTGTTCATCAATGGTGAAAAGTCAGCCTACGGTACAGTAACATTGGACCAACACCAACATGGTCTGATTGACCGGAGTGACAGTCGCACCTTTTGCTATGCTAAGGTTTATCAATAACTTACTAGCCTGGTTAAACCAGACTAAACCCTACACTCACCATCCAGGCTAATCAATCACGGCTTCCCCACCTGTCAGAGTGGTATCTGTGACCAACAGGAAGCACATGCACCCTGCTAATCTTTCACCTCTGGGTGTCTGGTGCAGGTTCACATCAGTGGCCAGAGCCCCCCTACAGTCCAGACTCAATGACCTTCCAACCTTTTGACCTTTGAACTTTGACCGGATGCTGAACTTTGACCGGACAGTTCCACCTTGTGAAAGGCTGAGGCCCAACGAGTCACAAAAAAGACCCACAGAGGTTATGGCACAATAAGAACACCGATCTGTACCCATAGTGAAATTGTTTCTGATTGAAATTGAACCCTGCTACTGGTCAATGGGACAATTGAGGTAGTGTTGTTGTCCTACAGTAGCAGGAAGACTATATGGGGAAAAGAGTGATTTAGATTGAGAAAACCACTCTCCAAGGCTGTTAGTGTATGCTGTAGCCTGCCTGCATCCCTAAGATAGGGTTATGTTTCCATTCATATATTCCATTCTATTTGATAGCCATTGTGTACTTACTGTCTTTGGTTTAGATAACAGGCTGTGAAAATAGCTGTTAAAAGGAACTCAGAACCTCTATAATGAAGTCTCTTATGGAAATAATGGAAATGTACAGTATATACAATGAGTATACTTTCCTAATATGTCTATGTTGTGGAAAAAGATGGTGTTCTTAAGGTTTTGTATACTCAGTGTATATACTATATATATGCCTATATGATCAGTATTTAAGATCCTGTTAATGCCAAGCCCATAGAGTGTAATAAAGAAACACAGCTACTGATCTAACAGGCCTTTGCAACTGCGTGGGTCCCAGAGTGTGCTTTTCGGTCTCCACCACTCCACTTAAATCCTCATTTTCTAGGACTTACTGAAATTCATATTGGCTGCCTCTGCAAGATAAATGTAAATCGCATTCCCTTATATTCGCTATTTATCAGGATGCAACAGCATCCTCACTTTCAGCAGGAGAAATATCTCTCACCCGCACACAAACAACCTTGCATTTAAATAGCATTTTTATTGTCCTCCCTAGCCTTTCACCTCTGAGAGGGGGAATAATGTTGCCTCTCTGGGGAGAGTGAGGGCACAGAGACAGAGAGAGAGACACAGACAGACAGACAGACAGACAGACAGACAGACAGACAGACAGACAGACAGACAGACAGACAGACAGACAGACAGACAGACAGACAGACAGACAGACAGACAGACAGACAGACAGACAGACAGACAGACAGAGATAGGGTATAGAGGGAGAGATATGCTAACAGAAAGAAGGAGAGGAAGACTGAGGTGATGTCAGACCTAAAGGGAGAGAAAGAGTGAACTGGAGAGAATGTGAAAAGAGTGAGAGAGATGTCCAATGGTCAACAGAGAAATCTAAATAAATAATATAATAGTATCTTGAGGTCAGGAATACAAAGACTAGATTTGACAAGGTCCAATAATACCAAGTACCACTTGACAACAGAAAGGCAATCAAAGTAAATGAACGAGCAACCAAGTTAACCAGTGAGTCCTGAAAATATAACATTTCACATTATGCATCTCACCATGTTGTAGGCCTGTCTGTATTCTCAGTAATCACAAGGACATCCTATCATTTTGATAACCATTCACCTGCCCTAACCCCTATGTCTGGTTTCTCAAATTCCCATTGTTCAGTACAGTACCGTATTATATTCTGAATTATTTTACCTCCAGACGGTTTCGGCTAGCGATAGGCCTACCTAACCACCAGGAGGCACTGCGTGAGATAACTCAAACACCTTTTAAGGGGCTTAAGGGCTATTGAGTCCATTCTTCCAATGGAGCACCACAGAGAAAGAGAAGAGGAGGAAGGAGGAGGGCTTTCCACTCATCCGAACCACTGAAACTCTACTACCTACAATTACCAGACCAGGAAGACTCGTATTTTCTTATTTCCACGCTTCCAGCGCTGGGAGAAGAAGAAGAAGAAGAAGAAGAAGAAAATAGCAAGAAGAAGAAGAAGCAAAATGAATAAATAAGTAAATGCTAAAAATGTATGCTAAAAAAAAACATTCCGCCAGTGGATATGATTTAAATTCGCCTGATTTTCTTGGCAGGTCTCATCTTTTTCTCTTCTAAAGCTTCTTACTTTTTTTTTATTCTTGCCAAATTGAAACAGCATCTGTATTTAGGATGAGTTCTAATTAACAAGTATGTACCCTCTTCTCCCCTTCCCCCCGCTTTCCCTCTCTCTAAGTATGGAAGTGATGTAAATATATGCATTCATCCTTTTTGATATGTTGACACCGGAGCTTGCCAGCTGACACGGTGCCCAGTGAAAGAGCTTAATACCCCCAAGTTTTCATAATGTAGGAGACTAAGGAGGCACAAGTCTCTCTCTCTCTCTCTCTATATATATATATATATATATATATATACATATATGTATGTGTGTGTGTGTGTATATATATATAGAGAGAGACATATATACATATATATATATATATATTTCTCTCTCATTGACATTCAGGTGCACAGTGTCTTGTCAAAAGCAAGAGGGGGCTGGGTGAGGGAGAGAGAGAGAGAGAGGGAGCCAAAAACATCTCCCCTGGTAAATGTTTTTTTTTTGGCAACTCCTTTGCAGGCTTCTTAAATATTCATCCCCTTTTTAAAAAGTGGCTGCTGTGCTAATGGAAGTGCTGTGGTGAGGGGAGAGGGAGTGAGAGAGAGAGGGAGAAAGAGAGAGAGAACAGGAGGGAGGGAAGAGGGAGAGGGCCCCCTCCCCTTATCTCGGGCAGACAGTTGTCAGGAATCACTAGTGAGGCCTGAGTTAGCGCGCGCAGCACAGGCAGGCAGGCCTGGGGATATGGATCAAAGGGAGAGCCGGGGAGCGCTACAGTGGCTCTGATCCCCTAGTGCTGAAACCCCAGCCTTATTCGCTCACATACACACACCCAAACACACACACACCCAAACACACACTCCCCGACATCAAATGCTAGCCAGAGCTCTTCCGCCATTCCAAAACACAAATCTTCCTTCACCACCACAGCAATTGAAATTAAGGAGGAAAAACCTTGACTTTTTTTCTCAGTATTTTTGTGTGTGTGCTTTTGTTGACTTTTATGATGAATTTATGGGTTTAGTTGGGGTTTGTTTGTGGGTAATTGTTTGTTTATCTGTGACGGGTCAACAAGTTGTGTGTCCTGACAGCGAGGGATTAGGGGACCAACGTTGTGCATGTCATCTGACAATTCATATAGAAAACAGTCTGACAATGGGGTGACTGAAAATAGCCAAATAGAGTTTTTTTTAAACGTGGTTCAATAAGATCAGCTTTATTTCATCAAGAATCCAAGGCTGTAACAGAATGACTGAGAGCCAGGCTGCATACATATCAAATGCACTTTCCCATCACAAGGCTAGCATTTTCATATTGTAATTTTCTCACTCAATAATACTTGGAATTGGCTGCATTCTACTGCTAGTTTCCTACATGAAAGTCAGTAATTCTTTCGCATTCAATTTGAAAGGGGGGAGGCACAAAACGTCTTGTGTGTGCATCAGATGCCAAAAGCAATATGCACTATCCAAATTGAATTATTGCCTGTCAGAAGGCATAGACATTATGCTATTTTCAAGCTCATCATTTGGAAACACACCCGACATTGTTATCTCATGTAAATGATTTGAAACATGACGGAGGGGTCAAGATGGTTGATCTCGCAATGAAAACGCTAATGCAGTGATATCATAAACTGCATTTAAAAACAAAACGTATCTCTCATTCTATTCATTTCAACCCCCCCCCCCTGCTCAGAATGAGGGTGCATGTTGTCATGTCATCAAAAAAAGACAAATGATTCCATTTCAAGTAAGTTTTATACAACTATTTTGTTGTTTATGGACTTTCTAGAGGTTAAATCCCAGTGCTCGTACTTGATTAAAAAGAATGCAACAAATCGTGGTGAGAAACCTGTCTTATAAGCCTTCCCTTATTACCCTGAGCTCAGACTGGACAGGCTCTTGTATAAGATGATAGGCTGTCAAACACCGACTGAGATATGGAGAGTTATGTTCAAGACATGTTCAAGACTGGGAAATCACTCCCTACCTCTGACTGGTAGGGACAAAAGGGGCTTAATGGAACTAGTCTAAGTCTTAGCCATGCCAGCCATCAGTTTTACCAGGACAAGGCTAGATATAACTACAATACCGGGTGGGGGGAGAGAGAGGAAAACTACATTTTAAATAAATAACTAACAATTTGAGGTTAGTATAAGAGCGGTAATAGATGGCAGCCTCCTGTAACGTTCAATGGATGGCAGCCTCCAGGAACATTCAATGGATGGCAGCCTCCAGTAACATTCAATGGATGGCAGCCTCCAGTAACATTCAATGGATGGCAGCCTCCAGGAACATTCAATGGATGGCAGCCTCCAGTAACATTCAATGGATGGCAGCCTCCAGGAACATTCAATGGATGGCAGCCTCCAGTAACATTCAATGGATGGCAGCCTCCAGTAACATTCAATGGATGGCAGCCTCCAGGAACATTCAATGGATGGCAGCCTCCAGTAACATTCAATGAATGGCAGCCTCCAGGAACATTCAATGATTGGCAGCCTCCAGTAACATTCAATGGATGGCAGCCTCCAGTAACATTCAATGAATGGCAGCCTCCAGCAACATTCAATGATTGGCAGCCTCCAGTAACATTCAATGGATGGCAGCCTCCAGTAACATTCAATGAATGGAAGCCTCCAGTAACATTCAATGATTGGCAGCCTCCAGTAACATTCAATGAATGGCAGCCTCCAGTAACATTCAATGAATGGAAGCCTCCAGGAACATTCAATGAATGGAAGCCTCCAGGAACATTCAATGATTGGCAGCCTCCAGGAACATTCAATGAATGGCAGCCTCCAGTAACATTCAATGAATGGCAGCCTCCAGTAACATTCAATGAATGGCAGCCTCCAGTAACATTCAATGAATGGCAGCCTCCAGGAACATTCAATGATTGGCAGCCTCCAGGAACATTCAATGATTGGCAGCCTCCAGGAACATTCAATGAATGGCAGCCTCCAGTAACATTCAATGAATGGCAGCCTCCAGTAACATTCAATGAATGGCAGCCTCCAGGAACATTCAATGAATGGCAGCCTCCAGGAACATTCAATGAATGGCAGCCTCCAGTAACATTCAATGAATGGCAGCCTCCAGTAACATTCAATGAATGGCAGCCTCCAGTAACATTCAATGAATGGCAGCCTCCAGTAACATTCAATGAATGGCAGCCTCCAGGAACATTCAATGGACACCAAACAAGACAACACCCACAGAGAACAAATGTGTTCAACTCTGGCACAATGCTACTAGAACATATTATCTTCATATCTTCAGTTTGAACTATTTCATCTTGACTAGTAATCTGTCTGAGGTACGCAGTATGCAGATTGCTATTGTCTATAACATGTTATATCGGAATCGGGGAATGAAATAAGCAATAGAATGTGGTTGGAACAGGTTTTTCATGTAGTGCACAAAAGGGAGGGAAAAGAAGGTGCAGCTGGCTTGTGTTTACATCTACAGTACAGTACTTGGCAATTGTAAGTGCTGTTTACTGTTGTTGACAACATAAATGCACTTTATTTAAAGTGCATTTAGAATCGCTACACACTTTACATTAAAACAAGAATAAAATAACATAGAAAGCAAAATAAAATAAACGCCAGCTACAAAAGTGAGATATTAAAAGTTATTTAAAAACCTCAATAGTATGCATTTGTACACCAACCCACTAAAAGAAAGTGGGACAGTATGGAATATGTGCAAAACCTATATCGCTTCAAGACAGTGCTTGTCCTGGTACAAAAATTGGGGGAATAAATATTTTGTGGGGCTGATGTTAGTTGCATAAACCACAGTTGGATCAAAGTAAAGCTCTTTCCATTGCAAGCTTTGTCAAACCAATTACAACCAACAAGACACAAACTCCCTAAAACACCTTAGTCTTGTAACGAGGAAAGGAAATGAACAAACAACCACTTTGGAACAGAAATGTTCCTTTGGGAAAGAAGAAGTTGTAAAGGATGGATTGGCTGAAGAATGCTCCTCTGCTCACATCCCCAATAACACACAACAACAAACTACAACAAAAGCACGGGGGAATAAAAGAATTGTATTTACACACGCACACTTTCACGTGCATTTCCATATATATTCCCGTGCTTTGGCACTGTACGGGCTAATCATACTGGGGAAAGCTGCATCTCCTCCCATATGTTCCTGCCTGCTGTAAAGGAAATATTCTCTCTGCTGTGCGCATATAGAACGCTTTATTAAAGGCATACAGAAGGATTGGAGAAATAGTAGCCCACACTGAGGACAGAGAAACATACTCCACAGAGAGAAAGAGAGAAACGGGAAAAGCATGACATTTTAGGGAGAGAGGGGGGAGATTTAAAAGAAAGAGAAGAAGAGGAGGAATTTCGATTTAGAAAAAAAAAGGGAGGGGGCAGCTTCTTCAGCATATGCTATGAGCCTTCCCTGCAGAAAAGGGGGGAGACAGAGAAGGAGAGAAGGGGAGGAGAGGATAGTATTTGTGTCTGCAGGGGCATGGCCAGGGGTTGCTTGCGCAGAGTGGTGGTCTGGAGGGCTGAACTGTGATAGTCCTGCTGTCAGGGACGACATTAATTTATCCCACAATGAGAGGTTGATGGGATTGCCACATGTCACATGGGGACCTGGGCAAAGGGGTAAGAGAGAGAGAAAGACAGCGAGAGAGAGAGAGAGAGAGAGAGAGAGAGAGAGAGAGAGAGAGAGAGAGAGAGAGAGAGAGTTGAGAAGAGCTAGATAGTGCTGCTAAGACTGGAGAAATGTAGAAACTTTTTCACACACACACACACACACACACACACACACACACACACACACCTTTACAAAAGCACCCATGTGGAGCAACGTATTAGAATGGATGGGTTGTGATTGTGAATCACTGATCCACCTGCTTTAACAACTCATTTCTCTGTTGCTGACACAACTCCCATTGTTACGGATTTCATGTCTTTTTCTGAGGTGCTGTGAATTAACATCACGTGATTGAAACGTTTCTGTCACTTCAAATGCAAATGAAACACGTCTTCTTAAATTCTTAGAGTAATATTATTCTAAATTAAATTGACAAAATACTAGAGTTCAGTTATTTCCTATTAGAATCCAATTGAATTTAAAAAATCACTTTCAAATGCCTTTGCTAATACATAAACGCATACGTATGCAAAATCAAAGTAAAGGCCCCTCTTAATAGAAAAATCTCTTCTTGCCCATACAGTAGGCTTGGGAACTATAGCGTCGTAATCCCTAATGTAAAACAGGGAAGTCTTGTTATTTTATCTGTTCTACCGGCGAACAAGCAAGGGAGAGAGGGAGTCACGTTAATAGTCATAAGGAAAAGCCAACCCATGTCCCTGATATTTATGCAGGTTTGCAGCGCTAAGCATTAGCCTCCCAAAGCCTCACCACTACGATTAACAATCAGAAAACGCTGAGGAACGTGCCTGTTATCCCCCAACTCTCCAGTACATGAGAAAATCTCTTTTTTGTCACCCAAATCCTTCATTCTTTCTTCTCTTCTCCGCCGAAAAAAAGAGTGGAAGTATTACCAGTTTTCTCAATCTGCTTTGAGAAATATTTCAGGGGGGGGGGGCGCTCGCAATAAAATATGTGTGAATGCGGGGGTAATTGCGGACAAATGTGGCATTGAATTAAATTTGAGACTCTTTAAACACCATTTCAATCTTATTTTCTGCTTGTTAGTCAGATCTTGTTGCTCAGGGTGGGCTGGACTGCCCAGTTTTGGTGAGTAATTGCATATAATTTCCTCCTCACCAGTGGTTTGCATCAACATCCGTCCTATTCTCTATTCTGTGGCCGTTAAAAATCAAGCACGATCAGAAATTCTCATTTTCAATGGTTATTGTTCAAGATGCCGTGAGAGGATAAAGTGGACAATTCCTATTTGCATGCCACACGGACGCACAACAATGGCATTGCGGACGATCGAGGGGAAAGGAAACATTAAAGGCCTCTGACACCAATTGATTACAGCGGTGTAGCATTCCCTTATCGAGTCCACTGTCCTCTAATAAAAGATGACCAAGAAAAGAAAGACTCTTATGTAAAAACCCGATGGACCTCCCACAGAAGAGGCAGAGCAGGCTAGTTAACATCGAGTTATCACTTAGAATCTGAGGAAGAAGCTCTATAACATTAAAATGGTATACCTGTCTCATAGAATAATGCCTTAACGTTCAATGATGAATTCATCTCTATTTTCTGAGTGAAAAATACTTCATGCCTAGGTCATTCACCATGCAATATTCATCTATGGAAGTTTGTATTGGGTAGCTAAGCCTTATTTTTTTTAATCAGTTACAATGCATTAGGACAGAGCGCTTTGACGGCGAAGTCTGTTAATTCCGAAAATGATGTCGGTAGACACAGCTCGACAATTGGGTGAAAAGACTCATTAGTTGAATGTGATTACGTCTTTTCTTTGCTAGGATATCTTCGTATTAGTTGTTTCCCTGTAGTGCCTACTGAGTCGAGCGAAGGATTTGTCGAACATGGTTGTGTGTTTCAAGTTCAAACTCTAATTCGTTTAGAATCCACGTGTGTCAAACAATCGTCCTCATTTGATTTGAGGCTCAGGGATGTGGGATGAAATTAATTGTCAAACATTATCATCCAAAATCCCCCTGTAGCAAGAGGATATTGGTATCTTCTGTACTTGACACGTTTACAGTCAAAGCCACGAGAGACCCTCTTAATCAGAGACAAGCCACTGAGCGTTACTCTATCAAAATAGACACTGGGTTTCCGGGGTATGACAAAAACACAACTCTTCCCCTAAATGCAAGAATGCATGTTTTGGACTTATGCAACCAACAATCATAGCATTTGTCAGAGATCCTAATAAACAATAACAATAAACAGTAGGACAAGAAAAAAAAACTAGCAATCGAGATTCGCTTTCTGGCGCTGTAGCAAGAATAGTCCTTTTCTTTACAGCACCATATTTAGATTTGAATTGAATGGGACGTGGAAAAGTATACTCTCTTCGGAGTGTTTTCTTTATGGGTTGCAGGTACATTTCTTAGTGCGGAAGACTTGTCCTCACACACCAGCGTGACTTGGATACACACCCACACACACCCTCAGAGCAGTGGAATAACACTGCCTCACACCCTGACATGCCACCATTTGAACCCCAGCACCTACCTGTGGGGAGAGGCCGTTGCTGACGGGGTTCATGTGGTTACTGGGTGCCGAGGGGCTCATGAAGGAGTCGGAGTAGCTGGAGAAGCCATGGCGGTTGGACGACAGGCCGTAGGCCGAGCCGCCATCCCCGCCCGACAGCCCTCCCTGGTGCATGGTGGACGGTGGTAATGGCTGAGGGCGGTGAACCGTGCCACTAACGTCTGGGGTTTATGCAGAAGGAGGACCAGGGAGAAATCACATTTAAGGTCATGGGTGATGATCACATACACAGCACCATAGGAATGTAATATCATCTTAGCGCTACTGGGTGTTTGTAACAGGTCGAATCAAGTACGTGACTCAGATGTCATCTATGCGCCACGAGACTGTGTTAGCCCACTGACCTAAATCCTAGGCATTAGTTCAAGGAGCTACAGTAACATTCGCCTTCAGGTCTCAGACAAGGGTAAAATACATTAGCATTAGATCACACTAGCACTACGTGGCTAACCAACTTTGATAATGGTACCTCAACACTACATGTTAGGACCATGTGTTCGCAGGTGGTGGTAGAGATGTCTATACCTTGTGATAGTGTGGTTGTGGGGTAACCGGAATCTTGGAGCTGGTAGGTGGGTAGCGTGGGCATGCCGCTGCCTGGGAATCCGCCTGGCAACAGGTGATTGAACGCCGCCAGCTGATTGGCTCCCGCTTGCTTACGCCACCTGGCCCGTCGGTTGCTGAACCACACCTAGAGAGAAAGAGGATTTTCATGAATGAAAGAGAGACTGCACGGCAGGAAGGAGGAAAATAAGAAGAGAGAAAAATAGAAAACAAAGACTTAAAAGGGAGGGAGGCAGACCAAGGCAAAGAACCTGCAATTAACTGTTTAACTGTTCATTCAAACTGGTTGACCCAGTGTTATTTTGGGGGTGATAATCGCTATCGTGTCAATCAAACACATTTAAATCTTAATTAACACCATCAGTGTGAGGGCCCCACACACCATGGGCAAAATTACTGCAAAAAAAACTTCTTCAATTAACAGGGGCTTGCTGATGACTAGTTTCAGATGTGCTGGTGTTGGAATACATCAAATACATACATAATGGGACAGCTGGGTTGAAAGGCTGATTCACACCGTGTGCGTCCCAAATTTTCCCTATAGGGCACTACCTTTGAACAGAAATCTATGGGCCCTGGTCAAAGTAGTGCGCTACCTTTAAACAGAGATCTATAGGCCCTGGTCAAAGTAGTGCACTACCTTTAAACAGAGATCTATGGGCTCTGGTCAAAGTAGTGCACAACCTTTGAACATAGATCTGTGTACACTAAAGGGAATAGGGTACCATTTGGGACAAGGCAAAAGTAGATGAATTTGATTTGAAAATAGAAAATAGGTTTGGGCTTAAGGTTTTGCCGGCATTATACACTGAGTGTAAAAAACATAAAGAACTCTCTTTCCATGACATAGACTGACCAGGTAAATCCAGGTGAAACATATGATCCCTTATTGATGTCACTTGTTAAATCCACTTCAATCAGTGTAGATGAAAGGGAGGAGACAGGTTAAAGAAGGATTTTTAAGCCTTGAGACAATTAAGACACGGATTGTGTATGTGTGCCATTCAGAGGGTGTATGGGCAAGACAAAAGATTTAAGTGCCTTTGAATGGGGTATGGTAGTAGGGGCCAGGTGCACCGGTTTGTGTCAAGAACTGCAACGCTGCTGGGTTTTTCACCCTGCACAGTTTCCCGTGTGTATCAAGAATGAGGACATCTAGCCGTGTGTATCAAGAATAAGGACATCCAGCCAACTTGACGCAACTGTGGGAAGCATTGGAGTCAACATGGGCCAGCATCCCTGTGCAACGTTTTCGAGTCCATGCCTGACGAATTTGAGGCTGTTCTGAGGGCAAAGGGGGGAGGTGCAACTCAGTATTAGGAAGGTGTTCCTGATAAACAAACGTTGTATGTGTCTTTGAGCACCTAGTCAACGCTGTCTCAAACTGCGGCCATCAAGACAAAACACAGGTCAGACACTCAAGGCCAACATGAATGTTGCAATGCATCTAAAACGGGCAGTAAGGGATCTTTCCCCTCCCTGACCCACCTATGTGTGTTTAAATAACCAGTTAAAGGCTCCAGTTTGCTACAGCAGGACAATAATCCTGCACCAACAGGAAATGTGAATTATTATGTGGATGAAAATTCATTGACATTTTAATAGGGGTTGATCCATTTTTTTGTAAGGGAAAATCAAGTGGAAATTACAGACATCAGTAGCCTTTTTAAACCTCAAATACACTACAAGTTTTAAATGTCTTGCATTGCGGGAAAGTTATCCTGCAACAGGGTCATCAGAGACTGTAACGTTCTTTGCTTATTTTACAAGCATTTCGCTACACTCGCATTAACATCTGCTAACCATGTGTATGTGACAAATAAAATTTGATTTGATTTGGGTGGTCAAATTAAGATCCTAAATTTGTATGTATGTTTCTACATATGCAGTAGGAGACTGTTGGCCTGTGTCATTGATCTATGGCTCTTGGGGCCGATTCATCAGCACTTAATACACTGTCTGTGCAGTTAATCTCCTGTTGTCTCCCAAATGGGCCCGGCCCATTGAGAGGGCCGCTGAAAGAAGGATACAATGGAGGCTTGGCTTGAATGGGCCACAAAGAGGCCTTTTTAAACAGGCTCTCTCTCAGCCCTAGTAACGCTACCTTTCAGCTGGCTCGCATGGATCAACGGATGGATGGCCTAGGACAGGGATGCACATTTGTGCTCCACTGCTCACACACACACACACACACACACACACACACACACGTCCATATGGCTCGGCCAGATCAGGTCTGAAACACAGATGCTTCTCTTGCATGATTGCTGAATAACATTACTGTGAGAGAAACTTAACTTCAGAGAAGTGTGTCAAACTCTACACTTACACACCATTCTCCCATAGACATCAATGAATGACTCATTCTCAACAAAAAGTTTCAACTTAATTTAATCCTACAGGATATGCAAAAGTGATAGGCCCAAACTGATATTCCAGGTGCTAACACCCCCCCCCCCCCCCCCCAGCTTTAGGCTCAGCAGGACTTCGGCCTCACCCACTCCCCCAGCTATAGCTCCCTCAGCCCCCCAGCCCTCCTGTCCCTCTTGTATTGTCAGCCTCCCTCTCCACTCCCATAGGCCCAGATTAAGCAGAATGGTAAATGAAAGAGCAGTGCGTGGCTATAGGCACAAATTACCCATCTTTCAACTCCACAGGACACTAATTGCCGGGTCTTAATTAAACGTGGCAAATAAAAGAGAGAAACCTTGTACAAGTACGGGCCTACACGCAGATGGATAGCCTACACACCACACCTGAACACGCACGATTAGGCACAGACACACACAAACACACACGTGCTCGCACTTACACGCTGACACGCACATGCGCACACACACAATGTGAGAATAAAAGTGAGTGAAAGTACACACACACACACACACACCACCTATACTTTCCCCCGGGCTACCCACTTTCTTCCTCTCCTCACCGACTACATTTGCAGTTTTACATTTGTGCAAATGAAAAACATGCCTTTCAAGTGTAGAATATCATTTGGAGTTCTATTTTCGAAGGGTAGACTCTAATAATTACACGAGGCAGTGTTTGCCCTAGGTGCTAAGAGTGAGAGGAGTGAGCTAAGACACTCTCAGTTCACAAACTTGGCAGCCTTTTCTCTGCTTCTCTTCAGAATCACCACCAACGGTGTACAAACGATGTACCAAAGATTCATGACAACTGAATCTCATCCATACAACTGCGTGAGATACTCGTGACAGGTTTTTACGTCCACTCCTTATGAATAAAATCATTACTGAAAGCTGATTGCATTTAACATACCAGTCACATTGTAGGTTTTATTTAGATTTTTCACTGTGTGTGTTTACAGTAAGTCTGCTCTGTGTGAGTGCGGCTGCAGGGCTCAGTGGATTTCCTAAGAGGCTTGCTCTGAGCACCACCAAGGACTTGATACTCTGCTCTGGAATCTGACTGCAATGTCACCTTGGAAGGATTCTCTCTCTCTCTCTCTCTCTCTCTCTCTCTCTCTCTCTCTCTCATACTCCCCAGCTCCTCCCCTAAATAAAGACTGTAGTACATTACCTAGTTTAGCTCACAACAGAGCTAAAAAACATTCTGTTCTATTTTTGTGTGTATACCTGCCTGTGTGAGTGCGTGCCTGTGTGTGTGTGCTTTGTGTGCGTGTGTATCTTCTCCAGTTGGGGAGATATCGTCTGGGATTACTGTTGGGCTGGCTGGCGGGGGGAATGACTTGGAGACGGGCACGATGACGAGTAAAACCTGGATAACGTGATTGAATTTCACAGCCAAAAAGTCCAACATAACAGCGACTAAGAGGCATGAAAAAGCCCAACATCAATCTTTTCTCTCTCTTTTGCAGTAGCCTCTTCTCTATCTCTCAGTTTCTCTGTCGCTCTCTCTCTCTTTAGCTCTCTCTCTGTCGCTCTCTCTCTGTAGCTCTAGGTGGCAGGGTGAGGGCGTCAGAGCGGAGGAGTTTTGGAGAGTAAAGGGCTGAGGTTACATGACATAGGCATCCAGAGGTCAAGCCCTGATAGAGGGCCGCGGGGCCTCTCTCTCTCTCTTTCCACTGGAGATGGAAAGACAGAGATATGCTGTTTTACTGCCCACAGATGGTCCACATGAACCAGGGCACACACATATATCCTCACACACACATGCAGACGTACACACACATACACAAACTCATACACGCACCCGCGTACACACACACACACACACACACACACACACACACACACACACACACACACACACACACACACACACACACACACACACACACACACACACACACACACACACACACACACACACAAACAAACAAACAAACAAACACAAACAAACACACACATGCAGACACACACCACACACACACACACACACACTCACACACACACACACACACACACACAAACACACACACACACACACGGTCACAAAAATGCTCATGTTCTTCCTATTCATGGAACTCGTCCCATTTTTGTAGGGTATTCCCATTCTAAATGTCTTGTTAGAAAAGTATAGGCCTCGATTGCGTCCACAGTTCGAAGGATTCCATACATGGGTTTAATGAGACACCACTCTACAACAGAAGGAGTGACACCAGTAACCTGGCAACGATGGTCACAGATCAGAACAAAAGACCAAGGGAGAGGATTCTCCCAGTTAGCCCCAGACTGATCAGTCTCTCTCTCTCTCTCTCTCTCTCTCTCTCTCTCTCTCTCTCTCTCTCTCTCCCTCTCCTTCTCCCTCCCTGTATCTCTCTCCCCCCTTGTTCGATCTCTCCGTCTGCTAGCCGGGTTGGCGCTATGCTAATTAAAGTAGCTGGGAGTGTGAATCGGGGAGTCGGGGAGTGGAGGGGCGGATTAGGCCGATAAGTATCAGGAGTAAAGAGAGACTGAAAGAAATTCATTTCAACTCTAATAATAAACCCCTCTGTTTGAACACCAGAGCGGGTACACTGCCACTGCTTCCAACTCCACCGTCGACACAAATCCCATTTGTTCTTTTGTGGCGCACAAAACAAATGACTTGGAGGAGCAGCTTTGACTCTGAATGGTAGCAGCAGGGCAAGTCGCACTACAAGGCTACAAGGCTTCAGGCCTAGAGCTCCGTTTTCAGCCAGCTCCACTGCCGAGGTGGTCTAAGCGAGTCAAGGTATCGTGGGATCAAGGTATTATGATATACTTTGACACTGTGTATTGTTGATTTCATGTATTTATGTATGGAATTAATAAGTAATGGAGTGAAGTATGAGTTAGGCTAACACATATTACATGGAGGTGTGACGTGGAAGGATATGACAATTGTAATCATTGATATACAGTACATTCTCAATTTCCATGTCGCCTGTTAACAGCCACCATTCCAGCCTCACAAACCTGTCACTCCCATTGACAGAAAACATGAGTGTGGTTATGTTGTCAGCAGTGGAACATGTTTCAAGTAAGACAGGTAGCCATGGCTCAGTCCTAAAGATCTGGTAGTTCTCATCCCTGTCGTTGGGCTAGATACATATCAGTGTCGTTCATTTGTCAAACAGAGGCTGTAAAAGTATTTGTGTGTGTGCGTGTGTGTGCGTGTGTGCGCGTGTGTGTGCGCGTGTGTGTGCGCGTGTGTGTGCGCGTGTGTGTGTGTGTGTGTGTGTGTGTGTGTGTGTGGAGAGGGATAAGCTATGGTGAGTTGGTTTGATGCAATTAAGGATTGGTGGTGGCTTCTGAAGACAGATGGGCTGTTTCTCTCTCTCTCTCTCTCTCTCTCTCTGTGTATGTCTCTCTCTATGAGAACCACATGAAATGAGAAATCTGTTGATGCTGAAGACTCCTCCCCTCTCATAGAAGCCCCCCGCCCCATGACACACATACACCACAGCAGCCCTGTTTCTCACCCTCTCCCAGACATCTGGATACCATGTCAGGCAGGCAGGCAACAGCTGCACCGGCCAGGTCAACAACTAGTCCATGGTGTGCTGCACAAGCTAAGAGGCTCAGGCCACCTTTGTCTACCCTCTCCTTTGGCTCCCCGGGTACCTGACTCTAGGCCCCCTAGGCCCCTGTCTGCCCTGTCTCTGACACTGTCGAGGGCTAGTGTAAAAAACAGTTACCCCAGAAGCACCAGGTGTCTGATTCCTTCATAACAGCCCCTCTCAGTGGTGCCCTGAAAGGAGCCATTTTTAACACGCACTGAGTCATTACTGGGAGTCAATGGAGCTCAGCTTCTGGTCCCGTTAATCGTCTCCCATGAACCGCTTTACTTTGAATGAGCACTAATTCTAATTGGCACATTTGGTGTCAGAAGTGGGATCCCAATTTGTACATCCAATTAGTTTCCAAGACATACAGTAAAGTACTAACTCAGGTGGGACCTTCTTCTTCAGTCTGCTGTGGATGGAGGACTGAAAGCCCTTTGTTACTGTAGAGAACCCACCCTGGAAGGGGAGTGTGCTGTTATATTTGGCAGAGATGTGTTTTCACTTGGGGTCCAGTCAGTAGCTGACTGATGCCTCTTGCATGGTCAGTTGTATATTCAAGGGTGATGGAAAAGAGTACAGAAACGTGGAAGACACTGTCCTGGGTATACCAATAATTGACTTCAGCTCAATGTGGACAAGATTTAGAAATATGACATTTGTGTCTCACCCTCATCCATCCATCCATCCACCCAGCCTCCCATCCATTCATTAACCCAGACATCCAACCATCCATCCACCCCTCCATCCATCCTCGCAATAAGACATCTGACAAAGGAACAATTTGTCAATCTTTGGAATTACTTTGTCCAGTGGCCAAACTGTAAACTACATTTGTCCACAATAACTGGTGTGATCATTACACAAGCACACCATCTTTTTTTAAATGTTATTTTCATGTCCTGGAAATTTTTTTTCAGTGACCTTTTCAAAAATGTTATTTGGACTGACCTTTTCAAGCTTTTTTCAAAGCCTCCCAGAATTAGATTATAAGGAAAGTCGCCTAACGAAATTACTGCCACAATTCAGATACCTCAGGCTTTCACATGACATCATTTAGCCACATTATTGACAAAAAAATGTCCCTTTTAGTCATGTTTTTACTTGAATCAGTCAGTGAGCTATAAATATGTATAATGGTCTAATTCCCCCGTGGGGGTTTGTGCTAAGAGAATGGGACATTGAGCTGACCTACTAACATGGCTGAAAGCTAAACAGAGCCTCTGATATGGACTGCCAACAACAACCACATCACATGATCCGTGGAGGACCAATCCCACTGTCCCAATGATGTTTGCTTTTGAGACAGGAAAAATATGACACCAAATGCTGTTCGGTACGGAAGTCCAGAGAGGATCACCTCATAATAAAAGTTGTTTTTGTCGAGATCACAAGATAAGCTCCATAAATAAGAGTGGATGCATTGATGATGATAGACCAGAGACGATAGATCAGCGCATCCGTTTGCATTTTGATCAGTGATTAACCCAGGCAGAAACTGCATTCCGTCTGTCAGTTATAGATGGCTTCCAGTTTTGTCTCCAATACAATTTTAAAGACAGGTAAAAGTATGGTTACACTACTATTTTAAGCGGATGGAATGTGGAACGTTCCGTGCAAGAAGAGTTAACATTGACATCTCTTGTTGCAGGCTACCAATGAAGGTTTGCCAAAGTTCACCAGGCTATCACCAGACTAGAGTATTTCAATCTCTTGAATAGTTTTGACAGGGAGGTTGGGTCTGTCGATAGCAGCTGAAACACAGTCGCAAACAATAATTAACAAGTAGTGCAGAAAAATAAAACTAGTAAAAACAGCTGAAGTGGGTCACATGTTGAAGTAGCTAATTACTCCAACATTTCATGTAGGCTACAGTCTATTTGTCACTTCAGCCACAAATGGTGGGCAAAATCTTGTGGTGCTTATTGGTTTATTCGGATCGCCATGAGCTTTTGTCGAAGCAGCACGACAAGTAACAAAACACTGATCGGTGGTGTAAAGTGCTTAAGTAAAAATACTTTAAAATACTACTTGAGTCATTTTTTTGGGGGGGGGTATCTGTACTTTACTTTACTATTTATATTTTTGACAACTTTTACTTTTACTTCACTTACATTCCTAATGAAAATTATGTACTTTTTACTCCATACATTTTCCCTGACACCCAAATGTTCTTGTTAGATTTTGAATGCTTAGAAGGACAGGAAAATGGTCCAATTCATGCAATTATCAAGAGAACATACCTGGTCATCCCTACTGCCCCTGATCTGGCAGACTCACTAAACACACGTTTCGTTTGTAAATGATGTCTGAGTGTTGGAATGTGCCCCTGGCTACCCGTAAATAAAATAAAATAATTAAAATGGTGTCGTCTGGTTTGCTTAATATAAGGAATTTGAAATGATTTATACGTTTACTTTTACTTTTGATATGTAAGTATATTTTAGCAATTACATTTACTTTTGATAATATAGTCAATTTAAAACAAAATACTTTTAGACTTTTACTCAAGTAGTATTTTACTGGGTGTCAGTCATTTTCTATTAAGGTATCTTTGCTTTTCCTCCAAGTATGAGAATAAGGTACTTTTTCCACCACTGACACTGATATACTGATAGACAAGGACAGTCACACTCATTTTAAATACAACGATATACAAACAATATAACTAATTTAACTAATAATGTATGTGTAGATTGTGTGTGTTAGAGTGTGATATAGTTTGTATGTGTGTGCGTGGGTTTGTGCCATGAGATGTTGTTTTATCCCTTTTGTAAATGTAATTTTGCATTCTGCATGAGTAATTGGAGATTGGAGTTCCATGCAATCATAGCTCTGTATAATACTGTGCGTTGCAGTGAATCGTTTTGGACTTGGGGACTGTGAAGAGACCTCTTGTGGCATGTCTTGTGGGTATGTATGGGATGTTATCTCAATGACATTCAATTTAGCATCAAAATAAAGGCGCAAGTTTAAGTATGTTCCACCTGAGCGAGTCTGACCACAAGTCAGAGACCACTATGATGACACACCAAATGCGTCCATTTAGTTTTCTTCTAATGCCTCTTAAGGGGAAAGTAATCCAAAAGTAACTGAAAGTAATCAGATTAGTTACTGAGTTTGGGTAATCCAGAAGTTACATTACGAATAAACATTTTGGACAGGTAACTTGGAACTACAACATATTACATTTAGAAAGTAACCTACCCAACACTGCTTATATCCAACTGCAGCACAGTGTGCTACCATGTCCAATGGGAATGAGGTGTCTAAAAACATGCGTTGTTTACGATTGTTCGTATTGGATGGTCAGAGACAAAGACTATCTTGTCATGTCGCAGTAGACTGGAGGTCCTGAAGTGAAACACTGGCTGCAGGGAGGGGTGAGAAAAGAGTGAGGACAGGACTGACGGCTAAAGGGAAGACACTCCTGGTCTATTCTTTTCCCTCTTCTTCTTCCTCTTCTTTTTTTTCTTAAAACAAGCCCTTGATTGATTCATGTTTCTGGTGGTGGACTAGGGGCTCCCGAGAGAGGGTGAGAGATCCTCTCTAATATGCAGCGAATTTTACAAGGAGCGGTGGGCTTGAAAGTGGTGGGAAGAAACGATCCCAGCCAAGAGTATAAGGAGTGAGAAATCCATCAGGAATGCAACCCCAACTTGTCTCCCCCAAGCCCCCTTCTCACTCGGACCCAACAGCTGTTGCTATAACTCCACTGTATTTTCCCTTCAGTGTTACTTAGAGAAGGAAAAAGGAACGTACAGAGAACAGAGGAGGTGTCAAAACTGTACTTAAGTGCGAAGAAAGAACTGCTCTCTGGCCGGCTTGGAACAGCTGAAGTCTTACGAGACCCTTTACGTATGTCGGAATGAAAAAATTGGACGCATTTGATAAATACGAAACGGTGTGCGAAAACAATAGGCTTGAAAATATGTGGACGTGCGAGAAGAACGAGGATGGTGCCAGAAAATGCCAAAAGCGGTGGCAATCCTGGCTGAGAATCCCCCCCCCCCCCCCCCAAATCCAGCAATAACACTCATCAACGACAACTGGGTGCCAAATAAAGAAAACAAACACTATAAAAACACCATTGACTACTAAAAACCTTAAACCCTCCATAAACATTCAGCATTTAGCATGGTGCATAGGCTCACTCCACAGGCTAGTCATACAGTAATATCAGTAATAGCTTTAGTTCCAAGACATATGAAAAGCAAACAGTTTCCCAATTTGAAATTGAATAAATGTTCTATTAATTTTGTGGCAATCCTGGCTGAGAATCCCCCCCCCAACCCAATTAAAGAAAGAAGGCCACAATGATGAAACATTCCCCCCCCCCAAAATTGGCACAAGCACAGCTATTTTGCATTCCGTACCCCTGCATTACAGTAGACCTGATGACATTGTGTTGTGCTCTCAGACATCTCCCCTTATGGCTGACTCTCACACTGAAAACCATACTCACTCCCTACAGAGAGGACTAATCCTATAGGGTATCGTCATCCACTCTGTGCTCTCTCTCTCTCAAGTGTTGAGGAGTAGGTGCTGGCTCTGACACGCTCTTCTGTTGTTCTTCACCCATAGAATCTCAGACAAGAAAGTACCACATGTGGGACTTCTGAGCTTGTGATTAGTACTAGTATAGAGGTGTGTTGTGTGTGTGTGTGTGTGTGTGTGTGTGTGTGTGTGTGTGTGTGTGTGTGTGTGTGTGCGTGCGTGCGTGCGTGCGCGTGCTTCGTGAGCAACTGGAGGAGCTGGAGAAGGCTTTTGAGAGGACACACTACCCGGACGTGTTGGTGTGCGTGCATCTACAGCATGTCCTACCTGTACACGGGCCTCTGTGAGCTTGGTCCTCTGGGCCAGCTCTTCTCTGGTGTAGATGTCGGGATAGTGTGTCCTCTCAAAGGCCTTCTCCAGCTCCTCCAGCTGTTCGGCCGTGAAAGTGGTGCGACTGCGCCTCTGTTTCCTCTTCAGGGGAAGGTCCGGCTCCGACTCCACATCTGAGCCTTCGTCCATACGGCTACCTGCATCGGGGACAGAGACAGACAGTTGGTCTTCTTGTGTAATTCAGTCGACTGATGGACACCATACCATACTGTTGAAGTGAAATGCAGTTCAGCAGTCAAAAATGATTTTTTACGTTGCTTATAACACATTTATGGCAGTACCACTCCATTGAAAATGCATTTGACTATGTGATTTCTTTATTCGGGCTGTACATTCTTGGTTCTTGGCTATGATGATGCAGATTGCGATCAAATGTCCAAATGACCTTTGTCATGTCATAGTATACAATGCCCCGTTTACATCATTGCACCTCCCATGTCATACAACGAAGCAAACCTCTAATTAACCATTGTAGCAGGTGGCATATCAAGGTTGTGAAAGCATTACGACAACTTACGATGGCGAAAATGTATTCAAATGTACATAGTTTGAGAATCACCATATTTGAATTTCAAGTACTCTATATATGAATATATATATATAATATGTCTACCGAAATATTACATTCAAATTGACATTTAGGTCATTTAGCAGACAAGCTTATCCAGACCAACTTGCAATCAGTGCGTTCAGGTATGTGAAACAACCACCTATCACAATCAAGTAAAACCTTCAAAAGACAATTAAAACGTTCCTTAAAACAGCAGTTTTCCACAGTTTCAAGTTGACATTTTAGTCATTCAGCAGACTCTCTTATCCAGAGCAATGTCAATGCATTCAACTTAAGTGGGTAAATCAACCACATATCACAGTCCTTCCAAGTGAAACCTTCTTTACATGAGCCGCTATCTGCAAAACCAGGGCTAGCAGTTAAAAAGACAAGCGTGGGTTTGAGTGCAAGAACGACGTGTTGGTAACAACCATGGAGAGATGTTGTTCACCGAGGGAGGCAGTGGTTGATACACGGGGAGGATGGCTGTGTCCTCCAGTGACATGCCCTCCTATGGCTCCTCTAAACGGAATACGACTGTATTTTCTTCACTGTGTGGTTATTTATATGAGAGCCTTTTCTGTCAACACAATCCGGCATCAGTACACAGAATGCCCTGGGGCGGGTAGCTCAGATTGGAGGGGGGCGCTAATCTCTCCAGACCACCTTGGCGATCCGTGTAGCACTATTCTTCCACCATGGCCTGGGGCGCAACGCGACAACAAACTGGCAGTGTGTAAATATTGCCAATATATTATTGTGTGGCGGGGATTGAATGAAATCAGTGCCACACAATATACAATATACCCATGCTGGTGTTTTAAAATAACCACAGTGACAGATTATCGGGTAAATACAGCCATCGGGTTTTAATTGCGGTTCATGGTTGGCGTTGTGCTGGGGTAGAGCATGCAAAGGATAAACTGCGAAGATGCGACGCCATTGTTTCTAATGAAATGTGTAAATCGGGGTGCAAATAGAGCAAGTGGCTACTGGTAATGTGATGCCGTGTGCATAGAATTACATACATAATTTAATAGGATCTCTGTGGACGTATGTATGTACACCAGGGACAGCATGAGACTTCACAGTGGTGAGGTTCCATACAGTCCCTTGTTTGTGACATATTAGTTACGAACAGGCTGTTTGAAATTAAATGTAGGCCATTTCACCAAACACATTCATTCAGGTTGGCCAGTTGGACATTGAATGTCGACACACTACTCAAGACACTGTGCTGCTATCAAACCATAATAATAATAATAATGCATTTTTTTAACTGTATCAAAAACACTAATGTTCAAAGTGGACACAGTGTACACTTGAGTACACATTGACAGTCAGGTCTGTCCGTCGCCCAGCCCTTGCGGACAGCAGAGAGGGTCGACGAGGGTCCCTCTTTCTCATTTCCCTGGGTGTTTAAGGCTATATATATTTATTGACAGTGTTTGGGGGCAGTGAGTGTGCATGAGAGCTGATCCTTCTCCAAATGGCCCTCCACACCCCCGGCCGCCTGAAGAGGCTCAGCTCTCCAGACACAGGGCCCTAATCCTCCCCATTGCTTCTCCCTGCATTTAAGCCATTCCACATTAGGGATGGCTGCACAGCCGCCTCTCGCTGCTCTCATAGATATGCATGGAGCTAGGGATGGAGGAAGGAGAGGGGGGAAAGAGGAGGATAGGATAGGAGAGGGGAGATGAGAAGCAGAGCCTGCCCGGGGAGGAGGGGAGATAGAGGAGGAGGGGTAGAGGGGAGGGGGAAAAGAGGGGTGCAGGTCCCAGGCTGCCGCATCAGTGGCCAGGCGATTATGGGGGGAGTTGACTGGTACCAATGCTGGCTCTGCAGTGGTGGGGAGAGGGGATGGAGAGAACGAGAGAGAGGAGTGAGGGAGGGAGGGGAGAGTGGGATAGATGAGGGAGGTCAGTGTCCCTGCTTCCTCCTTGTGTCCCTCTCAGCGCTGATATGCTTTAGTACCGTGCCTCTGACCCTGTTTGCCTCCACAGCCTACCAGGACTGGGTCTTGGTCTGGGTCTGGGCGGGGTCTGGTTGGGTTCCGGGTCTGACAGACATGCCTTCTCCCTTATGACAGACTCCTTTCTCTTTTCTCTGCTCTTTCATGGCCTCAGCAACGCAGGGCAGTGGCTGCCCAGAATAATGTTTTAACATTTGATTTATTTACCCATTTAAAAACAGAACTCAACCACACATGTGGATACGTTGCATTTCAAATCATCAAGTGTAACACAATTCCTGTGCTACAGGAAAGGATGGCTATGGAGGAACTGTGACTGGCGCTCAAATCAGACCTCTCCGATAACAGGAAGTGGCAACAGTCAAATGTGGACTCAAACTGGCAGGGTGATTCTGGGCGATATTTCCATACGGATCTCGGAATGACAGCTGTGATTCTACATTTGAGTCACTGTCACTGATTCTAAACTCATTCAGAATGGTTGGGCATACGGGTGGGTGAGTATGCATGTCTTTGTTTGTGCGTGTGTATTTCTGTGTATGCATTTGTGTGTGTGTGTGTGTGTGTGTGTGTGTGTGTGTGTGTGTGTGTGTGTGTGTGTGTGTGTGTGTGTGTGTGTGTGTGTGTGTGTGTGTGCGCACGTGCGTGTGCGCGTGCGTGCGTGTGTGTGTGTGTGTATGTACCATGTGAAACCTGGGAGGTTTTCGAGGGGCAGATATGATGAGAAGTGTTGAGGTACTTGAGAGGGTTAGCAGGGCTGTATAGTAATAATGTGTCAGCCTGTGCCTCCTGTCTGCTCCTTTCTAGTGTTCTGATGAAAACCCTGGGGGGACAATTGAGAAGTGCAGAACCTGGGTGTGGCATGCAACTCTTACAGCTCTAACGCCAACAGCACCAATAAACTTCAACACTGCGAGAAAAACAACGCTGGTATGCATTTAAAGGCTTCAAAATACATCGGTAATGACACTTGACACTTGTAAATATAGTAGTCTTACTCTGAATACAACTGTCATCAAGACACATAGGACGGGAGTGATGCAAGCAACTCTGGGGATTAGTCATAGGAGTCTGTGGGTGGATGCACATTCATTCTATGCATTTGTTTGTTCATGTGACTGTATTCCTATGAAGTGAAGTGAAGTGAAGCGCCACAAGAAAAATAACCAAACCCACAAAAAATAAAGGGCTCATCAACCTGGTTTGGACTCTGGGCTCGGTGGTTTAATTAAACCAGGAATTATGGGATTAGATGGAGACTCTCATTACAGGCCACTGGAGGAGTCTCACGGTGGATGTCTTTTTGTCTCTCCCCCATCCTCACACCCCCTACACAGCCCCAAAAGCTCACGCTTGACAATTCTCAACAGATTACATGTGGACGCGGGACATGAGGCCGCATTAATTAAATAAATTCCTAGTGCCAATTTCTCTTCACATAAAGATTTTTTTTTTTTTTTTAAGTGGCCCATAGATTTTCAAGTAAAGATCTACACATACATCGTATATCCCTTTGTTGTTGTTTTGGGGGTGTTGGTGCAAAGCGATTTGCTGTTAACTCGCCATGACAACATTTGAGGCTGGTGCAGTGGGCCAGCAGATCACTTTCCAGAGGCACCTTGGAGTGCTCGGGTGGCTGGTGGCCGCAGCCTTTCGTTCCACAGAAGGCAATGGAATTTATTTGTTCTCTTCTGCATGATTTAGGGGGGTGGGGGAGGGGGCGGAATGGCACAGTATCCATCCTCTCTTTGCATCACTTTGTTTACTCTCTCGCTCTCCCTCTATGTCGCTCTCTCACCCTCTCTATTTCCCTCTCTCTCTCCTTTTCTCACTCTCTCTCTCCCCCCCTCTCTCTGTGTCCCTCTCTCTCTGTGTCCCCCTCTGCCCCTCTCCCTCTCCCTCTCTCTCTGTCATCCCACATGGTTATCTGTGAGAGGATTTGGCCCGATGTCAGAGACCGATCTTCTTCATGTTTGGAATCACCTTCAGACCCCCACTTCTCTCTCTGTCTCTCAAATGTATTTTTCTATGTTATTGTGTGTTTGACTAAACAGAAGCTGAGGCGACGAATCTTAACATGCAACGAAGAGGCTGGCAAGGAGTTCCACCACCGCATCTCCACGCTGTGTCCTGATCTGACGGTAACAACCTTAACGCCGCTGTACGCCCAGTATCACATGACCGTGGCAAACAACGACCGCCGAATGAAACTAAATAAAGTTTGACAGCAGCCCAGTGGAACTGGAAGGTCAGCGCCTCTCTGCCGATAATGGAAAGGGAGATTATGGTAATGAAGCAGACGCTGCTGGCCGATAGAGAGGCTCAACCTGGACCTCATCTTTGTCTCCGCCAGATCCCATGATTGGCATGCTAGGTCTTATCACGCAAATAGGACCATGGCGAGGCAGACGAGCAGATCCCCCCCCACCCCCAAAACAGGGGGACAACGGGCGAATGTGCCACGGCATAAATAAAAGACATGCTGCCTTCCCCAGTGTTTTTGGTTTCACTACGAAGAGCCAGTCGGTTACAGAAAGTGCCAGGGCTGATTATAATGGTGACAATTTTGCCTTTTGAATGGGATACATACAGTGCCTTCAGAAAGTATTCATACCCCTTGACTTATTCCACATTTTGTTGTATTACAGCCTGAATTCAAAATGTATTAAATAGATTTTTCCCTCACCCATCTACACACAATACCCCTTAATGAGAACGTGAAAACATGTTTTTATTTTATTTTTACAAATCTATTGAAAATGAAATACAGAAATACCTAATTTACGTAAGTATTCACAACCCTGTCAATACAGCGATTACAGCTGTGGCTCTTTCTGGGTAAGTCTAAGAGCGTTGCACACCTGGATTATACAATATTTGCACATTATTCTTTATCAAATTCTTCAAGCTCTGTAAACTTGGTTGCTGATCATTGCTAGACAGCCATTTTCAAGTCTTGTAAATAGATGTTCATGCCGATTTAAGTGAAAATTGTAACTAGGCCACTCAGGAATATTCAATGTTGTCTTGGTAAGCAACTCCAGTGTATATTTGGGCTTGTGTCCTGCTGAAAGGGGTATTTGTCTCCCAGTGTCTATTGGAAAGCAGACTGAACCAGATTTCCCGCTGGTATTTTACCTGTGTTTAGCTTTATTCTGTTTCTTTTTATCCGAACAAACTCCCTACAGTTAGAAAAAAGGATTCCAAATTGTTTCTTTTTTTGGTTCCAGGTAGAACCCTTTTTAGTTCCAGGTAGAATTATTTTGGGTTCCGTGTAGAACCCTCTGAGAAAGGATTCTACATAGAACCCAATAGGGTTTTTACCTGGAACCAAAAAAGGGTTCTTCAAAGGGTTATCCTTTGGGAACCCTTTTAGGTTCTAGATAACACCTTTTTTTTCTAGGAGTGTAGTCCTTGCCAATGACAAGCATACCCATAACATGATGCAGCCACCACCATGCTTGAAAATATTTTTTGCCATTTTTAGTTCCTTATTGCAAACAGGATGCATGTTTTGGAATATTTGTATTCGGTACAGGCTTCCTTCTTTTCACTCTGTCATTTAGGTTAGTATTGTAGAGTAACAGTTTTCTCCTATCACAGCCATTAAAATATGTTACTATTTTAGAGTCACCATTGGCCTCATGGTGAAATCCCAAACTGATCTCATAGTTTCATTTCGGGATTTTACATAATTGGATGAACGTCAATGTTTGACCCATTAATTCCGCGTGGTTACAGGGTTCATTCTGCGTGATTACAGGGTTAAAACAGAAACAACTTAACGGGTTAAGTTTAGGTATTCATTTCAAGTGGTTAAGGTCAGGGCTGTGGATTGGGGAAAGCATAATTTGCTTTTAAATTTAAAAAACAATAATGCACTGTTTCCATTTAGTATCCTCAAGTACTCTCCCTGCTTCCTAGACAATTATGAATTGCCATGGTGCAGTGGTCTAAGCAGCACTCTCTGGCACTGAGCAATGTGAGTTTGAGCCCAGAGCAGGGCCACTGTTTTTGGTGAGCGCCGAGGATGGCATATATCAACATCCTCAGGATCTTTTCAAACTTCTGAAATCAGAGTGTGTTCCTAGTGACCAGCCTGGAAACCGCTGGGCAGTTTCCTTCCTCTCCAGCAACTGAGTTCGGAAGGACGCCTGTATCTTTGTAGTGACTGGGTGTATTGATACACCATCCAGAGTGTAATTAATAACTTCACCATGCTCCAAGGCATATTCAATGTCTGCTTTTACATTTTGTTTTACCCATTTACCAATATATACCCTTCTTTAAGAGGGATTGGAAAACCTCCCTGGACTTTGTGGTTGAATCTGTGTTTGAAATGCACTGCTTGACTTAGGGACCATACAAATAATTCTATGTGTGGGGTACAGAGAATAGGTAGTCATTAAAAAATAATGTTAAACATTATTGTTGAACATAGAGTGAGTCCATGCAGCTTATTGCGTGACTTTGTACACATTTGTAATGATTTAGACTTGCCATAACAAAATGGTTGAATACTTATTGACTCAAGACATTTCAGCTTGTCATTTTTAACATAATTCCACTTTGGCATTATGAAGTGTTATGTGTAGGCCAGTGACACACAATGTATTTTTAATCTATTTTAAATTCAGGCTGTAACACAACAAAATGTGGGAAAAAAGTCAAGGGGTGTGAATACTTTCCGAAGGCAGTGTATAGCACATAAATATCACATTCTACTTTCGTTATACACACATGCACACACAGAAACAAATCTCATTAACACTTAGGGTCGAAATTAAAGGCAGTCCTGCTATTGTTGAAGTCATCTGGGATGATTAAATAACGATAGCTGTAATTCCATGTGAAAGTTCTGGGGAGAGTGATAAAATGTCAGGGAGGCTCTGCGTTTATCACCAAATTAGAGGCTAATTAAGTATCTGGGAGTGTGTACACCCCTCCAGGGTCCAAGGCATTCTCCAATGCCATATGTTTGCACACAAAAAAATACATTTGCAACCTTCCCCTCTAATTGAGGAATCAATCTGAAACAGGAATCAAAATGAACATTAGCTAAATTCTCTCATTTGACTCTAATTAAATAAGCCTGTTCATTAGCTACATTGGAGGCTGGTGTTTCCCAGTGGGATCATATTGTTGTGATAAGAGCAATCAATTGGAGATTCTGCTGCCTGTTTGGAAGTAGTGTGAGGAGGCAGCTAGCGCTTTGCTTCACCACAGACCGTACTGTACTGACCATCACTCTGGTTTGTGAAGTCCAAAGGGATACAGAGCATGACTGTCTTTCTTTTAGTGTCAGTGACGCAAATGCCATTGACACATTGTCTAGAAAGATAGCGTACAGTTAGTCACACATGTAAAGTAAATGAACTATTAAATATAATACATAGTTCTTGATAGGGCTGTCAAACGATTAAATGTTTTTTTTTATCAAGTCAATGGCATTGGTTTTCTGTGGGTAACTACGATTAATTGCAATTTTTTAAAAACATTTCAAATTTGATCCTCATGAAAGATGTTTTTATTTTAAACTAATCCATTGGTTTGTTGGTATAATATATTTTGATTATAAAAATGAAAAATCAACTGTATTCTAAGACAATAATAACGTATTCTTAGACAATAACAGCCAGGTCTGATTAAAGTAAAATATCATACAGCTATTAGATCTAGCCTAAACTACCTCTTATCAATGTTCAACATGAAAGTCTCAAGCTCTTACGGTACTAGAATTGGGATCATTTGCTTTAATCGTTTGACCTGAATAAGAACTACAAACAAAACAGTAGGTTAATGGAATGGAAGTTCTGTTCTGATTAAAATCATTGTGTTGAATTTTGAGCCATTCAGCCATTCTCGTTTGGTTAGCTAGCTAGCGAACGTTAGCATAACTGCCTAGTATACTTCTGTGTAAACTCATTCTTTGCTGTTATCTAAAGAAACGCATGGGAAAGTGTTTATGGTTCGAAGATTTCCTTCAACTTTGCTCAAAGCTAAGCGCATAGTGGTTGATTTCAACACCACAAGAGAGGCAGACAGCTCTACAGAAGCTGCTAGCCGTAGAGACCGACAGCAGTGAGCGCTTTGTGTGATGCGCTCAAAAGGGTCCATGCGGAAACTCAGACTGGAAATGCATGTTATTAAATGCGAGAGAAAAAAATTGACGGTGTGAAACATTCCAAAAGTTTACTACAATTCAAATGTTCACCTTGACAACCCTAGTTGTAATACTACAGAACACATTTTTTTACACACAGCATATCATGCCGTCATATTGTATTCCCCTACACGCCAGCTTATAATATGTTTCGATCACCCTCTAATGTCGCTGAGATCATTTTATTATCATTATTGACATTTGTGTGGGTATTATTAGCAGTGTATCATGAGCATGTTGTCTACATTATGTAGGTACCTTGTAAATAAACTTCTCTGCATTTATCACCTTAATTACTTTCATGGACTTTACATCAAGTGCGCATGTTTGTTCCCACAAGAGACGCGTCTAATGTAAAGTAAATGTAAACATTGGCGAAACATCCATGGTTTGTTGACTGTTGACATGAGTTTGTTCGTCCCGGACGTCGGCCAAGACAGAGGGACAATGAGCGGCAGAGCTCTGGAGAGAGCAGCATGTACTCATTATGGGTCATTCTGAAAATCATATTAGTTCCAGTATATTTACAATCAAGGCCTGCTTTCAGTTTTACACAAGCATTGACCAGTTTCAGCTAACGGAATAACTCCACGCCATGCGTCACTGTCTACAAAGTTTTTATTTGATTTGATTACTTCCTCAAGAATAACTGTGTATTGTCGCTGTATATTTCCTGAACAAGTTTATCCTTATGCGTGTGTGCATTTTGTTGCCATTGTGCAACCCTTCTCTTTGTCTGACAGTTTAAAGAGGGAGAGAGAAAAAAAAACACACTGTACAAACAGGCCATTATGTTGTGCTATCTCTGACATGCATCTGTTTCTCCACAGTCTCTCAGGCCTTGGGGCTAGATTTATCCAAACCTGCGCACCCCCCCCCCCCCCCCCCACCTCCTCCCCCATTCCCTGCAAGAGATCTTAAGTTCACTGTACTCACTGTCTACAGAACACCACAGTGGATTGGATGGGATGCAAGAGAGGATGGATAGGAGGGGGGGATCAGGAGGATTCACTTGCTATGACATATAAATTATCTTAATGGTCATTGCATCAAATTCAGGCATGTAATAACAATGTTAATTCTCAAAGTTCTCTCTTTTGATTCACATTTGTCTCATTGTATGGTTGCGGTAATACTAAGAAGAAGAAGAAAACAGCAAGAAGCAAGTGAACAAGAGAAGGAAAGGACGGAGTACGGTTCCATAATCTCTTGCTTCCACAAGAAACAATTAGGCCCCTATTCTTTCTTTTTTAAAATGAAAATAAAAAGTAACGGAGGAGGGATGATGAGTGATGCTCGTTTAGGGGTCTTGTCATGTTCCTGAAGCGGACCCCTTAAAGAAAAAAATAGTGTCCGCCGCCTCTGTGTGAGGGACTCAGGGCCTCCCAGTCCTTTCAGGCCCAATAGAGGCAGCACCTCAGGGGGCCGCTTGGCCCTGAAAAGAGAGCCTGACAACCCACCGGTGCTCCGTGGGGCATCAATAAACGCTGACATATTGACTCTCCTTAGCCGAACAGCACACCTAAGTGCTGACTGCATATTAAACCATTAAAAGGTTGGGAAAGAGCATGGACTGCACCAAGTGGGTTGGAGGGCGGGTGGGGTAGGGTGGTGGAGGAGAGTTGCAGGAACGTAGGCCTGGTATATTGATGGGGGGTGGGAATTTGGCACCTGGAAGATGTATGTGTTGCCCAATGTGTGATGCATCTCTATATGGCTCATTTAATAGCTAGTAATTTAACAACAACATGTAGGGCTTCAATAGATGTACAGTATTTGATTATAATAGTACTAGAGACTTAAGGGAGTACTATGGTTTGCAACAAATCATATCTCTGTATCTAAACCTCACATATAACACATACTGTACAGTCATCCTGACGTGTACAGCTGTGTAACCACTCACACTTTCATTGAAGAAAAATGCCCCATTCCAACTGAATCATTTTAATTTGCTATCGAAACTGTGAACAATGACCACCCATTTGGAAAGGAAGTGCTGAGCTAACGTCGTCAACAGAAACTGGAAAGAGTGCTCATTTGACCTGCCAGAAATAGGAAGGCTGCTTGGCGTTTGAAGAGCAGGTGTCCATTTTCAACAGATCTCCCTCTCTGTACCCGACGGTGCTCTTTCATTTCCTGATATAAAGACCTCGCTAATTGAGGTCAAAGCGAAAGTAATAAAATTATGAAAGAGCCACAAAAGGGAAGCTGGCAAACTCTGCCAATTGGCATCGGACTCTGATCCCCCAACAAACACCCTCAAATCCAAGCGGACAATAAATAGGCCAAACTAAACTGATGGAGAGAGTAGGACCATGAATAAAAACCACAGACACTCCAAACAGAGTAGCCTACAGAGCTGTATTCATCTAACTCATTCAATATCCAATAAATAAGCCATCATCCCACAGTGACTGCAACACAATGGCCATCATTTAGTAAAAAACACAAAAATGTATAGTTACATCAAAGCATACAGTGAATGGTGGCATAGGTTGTAAGGTTTTGTTGAATATACAGTATTTTCAAAATGTAGACTAATTCAATAGTTTCTAATGAATATTCATGCATAGCTTAAAATTCACACACACACACACTCCTAACACCAAATGAGTCCCCCATCCCAACACCAAACTTAAGTTTTTCCATCCAAAATCCACAATATGCTGTTAACATTTCAGAGAATTCATTATATCATGGATATCATCATCACACACACACAACACACACACACACACACACACACAACACGGTATAGGCTAGGACACAGCGCAGCCCGGCTCTGTCCTCTCAGTAGATGCTGTATAGAACTGGTATTGAACTCAATCTAGCCCTCACAAATATGTTAGCCTTATCAAGGCATTACGTCTTAGCAAACTAGCGGTTATTAAATGCAAAGTCTTTATCTGCTCTCTCTCCCCCAGCTGTGGCATGCATATGTCTCATTTACTGATAGAAAACGGCCTTATAAATAACAAAATGCTGACTGTCAATATAACCACAGAGTTAGATTATGACGGGGTGGAAATATAATACTCAAGACAAAGCTATATTAGAGATATACAAATGCAAGCCCTTAGTGGACAGCTCGGGGCTTAAAAAAGAAAATGCCAAAAGTTTTATAAGAGCAAAGAATAATCTTATTTTGAATAAAAGCAGATTAATAATCATAGAAAAGGGTTTTCCTCCCCCTGCAAACAAAATAAGTGATTTCGACTTGTTGAGTCTATTTAAAGATTACAGTTAAAAGGTGCTTTGAAATGCAACCCATGTGTTTATGTGAGAGGGGGAGATAGCTGAGAGCTTGATCTGGTGCCTTTCTGTTGGGAGTGCATCCTTTTAAAACCAAGATGAAAAATCAACAGTGTGGCAGCTGTCCTTTTCAAGCAGATCTGATATCCACTTGGTGAAACATTGGTCAAATCAAGTCTAAAACAGGAACGAGAAACTTGTCTATCACTTAGGCGGCTCAAATTCAATCGCATGTGTAAATAAACGGTGAATAAAAATGAACACATAATGACTTGTGGGAATCGTAAGAAAGAAAACTACTCCCTTTTGGCAGACACACCATGATAGAATGAATTATCTAAAATGTCAACAGCATATTGTGGATTTTGGATGGAAAAATTGAGTTTGGTGTTAGGAGGGGGGAATCATTTGGTGTTAGGTGTGTGTGTGTGTGGAGGGGGGGGGGGGAAATCAGCATGAAGGGAGAGTGCCAGTGGATGCATAAGTAAGCCCATTAGTAAAAACTGTAAGACAAGCCCCCTGTTTGAAGCTGGGGGAGAACAGCCTCACCCTCTCCCTCCCTCCCTACCACTCTCCTGCAGCTGGCCTGCCCTACTGTTGTTCACATATTGGCCACCGCATTCACTATTCAAGTCGGTGGGGAAAAATCTGAGCAAATTTCTGATTTGTAACACTCTAGGAACATGTTTATTGTCTTTGTGTGAGGGCAAAACACACATATAAATAAAGCAAGGGCAGAGATCCCGGGGTGAAGATGCTAAGGAGCAGAAAATGGGAGATTTTATGGCCATAAGTGGCGTGGGCTAATGGTGATTTTTAAACTATTGGACCATGGTGTTAACTACTAATCAGTGCTGTGACACTGGCCAAATGCCTTTGTACTTAATTATATATGTCATGCCCCCATTGTCGTGGAATTAGCCCAGAAGGATTGTTGTTCATTTTAAACATACTTCTTGGACAGAATGGAATGTAGACATTTGTCTAGCTACTCACTAACCAAGCACACACAATGGCAGAGAGCAACTTTTTTATATAAATAGGTGACCATTGTGAAGTAATACTGAAATCATAAAATTGGTTGAAATGTGTTTGTCCTTCATAAAAATGGTTAACACTGTCTTAGGCCATGAAATGGGAGGGACTTATCAATTGAATCCATAAAAATGAGCCCAATAAATATTTCAAGGAAGCAATTATATTGGGTTATAGAAAATCTCATCTCAGTTCACTGCTGCCTTGCAGACAGTTGTGGTGGAGAAAAGTGAAGATGAGGAAGAGTTAGGTGGGGTGTTAATGGGCAGAGGATGACTTGGCTGTAGCCTCAAGGCCAGGATAAGTCAGCACCACAGAGACCTGTGAACCCAGCCAACTGAAGTAAGCTTTGCCACTAAATGTGTTAGCGTCAACCATTTTGTGAAGCAGTCAGGGCTCTCAGGAACGTTATTAAAAATAGTTGTTTGGATCCTAGATGCCGATCAGACGAGCAGCGCTCCAAGCCACGCTGTATTCATCGACACTGGCACGCCTGTGTCTGCTAGAAGTTCCATCTGAATTATCGCTGCGTCTCCATAACAATATCGTCATGTTCACGTTGCTGTCCAAATCATCTCTTGTATTTATCTCAGCTCGTACATTTCCCCTCGCTTATAGCCTAGCATTTAGTTTGGTACAACAGGAGTTAATATAAGCCACGCTGTCTGCCTGTCCGACCCCGAAAAGTGTTTCACTCTTGAAATGCGATCTCCCCTGTACCATTGAGAACAAACGTTGTCCAGACGAGACCAGGCGAAATTTCACATCAACATCATTATTATTTTATGCCAATAGAAAAAAAGCTAAAATAAACAAAAATGCAGCTAGTGTACTGTCATTCCTGGTGCAATGTTTGACGAAACTGAGTTACCTGAAGTTGACTAGCTAGCTAGTAAATGACAAGAACTTTGGTCAGCCTGTATAGCAAAAATGTTTTTTTTAGTACGGGCGACCAATCCTTTTTCAAAAATGAAATGTTGCTAACTATGCAAAAATAATTAACGACTAGAGCGTCTGTAGCAACATGGCCAAAATAACTAACGACCAGATGTGTGTTCGGATTATATCTTCTAGTGGAAGAATGTCATTTCATGAAAATTGTATCAAAATAACATTTTTAATGAAGATATTTCATTCATTGTTATTTGAATATGTTGGCAACCTTTTTAAAACTGCAATAAGGCACACGGGTCAGTGCGATGTAATGAATATAGTCCCATGTAAATGGGTTGACTGTCCCACCGCTTTGCCAAACAATGCCATTTACCTGTGAGTATATTCATTACATAGTGCCTCTTGTGTCGTATTGCTTAAAACAATCATCTGTAAAAAATGTCCAACTTCACTTCAAATGAGCCGCAAGCTAAATGTAATATGCCTATTGGTTAGAGTCTGTTGTGGCAATCTTTGGATATCCTAGAATACAGACAGGTGTTGGTTACCTTAGTTTCCATCGTCCTTTTATGACTGCCTAGTAAAACAAGTGATCTACTCCATAAGCAAGCAGCAGGTTTTAAGGGACAGGTTTACGGTGAAATAAAAGCTTTTAATTTGAGACGCCTGTTTGCACTCCTGTCTGATTGACCCACGCTCCTCCACTGAGATGTAGAATCACACAAAACAGCACAAGAGGGAAATATATCAACGCAAGTCCTCACAAGTATCTTCAAATAAATATTGACAATCCAGATAATATACACAGAATATTTTTTTCACGAAGTATATGGGTATTTAAAGGGGTTTGACACCATCAAAACTAAGTACACTATGTTTACATTACTAGAGAGCGGCACCAAACATATCAATCACATTGAGTAATTCTTGATTGTTTTTAATGCAACATTTGCCCACTCTTAAATAACTGCTTAGAAAACACACTAGGAAGTACTCATCTTTTTTTTTAAATAACCCCTTTTTGCGAGTGATCCCAAGGATTCAAAGAGAGCACTCTTGTGGTGGTGAAAAGAGAGGCCTCTTAAAAAAATACAAATCATCAGTTTGAACAGAAACGGACTCAAACCCAGCCACCAATATGGCTGTCCCCAGGCTTCAACACCCAACAAAACAGTACTGTCAGCTCTCCACATGACTATGGCAATATCTCTTCGTAAAACAAACAGACAGGGGGTTGCCCAGTAAGCCAGACTGTAGCCTAATAAAGACATTTTCAGAGTACACAAAGAAAGCTTCCAATTCACTGCCACTAAGTTCATAACAATAACAGCAACAGTTGACACTGACAGGAAATATAAACAACAAGTGATTGGGAAATGTGCGAGAGCAGAGTGTAACCGAGGGGGCTCTGTTTAGAAAACTAACAAAGTATTGATATTTCTTCTCCACTTTTGTTTGCTGCGACGTCATCCTCTCTAATGGCTGTTTCAGAGGGTAATCTCGCCCTAGTCTTGTCCCTGCTCCACGTGTACCCCCTTGTGTTGTCCCCCAAGATCCAGCCCGCCTTACACGGCTTGGTTGAACAGACGCCCAATGACCACAGGCCATGGAGACTGATTGTGTTGCTAATTGTGACACCTGCTAGGGATGGCTGCTATAGGCTGTGTCCGCAGTGCATTCAGACACCCCCCAGGCTGCCCAGGGTCACCTCTCCCGGGTGGTGCCCACTTAGGGAGCATTGGGCCTGGGCTGGATACACTCACAAATCATAGTCCCCAATTAGGTTGTAGGCCGGGGTGGAGAGGGTTTAGAAACTTTAGTCAGTGAATTTCGTAAGAGCAGTGTTTCCTCAGGCTGTTGATTCCACAGTCACTGCTCAGCAAGGTTCTAGCTGGTAAACATCATTTAACATTCCAAGAGAAATGGTTTCTTTGCAATTATGTTCAACGACTGAACTCAAAGCGAACCAACACACTCACTGACTGATCTGGCAAGCAGGAACTACTGCTTGGACTGAGAACAAAGTTGTTTCGGCTGAAAGGAATACCATCATCGCTAAAAGCCACTTATCACCCATTCAACCTGCATGTGGACGAGAAATACTCCGGTTCATACCGTGAAAAAGCGAGGGAGCATAAGTAAAACGTTTCTCTCTCCCTCACTCTCTTTTTCATTGCGATTAGCATATTTCTCTCAGTGTCGTGACACCTGCTGTCCAGAGTGGGCGTGCGGAACACAAGGCTTTACTTCAAACACAAGCAAAAAGATCAGCAAAAAACAACGCTTTGACTCGACCAGACCAACCAACCAACCCCCAGATTGGAGCCTTCCCACTGCAGATGTACATTAATGCATGGAAATACAAATCGGCACCGCAGCAGCACCGAAGAGTAAAACCCCTCCTTTTTCAACATGGCTGTCGTCTAGCTCGATTGTGTCAGTTTGAGGGAGCCCATTCAAACGTATTCATGCATCTGCCTTTGAGGCTCAATGGAAGCTAGTTTATAAACTGTCAGCCTGTTTGCTTGAAGCCTTTGGTTTGCATTGTTTCCTTCCCCTTAATAAACTTTTGGAGGAGTTCATCAACTCGCCTGAATAGCCAATGGTGCGGGGCCAAAGACACAAAATAACAGACGGTTCTCTATCCCCATTCACTTTTTTTTTTCTTTCTTTCCCTTTTTAAGTGACTGCTTGTATATCAATAGACTGAGTGGGTAGACACACATCAGGGGGATTTCAGGCCAAACCAAAAAAAGCTGGTTTAGCTACAAAGAGGCTTCTAAAAGGCAAAACACAAACAGTTGACGTTTAGCTCCTTGGTCACTGACACTAACAGAGGGAGTTATGAACTATAACGCAGATACAACCTGGATAAAATCGACAATGAGTCTCTAACTTTAATGTGTGTTCTCCTGAAAGTACAGTTATATCACGCAAACAGACACTAATGATTGGGCAGACAACATACACTTAACATGGCCTAGCAAGATAGTTAGGGCCTTGCATTGCATAACCTCAATCTCTCCAGAATGGTAGCTTTGAGTGTACAATGATAAAGTTAGGGTGTAAAAATACATAATTTGAATTAAAGTGAATATAAATGATTTGATGGTTGTTGGTTAAATATATTCTCACATATATTATTTAGGATGGCATGTAAAATAAGTGGCACAAATTACATTCATGCAAAGACTTATATAGAACCATTAATCCACTTTCAAACCTTTCAACGGCTTCAAGGTTTATTTTAGAAGAAAATGTAGGGGCTTAATGGTTGCTTAATCTCTATATATTTAGGGTCATTTCATACCCAATTAGAATGGATTTGTGCATTTTGAACAGCGTTTGCTTTTAGGGAGTCGAATCCTAGACAAATACACTTGTAAGAATGACTTTCTTGTGCCTGTGTCGACAAACTAAGATGTCATTATGCCTCCATTTGCTTACAGGTCCACCTGGGCAAAAGTAACGTGGTTCCCTTGGTGTGTGAGATAACTTCAATTTGAACATTTCATATTAACGTTCCTCTCTGATTCAATCCTGTTTCTGTCACTTTGAACTTGATCTACGTTCTTGGAAATGGGCCACAGCAAACTCACAAATATTAACTTGCACAGAGTGAGCTAGGTAAACGTACCAAAATACCATTTCCCCAAAAACTTTCATTATCAATACATAATTCATATTCTATCATATAAAGGTTTGATTTACATAATAATGATAAAAATAATCAAATGTTATTTTAAAGATGTTATTGCAGGTGCAGCGAAATGCTTATTTGACAGATTTTTTAAAATACTACTAATAATGTTATGATAAATGATACTACGGTTCTTAAATAAATATACCGTTATTATCATTCACCAAATTATAGGCTACTGTAGGCTACTTTAAAAGGGTAGGCTATATGGGACGTTCTTAACAGCTATGCTAGGTAAACTCAGCAGTCTCGACCTTAATTAACCTTGTGCTGCAATGTTCTCATGGTATGAGGATGTGGTTTGAACCTGAGCATTGAGAACTTGTTATGGTCCAGTTATTATAGGCTGAGATGAAAGGGTTTAAGATACCTCTCCTACCGTGGGCCGTCTCCCTAGGTTCCCCGGATGAATTACATGAGAGAGCGAAATGAGTTGGATTTAACTGAAGGTATCCAGACCCCAGGAGCCGCTGTCAAATCCCCACACATGCGGTGTCTAATAAACCAGTCATGCACAAAATATCAAGTTAACACAGCAGACAGGCAAACGAAAAGGAAACCACTGGTCTTTATTGCGTGGTCAAAACTCATAGGCTATACTGTAGGTGGTGGTTTGGTCTGCTTTTCTTTGTAGGATACATGCCTGGTCTTAATGGTGCAACTTGAAACCGACGAAAAAGTGTAGATTAGTAGAATCTGGCGATGTTAATTTAACATGTTTTACTCAAAGATACGATCCGGACCTATTTTCTAAATTCTGCACCATCAAAGCGTTATTCGGTGGGCTATTATGAATGGCCTAGGTGTCATGTCATTTTCGATTACTTTATGTGTTTGGTGCAATATTTGACTGATTTATATTTGATTGATAAATCCCCAAAATGCCCCATGAGTAAAGTAGGCTACTTCTAATTTGACAAAACACCCTCGATAACCCTGCACAATAAGACATCTCCAAAATTCACTATGCGTCTCACCAAGGGATCAATTAACCGTCAAAACATTCGGTGACATTGTCAATCCGTTTGTTTAGCCATATTTGTATAGTTTAAGATTTTTGTGTTTTCCTTTGTCCCATTGGCTATCATTTGCAAACGGAGCTTAATGGTTGCCCAAGGCTTCTGACTGCCCTGGACCTCGTTTTGCTCATTTCTGCTTTGTGAAATGCTTCGCTTTTGTTCACTGATCAGTCTCCCATTGGGTCGCCAAACAAGATTCTTGGCATTTGTCGGCAAAATGAAAGCAGGATTAAGGAATGGCTACTGAACGCTCTATGGCAAAGAAGTGGGCTGCTATTCTCGCTTTCAAAACCGCTTCCCAGTTTAGTTGCCCCTCTTTATATATTTGTTTTCTCAAAGACGCCATTGATGCAGTTGGAAGTGATGAAGAATAAAAGGAAAATCAACAAGTAGCCCAAGCTCTATTTTTCTTACTACAATAGTGACAATATTTGTGCTTCAGTTTGGTCAAATATATTTAAATATTTTCAATCATAATGCGGTTATAATTATACATTAAATAACATGTTTATTCAATTGGACATAATACCAGACTAAGCTACATCTGAATTGAATTAAACATTCGATATCAGATATTAATATAGACTATATTAACTAATTTTCATAGTTAAAAGGCATATAGGCGTGTATATTTGATGAACGACCATGCACGACTAAACATAAGCCCATTTCCTCATCAACTGATGAGCGGTCTTCATTTGGGGTCAACAATAGTTCCTTGGCCTTCCAATTTTATGGGCAGCGTACAACAATAGACTGATGGCGAGTCGTGGTATCAAAAACACTATTTGTGACACCACATAGGAAGCCCGGAGGCCAATACTTTTATTGGTGTCAGCAGGAGTTTTCCCTTGTCGTTTGTCCGATTTGTTCCTCAGATCTCGCAGGGCCATGTCCCCCACCAAGCTCCCTAGTACATCCCTGACCCCAACCAACTAGAAATGTTTTTCAATGTAATTGTTGTCAATGACAAATGGAAATGAAATGCAACATTATATATACATTTAAAGTAAATGTCCAGTGTTTCGATACATAATGAAATAGGACCTATAATTAATTCGATTATGAGCAAAATAATTTTCCTTAAAATAAATGGTAATTAATTATGTTAAAAAGCAGCTTTGCTGTGTTGAAATGGTGTGGGCGTACCCCAACAATAGAATGGTGTGGATGTATATTGGTCATTAAAAAATATGAACGCCAGTAGACCACTGATTGGCCAGCTCAGCCAATGAGGCAGGATGACATCATTCTCCATGAGGAAATAGCAAGCATGTTTTTAAATGGTCTGTTTGAGATACAAGTTTGAGATGGAGTTTTTGAAGTGTTTCATATCCAATTTATGCTTTGACCACAAATACGAGTATAAGACAAGTCAACAACATTATTTGGGTATGAGTTAACAGAATATGAACTTTTAAAAGTGAGATTTTCACTGGACAGTTAAGCCTACTTTAAAGTAAAATGAATAACTCCGTGAAAGTTCTACACCTTGAGATTTGGTGAATGTTTGGGTAGGGGGGAGTTAATTCCTTTAAAGTTATTGAGCAGGAAAGGATTATGTACTTGCCTTTATATGAGGAGAAAAAAAATCCCCATGTAGTCTACAGAAGACCTTGGAATTTTCCTAAGTCGCCCAAAAGGGGAGATTGTCCCTTTAAATAACCCACCAGAGATTCGAGAAGTATTCGCTGCTGGTAGCATGTGCACTCGTATAGGCCCTGTCCCACATGGCAAAAGTGCTTTAATTAATAGACAGGCAGGCTTGAAAGCAGCACTGGCAGTCTGTAATATGATGAACTCCCATTGTGGTGGTGTCACCACAAATGTTTCTGATAAGCAAAAGCACCCAAGGATCAAAGACTATAAGCCTCTCAATTTCCTCTAGCCGCTTCTTACTTTTCCTCACCTACTTTTTTCTTCCTCTCTTCTCTTAAAATGTCTGAAACACACAACACGAAATCCCCTTCATGAAAACCCCAGGGTCTGCCTCAGGTTAGCGGGTCATCCAGAGCATTGGGGTATAATTGCACATTAATATTCGACGTGATGAAGAGGCTTACGCTAAGATCGTTCTTTCTCTAGATGTCTTATGTCTTATGAATTGACAGGACAAAATGTGTCATCAATGTAAGATTTCCCCCTGTCCATTTTAAAAATGCGTTCAATCAGCTGCTGTGATGGTGATGTAGACTATAGCCCAAGTCACGGAAGGGAAAAATATACTTCGCCATCATAATATCATTTTCCTAATCTAATGAGTGTATACTAATTTACCGCAGTACCCCCCATGGTGTTTCTTGCTTAATAACGACCATCTAAATGCATTCTAAGGAATGCTCTTGGGGGAATGTGAAGGTGTTGGGCTGCCTGTAAGATGCACAAAAGCATGTAAACCATGACCCCTTATTCAATGAACGTATATAAATATTGTTTGATGTCAGGGAAGCAGGCTTAACAAAACTGATTTAAATAAATTACAGAAGAATTATGTTGCCTCTTAAATCTCGTTTGGGGAATGAGTGATTTTGACATCTCCCCATGTTTATTTTTAGTATAGGTCCTACATGGCCTTAAAAAGCACAAGGCCCTAGTTCACCGGATGAATGGGGCATCTTATTATTCCTAGCATTAAAGAGATGCAACATGCTTAACAAAGACTTTTAAATAGTAAATTATGGTCATTTGTTGCTGGTTTGGCTAATTTGATTTGTTCCACGAATTATGTCACTTGGTTTATCGGGATTCCGTGTAATAGAGTTCCGTCTGGTCGACGGGTTTATAGCCTACCCATGCACATTTGTTAAACCTCTAAAAAAACACTGTATTTCTGGCCACAACAGTGGAATTAAATGGTATATAATTATTATTTCGGTCTTGAAACCTTGTAAGGGAGAATCGCCATCAACATTAACTGCATTCGTCACGGATAGGCCTACCCAATCGAAAGGTTTAAAGTAGAAGTGTACATAATATCTTAATATCAGCATACTATTAGAATGAAATAACAGTTATAGGAATATATATATAAACCCAGCATACATTATTATTATCATTATTATTAGCATTATTATGTCTATTGGGCTATCATTATCATTTGTGATGTGATTATTATGACAACTGATGCAACCCCCTCCGCTATTAAAATATTCCACGCAGCCTGTTGTTTTTTTGCTTTTTATAGGCTATGTTTCTTAAAAATCTCGCCATGTAAATTCCAATGAAATTTGGAGAGGCAGCGAGGGGGAAAGGGGAGGTTAATCCGAGTTGAATACATTGATGCTCAGCACAGGACCAAGCCTGTGATGATTGTGTTATCTCTACCCAACATTTGGGTCTCCCTCAATTTCAACCCAGCCAAATAGCTGCGAGAAAGTGCAGATGGAGTCACTCTCGATGCCTTAGGACATTTTTTTTATTTATTAATAGCTAAATAACTTCCCCATACGTTCACTAAATCTCTCTCACCATTCTAGATGGATTTGTTTGAAGTGGTCTTTCGACACATCCAGGCATCCTTTTTCTTTCAATGAAGCTTAGGCTATTTCGGACTCCTAAATATAATTTTCGATTTTCTACAACTGTCTCGGAGAAAAAGCAGCACGCATGCCAGATCATGCTCCGGAATATGTAATATGGCAGCCTTTTGTTTTTATTCAGTATTGCATGACTCCTCAATGTGGCTCAATAGCTCCTCTTATTTCTATAACCATTTAAATAAGTAGACCATTTATATCATGGTTTTATGGGTACTTTCGGTCGCTCTTTGAGTTCTCGGTATAGCCTATCTATCATTTCCAAACGCGTTTTCTAGGTTATATGTCTCCTTTTAAGACGTGTATTTTAACGTCGTTTGAAATTGAATACAGAGAACGGCCGTGTCTGGGGCCTGGGGATGAGTGACATCTCGCTATCTCCTTGTGGCCTCTATCATTTCCTCTGATCCCACTCACAACAGTCACAAATCCCGCCTGGCCCCTGTTTGATTAGATTGAGAACCTCAGGTAATCCGACCGTTTGTTCAAGTGTCCATTTGTCCCTTCTATCACGCACGAGGGCTGAAGATGGTGCGTGTTGGTTTAATCAAAACCAATTGTTCTTTATGAATTGACCGATACACTCCTTTCAGCCACCATTTAGGTGTGCATTTTCTCAGCACCAATGCATCATTTGAAATTAGGTCACTCATCGACCATAGGCTATAGCTATGCCAATGGGATGATCAATGCAGATATCCTGATAACGGTTGAATGCAATCTTTTAAACATTGATATGATCACGTAATAAATCCTTGATCTCGATCATAATGATGTACTATCTATTTGTAAACATATATTGAGACTATTACCTTATAATTAGTCCACTCTAGTGTAACAAAACATCATATCATAAGTCTTTACATCTCAACATAAGCTCTTTGGAAGGGGCAACGTATGCCACTATCAGCAGTCCCCTTCTAAACTTGGCAAACATGTCACTCACGCAGTGTTTAAATACGTTCTAATGCAATCTGTCAATATCAGCATGGATGGAAAACATTTGGCCTACTATTATACGGAGCATAGCTGCAGTATTCTCTTACCCAAAAGCCAAAGCCTTCGCAGTCAATTTAAAATCCGAATGGACAGCAGCGGTTATTTTTGAAAGCTCAGACTTCAAACACGATGCCCCCTTGTTTGGTGAAACCACCCCCGCTGTATTCTAATAAGCCTATGCATCTAGCAATTTGCTTGCAATATGAACTGTACAATTCACTTCAAATTGACATTTCCATCACCAGATTCGAGTTTGGCATGTTAAGAGTTATATGCTCCAATGCAATCCCAAAATAAAAATGAAATAAAACAAAATAAATATATGAATACAATCTCGACAACTATAGCCTATAAAAGAAACCTAAAATCTCATGAATTTGTGCCTGCGGCTAGCTGCAGAGTGGGCCGTTTAGAGATGAAAGTGAAAAGAAATAAAAGGCTCAATTTAATCTGCTCTAAAACCCTTCAACATAACGTTTGTGCTTGAAACTCCAAGAGTGAGGGCTGATAGGGGATAAATACATTTCTTACCATGCCTGCGAGCTATTACACCCCTCTCCAACACAGACGCCTATTCAACAGACACCGGTTTCATTACGAGCTGTAATAAGTCTTAACATTATTAAATGCCAGCCGGATGATAGAATGAAACAAGCGCAGAGAGGAGTCTTTTTAAGAATTAAAAAAAAAATGGGACAGTTGGTAGCCTGGTTTCAACATGTCACCATCAAAAGCCAAAACGTGGGCAAAACATTTACAGAGGGTTTGCGAGACCATTTAATGTCCAAAAGAACGCAGGATCTACAGTGGGGCCTATGGGTTAATGTACATTATAGGCCATATATCCATAGCCTATATAGCCCAATCTTAGTTACTTTCACACGGTGTATGCATGGGCTAGGCTACTGACAAATAGGCCGATGACAACGTGGTTTGAAGCCAATCAGGTTAGATTTCTAACGAAGAATTGTGGTTTAATCAAAAGCGCTACAGCCCCCGCTGGCCCCTGAATCGGCTCAATTGTTGGCGGGTCAATTGTTGGCAGTGGAACCCGTTTCAACACGGCTGTCGAGCTATCATGGAGAGGCGTTCTGTCTACAATACGACATGATCATACAGCGACACGTAAAATAAACAGTAGTCCATAATGAACTGGTGTCATGTCCCATAGGTCAGTTATGTACAGATCTACTAACAAGGTGCAGACAACTTCATGCTCGAGATAAACCAACAACACAGGCCATTTCATGACACGAGCCCATAGACAACAAACTATAAACATCTATCAATGAATCGGTTTGTGAAATAGATGAAGAGTATGTTAATAGGCTAGTCTACATTCACTTACAGACCCATTCACCCCACCCCCTTCATTGAGAAAACATCAGTAAAGGTTCAGTTAGAACAGAAAATAACTCGATTCTAAAAAGCATATGCATTTCCAAACAACAATCGAAACGCATTTTGCACCCTCCACTGCTTAATCTATTCCAACAGACGATTTTATAATATTACAAAACTATATACCAGCAGGGTGGATTGAATAATTCATTCGCCTTTCGTTCTCCTCTTGGCCTTTTGTCCAAAGTTTTCTCCCCCTTTCTTTGCGGGTTTTTAAGTGTGAAAAAAACGTCCCGCTCCTCCTTTCACTGCCCTGCTTTTGAGGGGTTTGCCTTTGTACCTCAGAATCCTAGCCTTCAATGGAGTGGAAGTCTTGAGAACTGAAGTTCATCTTCAAGTTTAGAGAGGCTGTCGCTTTAGAGAAAGGCTTTTTGTGCGACCGTTTACACAACAGATAGGCTACAAAATGGTTGATCATTTCATTTGGAAATCCCTGTCTTTTTTTCAGACACAGGATCTAATGTATTTTGACTAGATAATACCGAGGTCCCATCAAAAAAGCGCAAGGACAAAAGACAACCCCGTTTCTTTGTAGCCTAAATATTCCACATAATAAAATATATATTTAAAACTGACCCAAAAAATGACAACTAAAAAAGTGTAACAAATAATAATAAGCCATTTTCAAATAGACCTAGGCCTGATAAAAAAAAAAATTAGGCTACAATTGCGGCCGGTTTATCGTTTTAGCAAATGACTAGCTTCCGGTTTATTTTAGCTTACATATTAGTTAGCCTATAGGACTATGATAATACCCAGCTATGAAGCAGTATACACGCGCTACCTAAATAGGCTAATGTCCAGGATCAAGAATCGCTGCAACCTGCTGGTCGTAATTGATATTGATTGTTACATCGGTCATCTGTCAGTTGTCGTTTCAAGGGACCATTTACCAGCACCAAAGGAGTCTGTTGTGCAAATGAATGCAGTCACAAATACCCTCCGTCAAGGCTCATATAAATAATTAAGCAGGTCTAGTTACGCTTGTATTGGAAAACAGCTTAACATCACGAAAAAAAATCACAAATGTGTGCAAAAGAGTAATTAGGTCCGTTTTAAATTAAGGAAGTGCATTCCGTGAACAAAACAAACAAAGCTGAACAAAAATATTGCAACATATTGAGACAGGATGTTGTGCATAGGCCTGTAAGAGGTTGTTTTAAAACGCGAATGTAATCCAATTGAATTAGCCTACCTTTATCGCCAAGAATGCCATCGATGCTGTGTTTAGTTTTCTTCTCTCCGTCTTCATCTTTTTTATCACAATCTTCTTCATCATCTTTCTTCCCAAATCGAGCTCTCAGAACACGACTAATGGAACTCACTACAAGAATAAAAACAAAACAAGGTAGGCCTAGAGTAATTGCATAGTCATTACACACAAGCTAAAACAAATGTAGACAAATCGAAATAATAACCTAATGCAATTAAGTTCAGGTGACACTATAGGCCTGTTTTTAGCCGACATAAAACTATGCTGGTAGTTCTAAATACGTCATCAACCTAATGTTTGTGATGGTTTCATATAAACCACTATTATGGAGAACTAGTATAACAAAATATATATGAGCAAACATCACTTGTGTAGTAAAAAGGGTTGCTTACCAGATGAGGCCTCACCTGAAGGAACTGTGCTTCTGTCACACACCCCGTCCTTCAGCAGCTTGTCTCGGATCTCCCAGCTGAACATGCCGGGATTCTCGCGCTTGTACTCCTCAATCCGTTTCTCCACATCGGGCGTTGCTACCTGCTTTTGGGTTTAATTTACGCAGAACGATAGTAGAACAGAGAGAAAGAAAGAGAGCGAGAAAGAAAATGAGAAGCAGAAACAATGCAGAAAATAGAATAATAAACAAGAAAAATACAAAAAGAGGAAAGGAGAGGAGAAAGAGCACGAGAAAAATAACTTCAGTACAGGTTGAATGTACTGAAAAATAAAATCTGAATGGACTAATTCCGTTTTTTAAAATATATATTAGTAAACTTCAAAGTCTCAAGGCACCGGAAATATAGGCTACGAAATTGCTCGTTTTTGTCCATTTCGATGGCAGGTTAATAAATAGGTAAGCAACAAACATGGAATGGAGTACAATATCCACAATAAATACCATAGATGTCCAGTTACTGTTTAAATATTTGGTGGTCCATAACGGTAAACAGTCATGATAAATAAGAATAATAATTATACGAATAATTATAAGAATAGGCTAATATTAATAGTATTATTAATAATAATATTATTAAATGTATTTTGATATTTTTAGGATATTAGCGTGTAATAATAATGGTTGTTGTTGTTTTGTGAGGTAGAACTTTCTCAAACTCACTCTGGGTTTGCTTCCTCCTATTGCCCCGGGTCGGATTGATCCTGTTTCTTGATACCGACAAAGAATTTTGGACACGCAACCATGGGAAACTCGTAGCTGTCGTGAGATCACGCAGGGACGGATACCGTGGTGGGCCATCTCCACTATCTTGTGTCGGATATGATTTGGCAGTGGTCTTCCGTTGATGAACACTCCACCGAGTTGGTTAACCCGACCTTGACCCAGGGGAGTTGACACTGTGCAGAAGAAAGAAGGCCTACTGTGAAAACATTTCGTGTACACATCAAATGCAACATTGGCATTAATACCTTATTCGGAATGCATATTGTTTTACAGTGCAAATGATGACTGCTTGATCTTTAGGCCTATAGGCTACATGTTTGAATATTTCGCATATTTTTGTAGCGTTCGAAGATTTTTTGATAGGCCAATATGCATATGTGGATGCCTAATGCAATTGTTATTAGTCTATACGACCTAGTGGAAGTCTATTGCACAATGTAGGCTAGGCCTATATTTATGTAGTCTATATATACAAATAAATGAATGTAGCCTATAGGCTGTCCTATCAGAAATGAAATGTGGCCATAAAAACATCAACATAAAGGCCTAAACCCACTGTTACTACATTCAAAGTAATTGGACACATTTCCAATAATGCTTGAAGTGAATGAATCCGTAGCTTGCTGAATTTGAAAATGACAAAAATAGACATTTTAGAACAGAATCGACAAGTTATTTTGGGGAAAAATATTTGATTTGAAGGCAGAATTTGTCATTAGCCAGATGACACTTGAGTGTTCCATCCGTCATTGAAGAGGCTGTGAAGTGTGTGGCTTTGTCCGGATTCATTATTCACCGCCATGCCGTACAAATATTGATGTAATCCTTTGATTCGTCGTTTTGATGTGTATTTTACTTTTATTTCCAGCACCAGGACACTTCAACAAATCCCGGATCTAAGATAACTTGCAAGCTTCGTGTTCTCGGATATTTTATTGGAGCTACTTGAGCACGAACCTTGTCTGGGAGACGCTCCCACGGACGATTAATCAATGCAAATAAATTGTGCCTGTACATTTTATTCACACGTTTGTCTATTTACATAAACAGTCACATAATCGAGTACCCAGACATTGTGAAATCCTAATATAAGTTTGACTTTCGTAAAACATATTGTAGTCTACAGAGGGGGCAAACGTGTATAAAATAATGAATAGACTAACTTGTCCTTTCAATTTGTATAACTAATTGTATAACTAACATTTAACTAACATTTTGCCGTTTCAAATGTGATTGAGGATAAAGGCCCAAATCAAATGCACATTTTGTTGATAAACAACGTGCTTTAAATTAGTAATAAATGTTGCTTGGAATGATACAGTAATTTCGACAATGATGGATGTTTGTCAATTGCATGCATCACCTACCTTCCAAAGGGAAGCCAGTGCGCGGATAGTTTTGTCCAGGCGCTGGTCGCATCATTCGCGGTACTGTTCCTGGCAAAGACGACTGCATTCTACAGCTAAAAGTAGCAGGAAAAACAAGGCCAATAGTTCATCGGCTAAACTAAGTCGAGACTTGTTTGTGGTAATTGAGTTTGACGATGAAAAAAACAAGTGCAGTCCACTCAACAAAAAAAAAAAAATGAAAAAAGACAAATAGGCCTATACTCATCCAAACGGACGAATCTCTGAAAACGAAAGACCCCAAAACCGTAAAACACACTTACTTCTGATGTAGCACGGTGGGGAGCATGAGCGGAACAGGACTGCTGAGAAAAAGGTACACTGTGTGTGTACAGAGAGAGGGAGGAGGGTGTCCCTTAACTCTCAAGTGCGCAAAGGTTGCTTAATTCTTTACAGCGTTTTCCTAAAAGCTCTGGTAGTTTTTGATGACAAAGTCTGCATGGAGGTTGGGTGTTTATGTGATAACTTTGGCGCACGGCGTAGGGGGTTGTCGCGCGCGCGGATAGGCTCTTGGTCTGAGCTTTCTTTTATTCATGAGGGGAAGCGGAGTACAGCCAAGTTTTCTCCACCAATCACAAAAAACGGCATGCGACGTAAAACACATTTTGCGCCTTCCCATTCATTGCATGCCGCATCAAAACCATCCCAACCTTTTAGATGAAACTGCCACTGGGCCCTGGAGATTCTTCTTCAGTGAAAGATAAAAACAGTGTGTTTTGGACGTAGAAGTAAACTCAATTCAGGATTTAAGTGTGTAGTTTGTTGTTTCATTGACGCATATGAAATATAGGCTTTTAGTTGCATATGGCTTAAAGACGCGGGCTATGTGTACAGTCATCTCTAATCTAATCGCATGATAATATAGACAGGAAACGCGATTTGATCTAAACAACTAGAATACATGACTGACTCATTCATTGCAGAAGGTTTCCAGTTTGCTCTGGACACACCAAGTCGAAGATGTCCCCTTTTGGAAAGTAATACATTGTTATAATAGACTTACATTAATTGCATTTGCTTGATGAACAAGTTTGGACCAATAACATCAATGATGCTTTTAAATGGCAATTATGCAATAGATTCTACGGTCTTTGGTGCCATTTGGATGTGACAGGGAACATATTCTTACCACGAATAACAATACCTCATAATAAACTAATTTGGTTAGAGATACAAGTGGCAAAGTAAACTTCCTAATAGGTTTTATCAAATACTAAACCGTATATGTTTTATTTGCGTAATTGGAATACACATGTTGTTGTTAATAATAATTTTAAAAGGTCTCCGTTCCCGAGTTGTTGTTCTACTAAAAGATCTAGGGACTATTGACATATACACTGAGTATACCAAACATTAGGAACACTTTCCTGATATTGAGTTGCCCCCCTGCCCTTCCCCCCCTCTGAACAGCATCATTTCGTCAGGGTAAGGACTCAACAAGGTGTCGAAAGCGTTCCACTGGGATGCTGGCCCATGTTGACTCCAATGCTTGCCACAGTTGGGTGGTGGAACATTCTTGATACACACGGGAAACTGTTGAGTGTGAAAAACCAAGCAGCGTTGCAGTTCTTGACACAAACCGCCTGGTACCTACTACCATACCCCATTCAAAGGCACTTACCTTTTTTGTCTTGCCCATTAACCCTCTGAATGGCACGCATGCCCAATCCAAAAGGGGACATCTTCGACTTGGTGTGTCCAGAGCAAACTGGAAACCTTCTGTAATGAATGAGTCAGTCATGTATTCTAGTTGTATAGAACAAAACGCGTTTCCTGTCAATATTATCATGCGATTCGAGATGACTGTACACATAGCCCGCGTCTTTAAGCCATATGCAACTAAAAGCCTATATTTCATATGAAACTCCATTGTATATAGACTTATTTTTCTACTGTATTATTGACTGTATGTTTGTTTTACTCCATGTGTAACTCTGTGTTGTTATATGTCGAACTGCTTTGCTTTATCGTGGCCAGGTCGCAGTTGTAAATGAGAACTTCTTCTCAACTTGCCTACCTGGTTAAATAAAGGTGAAATACAATTTAAAAATTGAAAATGTCTCAGTTGCCTCAAGGCTTAAAGATCCTTCTTTAACCTGTCTCCTCCCCTCCATCTACATGGATTGAAGTGGATTTAAAAAGTGACATCAATAAGGGATCATATCTTTCACCAGTACTCACCTGGTCAGTCTACGTCATGGAAAGAGCAGGTGTTCTTAATGTTCTGTAAACTCAGTGAATGAGTATACACTGGCGTTGAGTTAGAGATAGGACAGGCTACATTTAGCCTATTTGTACTTTAATGCTTAGGACACAAGCATAGTCTATACGCCTATAGCCTGCCCTATTCTGTAAGTTTGACCTCAATCAATAAATAGTCTACTCATAAATAGACCTAGTTGACAGGCTTATGCAATAATGAACATACAAGAAAATATAGGTAACTGACAAAATAAAGGAAACACCAACATAAAGTGGCTTAATAGGACGTTGGGCCAATACCAGCCGCCAGAACAGCTTTAATGAGCCTTGGCATAGATTCTACAAGTGTCTGGAAATGGAGTGGAAGGATTCGACACCATTCTTCCACAAGAAATTCCATAATGTGATGTTTTGTTGATGATGGTGGAAAACACTTTCAGGCACAGCTCCAGAATCTCCCATAAGTGTTCAGCTGGGTTAAGATCTGGTCACACACACACCCTTTAAACCCCTTATGCTCTTTTGAGACCACTCTTTCAACTGAGATACCTTGCCATGGTAGCCAAAATCCTGGGCCACAGGGCAGTTTTATACATGACCCTAAGCATGTTGGGAACCACACCTGTGTGGAAGCATCTACTTTGAATGGATTTATACTTTGTATCCCTCATTTACTCAAGAGTTTCCTTTATTTTGGCAGTTACCTGATTGAGCAGTCCTGAAGTGGGTAGTAGGCAGAGGCGGATTTAGGTACAGGCGAAATGGGCAGCCGCCCAGGGCGGCATCTTGCCAGAGTCTATCAAATAGCGCACCTCTAACTTTGTACAGTACTAATGCAATTAGTCAAATCAGTCACACTACAAAATGCTACCAAATAAACCACAATTCATTCATAATACTGTGAATATATAGTTTCACAGACATATTGTTGCATTTTTGTCTGGTTGTGCAAAATCCTTAAGAAAAACATAAAACCAGTCTGCACACCACCAAGGTGAATTGGTTTAGTCTTGACTCTTGGTTGACAGTTTTGTGGGATGGTTAATGAGTTGATGCTCAAGTGCCAAATCAACACAAATTTGTTTCTATTTGTCTTTGTTACTTCTTTTTGATATTTATTTTTGTATATATTTTTACATTTATATAGTTTTAAGTGTTATGATTATTTATTTGTGTTGTTCTAAATGTCTGAAAAAAAATTACAGTTAGTGCAGAATGGTTCTGTTTTTTTGTTGGCGGGGGCTGAAATGGGGGTTCGCCCAGTGAGCCATACAAGCTAGAACCGCCACTGGTAGTAGGCATTTAGTTAGGCCTGTTTGTTATGTTTTTATCATAGCCTATACCTTGCTTTATCATAGCCTATACCTTGCTCAGCGAAAATGTTAATTAGGCCCAAACTTGTTGATCCTTCCTCATGATTTCCCGTGGCAGGGTTGAGGGAGCAGAGGTAACTGCGCGCCGCTTGACATGCAGTGTTTGGCGCGGAAGTAGGGTTTTATGGCACCAGCACACCTGTTGCCCATCACACTTTGAATAGGATCATCCTGGACATATACTATCTTCACCGATGCATATCATTTTATCCATATGCCTACATTTATGATTTTGCAGGATTTAAATCTCCATACTATTTGAAACACTGAGAGTTGTTAATAATAACACATGGACATTCTTAATTGGTGGGCCTTTTTGCATGTAATCCAATTCAAGTAATTACGAACGGGTTGAAAAACTGACGTGCACTCTTGGTATCTAAATAATTGATGTCAGTTACTTGTATGTGTTTAAGCGCCATGTCATGTGGCAACCACTAGAGGGAGACTATGTTCCAAAATATGGAGGTACAGCAAACGGAATTAATTTAAATTAAACCAAGCAATACTACATAATGTTTGAAACTGTAAATACGTCTCTCTCTCTCTCTCTCTCTCTCTCTCTCTCTCTCTCTCTCTCTCTCTCTCTCTCTCTCTCTCTCTCTCTCTCTCTCTCTCTCTCTCTCTCTCTCTCTCTCTCTCTCTCTCTGTACACCTACCCCCAAAGCGTGTTTGGGTTAGACTGGATGTCAACCCAGCGTGTCATGCTCACATCTGCACAATATTATTTGAATGTGTTAGCGCTTCCTGCAGAGAATTGTTTGATCAGGCCTCTGAAAGAGTGAGTGTAGAATATCATGTAAAAGGAAGTGGTGGCTGTATTCCTATAGATGTCAAGCTTAGAATTTAAGAGAGAGATAACATTTTTATAATGCTACCCATAATGTTCCCCTAATGTTTGAGTATCCAGTTTTCCCTTATGGGAACATTCTTTCTATGTTAACAAAAATCTTCCGAGGAACGTTTTTGCATTAGAGTTAGGAGAATATTCCCTTAATGTCAAACAGAACATACACAGAATGTGGATACCATGTTCTCAGAATATACAATATTAATGATCTGCTACACTTGTGCTATCTATAACTTAAAAGGGTTCTTTGGCTGTCACCATAATTCTAAGATAATTATGCAGAACCGTCTTTGGTTTCAGGTAGAACCCTTTCAGAACCCTGCCTTTCCACAGAGGGTTCTACATGGAACCCAAAAGGGTTCTACCTGGAACCAAAAAGGCTATCCTATGAGGCCAGGCGAAGAACCCATTTGGATCCTTTTTTTCTAAGCGTGTAGACACGTTGCAAGGTCATTGAAGTATCCAGTTTTCTGTGGGTTAGGATAATATTCCATCAACATCCCACCAAACATGGTTCCCATGTTCTCAGAACATAAGATATTAATGTTTTACAGACGTTTCATGGGAACATTGAAAGAACATTTCTGTGTATCGGTTGTTAGGACATCGCCTGATGGAACCCCAATAATAGTTCAATTACATCTTGTTACGGTTGCTAAGCCAGTCATGACCCTGATTGGTGGATCACTGATCCATTCATAGCTCTTTGTCTGTTGGCAAGGTTAGGGATACTCACACAGTGCATTGAACATACAGTGTATTAAACATACATATTTTGACATGTTTATTTATACAGTAATTAAAATTCAACAGTCCTCACCTGGGAAGTGAACTCACAACCTCTTGGGTCATAGTACACCAATCTTTCTGCTACACCACCATGTTCATGTCATGTAGAGGTTAATCTGACTATTTATCAGAATAAAGGTAAGTCCCAGCTGCAGACTGTGTCGAAGTAACAATGTTTATTACAGCAACAGAGGCAAATGTGCAGGACGGCAGGCAGGCTCAGGGTCTGGTCAGGCAGAGGATGGAAATCCAGATAGGGGCAAAGGTACAAGACGGCAGACATGGTCAGGGTCAGGGGCAGGCAGAGTGGTCAGGCGCAGGCAGAGTGGTCAGGCGGGCGGGTTCAGGGTCAGGACAGGCAAGGGTCAAACATCAGGAGGGCGAGAAAAAGAGAGGCTGGGAAAAGACAGGCGCTGACAGGAAAAACACTGGTAAGCTTGACAAACAAGACGAACTGGCAACAGACAAACAGAGAACACAGGTATAAATACACAGGGGATAATGGGGAAGATGGGCAACACCTGGAGGAGGGTGGAGACAATCACAAAGACAGGTGAAACAGATCAGGGCCTGACACTATTCTCATAATTGATTTTATTTACTTATTTCAGCAATTTAAGGGCTTTCAGTATAGTTGTCTAGTGTTGGTGGGGCATGTTAGTTTTTCGTGAGTATACTTTTAACAGAGTTGAGATTAACTTGAAAGTTACTTCACCCTATTGTTTACATCCTTACACCAATCAATTTGTTTCAGATCTACACAAGTGTCTAGGGATAAGGGAGTAGGGTTTCTTCTGGACAGGACAGGGCCTAACTATACTGACGCAGTAAGCACATGTCTTAGGGGCAATCCTTATTGGGACAGCGGTTGGAGCCCAAAAAAGTTGGAGCCCAAAAACATTACTTGCTTCAGAAAGTATTCATACCCCTTGACTTATTCACATTTTGTTGTGTTTACAGTCTGAATTCAAAATTGATTACATTTATTTTTTTCTCACCCATCTACAAACAATACCCCATAATGACAAAGTGAAAACATGTTTTTAGAAAAATGTGCAAATGTATTGTGAATGAAATACAGAAATACCTCATTTACATAAGTGTTCAAACTCCTGAGTCAATACTTATCACTGCCAAAGCAACTTTGGCAGTGATAGCAGCTGTGAGTCTCTCTGGGTAAGTCTTTAAGAGCTTTCCACACCTGGATTGTGCAACATTTGCACATTATTCTTTTCAAAATTCTTCAAGCGCCGTCTTATTGATTGTTGATTATTTCTAGGCAACCATTTTCTGACTGAACCAAGTTTTCCTCTAGGATTTTTCCTGTGCTTAGCTCCATTCCATTTATTTTTAATCCTGAAAAACTCCCCTGTCCTTAACAATTACAAGCACACCATGACACAACAACACCTCATGACACAACAACTCTTCCCCCACGTGACCGACTTGATGTGTGTACAGTACAGGTCAGAAGTTTGGACACGTCTACTCATTTTTACTATTTTCTACATTGTAGAATACTAGTGAAGACATCAAAACTATGAAATAACACATGTGGAATCATGTCTAACCAAAAAAGTGTTAAACAAATCAAATGTATTCTAGATTCTTCAAAGTAGCCACCCTTTTCCTTGATGACAGCTTTGCACACTATTGGTATTCTCTCAACCAGATTCAGCTGGAATGCTTTTCCAACTGTCTTGAAGGAGTTCCCACATATGCTTAGCACTTGTTGGCTGATTGTCCTTCACCCTGCAGTCCAACTCATCCCAAACCATCTCAATTGGGTTGAGGTCGGGTGATTGTGGAGGCCAGGTCATCTGATGCAGCACTCCATCACTCTCCTTCTTGGTCAAATAGCCTTTACATAGCCTGGAGGTGTGTTGGATCATTGTCCTGTTGAAAAACAAATGATAGTCCCACTAAGCGCAAGCCAGATGGGATGGAGTATCGCTGAAAAATGCTGTGGTAGCCATGCATGTGTCTTGAATTCTAACTAAATTACTGACTCAGAGTCACCAGAATTGGACATACTTTCAAAATCTTATCTAACAAGCTAGCAGTCATTATCATGAATCATAGATAAAATGTATAGGTGCTCATCAGCTATTTAGAAGAAAAAGAAACGCACACCTATTTAGGCGAGATGCTGGCTAGCGGAGTAGAAAACCTGAAAATAAAGGAGAGCCGCACACTCTAGGAGCTCAGATGCTCATCAGCTATTGAGCATAAACATTACACAACAAGATGGAAATTGCAAATTCAACAATTAGTAGTTTTGGATGAATCAGTGGCTAACTGCAAGCATTGCAAAGCAATCACTAGCCTGCTATTCAGTAGAGTGGGTATGTGGTCCAAAGTCTGGGGTTAAGGGTCTCTTTTCCTAGCTTAAATTATAAACATTCAACATTGACCATAGTGTCAATCCAGGATGACTTCTGCCGCACTCAAACAACTGGAAACTCAGAACTGGGAAATCTGATTTCAGTGAGTTCAAGACAATTGGGAATCGGGGAAAAAATTGCTTAGACTGGAAAAATATGCTTTGAACGGTCATCCAACTCGGAATTGCAAGTCGGGAACTCGGGCCTCTTTCTTGAGCCCTGACCTGAAGATCACTGACGTCATCATGATTCGACATAGTTTCCCCCCCCAGATTTCCCAGTTGTCTTGAAAGCACCATAAATCCAGAGAATGCCAGATTTGAAAACAAAGTTTGATGACAACATTTGCCGACGAAGGACCGCCGCGCCACCTTCCTGTTAAAGTGAGCACAGCACAACAAGGTGAGTCCAAAAATGTATTGTATGCTGCTGCATAAATGATCTATCTCTAGGGAGATATGTATACTGTAGCTAAGAAAGTAATACTTAGTGTATGTTGTGTAGTAAGCTGTTTGTAGCCCATGTGCCTCACCCTAATAATTTGGTCCCGATTTCTCTCCTAATTTCGCCTACTGTTCAGATTTGGTGGTACACATATAGCCTATAGCCTGTTTTAGATAACTGTAATCATCAAATATTGTAAGAGCTTTCATTGCCTGCTTATATTCCCCCTTTATTTATCATACAGTTTTGACTTGGTGTACAGGGAGAATACTGCAAGAACGCCCCATGTTCTGAATTCTGTCACTGTACATTTCAAAAGCGCTGAAAAAATAGTTATCTTGGCCACGTCAGTCCTAGCTCGCTCATTGATGTCTTAATCGAAATTACGGATTGCCTCTTATCTGCTCTCATCCTCTTATGCCATAGCTTGTACATCTCAATTGTCAGTAGAAACCACATTTGTTTAAGCAAGACAGCCATATCAGCTATGTTCTTTTAAAAGGCAGTAAATGAGGTTGCATTAACTGTTTCGCTGCCAGGCAAGGCTCCGCTGATAGCCAGGTGTAGCAGTGGTAAGGTGTTGGGACCGCTGTTGGGACTCTGCTATTGGGACAGCTTTATGCAGGCCCTAACAGTGTGTGGGCACCATTTGTCACCGTTGTAGCGCAATTAATATATTGTTTAATGTTGTGTTGTGTAGTGGATTTGCTGGAATGCATCTAAAAATGTATTTTTTTCATTTGCCCCACCAAGATTTACATGCTACAATCGCCACTGGTTGCCATATATGAAGCAATCATAGAACCCTTTCTGAGTGTAGGGCAATCACCCTGCTCTCACAAATTATGAGAGAAATGGCGGTGGAAATGCCTTAATGCGCAAATATTGTTGTAATAACCATCATATTGAGGTAAACTTGGAGTCACGCGATGATATGGTGTGTGGTCCTCCCATTACGACTCGGGAAACCATGAAGTTTATTAGATTACAGATTAAATGAATTATTATAAACTTCACAGGGTGGTGAAAGTGCACAGTGACTTGATGCTCCTTTCCAATAAATACTGTATCAAGGGTCTTATTCTGGTGACATGATGATCGATGCTTGACTGCCGTTTGTCAAATAGAAATATCAAGGGTCTTATTCTGGTTATCCATAATAATCTCATCATGTGGACTAGCCTATCTGCACAGCCATACCCACACTGTATCTGCCAGCTGTTGACTAGAGCACACCTGTCAAGACCAGAGTGGGCACGTTTGCTATTTTTAGACAACAGTGTTTGTGACAAAACGGGTTCAAAATGGGATGGAAACACATTAAACTTAACATTTTTACTCAATACATGAAAACGTACACAATGTTATGTCATCACGCACAGATTTTGTATTTGCAACAAGTCAGTTTGGTGGAAAGGCCTACACATCATTGGTTGGAAAATTAGCATATTTTCTTTATTCGTATTTTTGAATATTCGCATTAAAACCTGTAGTAAATTGTTTGGGAACCTAACTATTGAAAGATGGGAATCTGTAGGATTTCCCCTTGAGCATGAATTATGACCACATTTTCACTACTTCATAAATTATCAGTATTTATTAATTCTATATAGCTGAGCATCTAAAAAAAACTAAACAATATGCGCATCTCCCACCAGAGATGTGTTTCCATCAAAATGACTTGTTGCGGATAAGAGGCTGTGTGTGACGACGTAGTGCACATTAAACTACCTTCTGTGTTGAAATTCCCTTGTACAGAATAAAAACGAATTAAATGGGTTTCCATCACATTTTCAACTCAACTGATGGTTTTCTCACAAAACAATGTTGTGTTATATAGCGAATGTGCCCCTAATTCTAAATAGATCAGATAGGTGTGTTGTAATAATGATTTTAATATACAGTGCATTTGGGAAGTATTCAGACCCCTTTTCCACATTTTGTTACGGTACAGTCATATTCTAAAATTGATTAAATTAATGACAAAGCTAAAACAGGTTTTTAGACATTTTTGCAAATGTATTAAAAATATAAAACAGAAATACCTCCTTTACGTAAGTATTCAGACCCTTTGCTATGAGATTCGAAATTGAGCTCAGGTTTATCCTGTTTCTATTGATTCCTTGAGATGTTTCTACAACTTGATTGTAACCCACCTGTGGTAAATTCAACTGATTGGACATGATTTGGAAAGGCACAACCCTGTCTATATAAGGTCCCACAGCTGACACTGCATGTCAGAGCAAAAACCAAGCCATGTGGTTGGAATTTCCGGTAGAGCTCAGAGACAGGATTTTGTCAAGGCACATATCTGGGGAAGGGTACAAAAAAATGTCTACAATATTGAAGTTTTTCAAGAACACAGTGGCCTCCATCATTCTTAAATGGAAGAGGTTTTGAACCACCAAGACTCTTCCTAGAAGAGGAGGTGACCAAGAACCCGATGGTCACTCTGACAGAGCTCCAGAGTTCCTCTGTGGAGATGGGAGAACCTTCCAGAAGCACAACCATCTCTGCAGCACTCCACCAATCAGGCCTTTATATTAGAGGTGACAAGGCGGAGGAAGCCCCTCCTCTGTAAAAGCCACATGACAGCCCGCTTGGAGTTTGCTAAAAGACCCCTAAAGGACTCCCAGACCATGACAAGATTCTCTGGTCTGATGAAACCAACATTGAATTGTTTGGCCTGAATGCCAAATACTTGAACCTGATCGAAAAAAGCTGTGCAGCAACAATCCCCATCCAACCTCACAGAGCTTGAGAGGGTCTGCAGAGAAGATTGGGAGAAACTTCTCAAATACCAGTGTGCCAAGATTGTAGCGTCATACCCAAGAAGACTTGAGGCTGTAATCACTGCCAAAGGTGCTTCAACAAAGTACTGAGTAAAGGGTCTGAATAGTTATGTAAATATGATATTTCAGTTTCTATTTATAATACATTTGCAAAAATGTCTAAAAATCTGCTTTTGTTTTGTCATTATGGGTTATTGTGTGTAGATTGATGAGGGGGAAACGTAACAATATTTGAATAAGTCAAGGGGTCTGAATACTTCCCGAATGCACTGTACATTGTCAAGAATGTGAGAGTAGGATGACTCCCTTTGTGTGTCTCAAACCCAGGCCACCTATAAGGGGATCCAATCCGGCCCCTCGGGTGGTATGATATTTTTTTTCTTCATATAAATATTATTATTGATTTGTTTTTAGGTGGGGGGTTGACTCAATAAACAGTTGAAGTCAGAAGTTTACATAAACTTAGATTGGAGTCATTAAAACTCGTTTGTCAACCACTCCACAAATTTCTTGTTAACAAACTATAGTTTTGGCAAGTCGGTTAGGACATCTACTTTGTGCATGACACAAGCAATTTTTCCAACAATTGTTAACAGACAGATTATTTCACTTAAAATTCACTGTATCACAATTCCAGTGGTTCGTAAGTTTACATACACTAAGTTGACTGTGCCTTTAAACAGCTTGGAAAATTCCAGAAAGTTATGTCATGGCTTTAGAAGCTTCTGATAGGCTAATTGACATAATTTGAGCACCTGTGGATGTATTTCAAGGCCTACCTTCAAACTCAGTGCCTCTTTACTTGACATCATAGGAAAATAAAAAGTAATCAGCCAAGACCTCAGAAAAAAATTGTAGACCTCGACAAGTCTGGTTCATCCTTGGGAGCAATTTCCAAACGCCTGAAGGTACCACGTTCATCTGTACAAACAATAGTACTCAAGTATAAACACTATGGGACCACGCAGCCGTCATACCGCTCAGGAAGCAGACGCGTTCCGTCTCCTAGAGATGAACGTACTTTGGTGCGAAAAGAGCAAGTCAATCCCAGAACAACAGCAAAGGACTTTGTGAAGATGCTGGAGGAAACAGGTACAAAAGTATCTTTATCCACAGTAAAACAAGTCCAATATCGACGTAACCTGAATGGCCGTTCAGCAAGGAAGAAGCTACTGCTCCAAAACCGCCATAAAAAAAGCCAGACCACGGTTTGCAACTGCACATGAGAACAAAGATCATACTTTTTGGAGAAATGTCCTCTGGTCTGATGAAATGAAAATAGAACTGTTTGGCCATAATGACCATCGTTAGGTTTGGAGGAAAAAGAGGGAGGCTTGCAAGCCGAAGAACATCATCCCAACCACGAAGCACAGGGGTGGCAGCATCATTTTTCTGCAGGAGGGACTGGTGCACTTCACAAAATAGATGGCATCATGAGGTAGGAATATTATGTGGATATATTGAAGCAACACCTTAAGATATCAGTCAGGAAGTTAAAGCTTGGTCGCGAATGGGTCTTCCAAATGGACAATGACCCCAAGCATACTTCCAAAGTTGTGGCAAAATGGCTTAAGGACAACAAAGTCAAGGTATTGGAGTGGTCATCACAAAGCCCTGACCTCAATCCTATAGAAAATGTGTGTGCAGAATTGAAATAGCTTGTGCGAGCAAGGAGGCCTACAAACCTGACTCAGCTCTGTCAGGAGGAATGGGCCAACATTTTCCCAACTTATTTTGGGAAGCTTGTGGAAGGCTCCCCAAAACGTTTGACCAAAGTTAAACTATTTAAAGGCAATGTTACCAAATATTAATTGAGTGTATGTAAACTTCTGACCCACTGGGAATGTGATGAAAGAAATAACAGCTGAAATAAATAATTCTCTCTTTTATTATTCTGACATTTCACATTCTTAAAATAAAGTGGTGATCCTAACTGACCTAAGACAGGGAATATGTACTAGGATTAAATGTCAGGAATTGTGAAAAACGGAGTTTAAATATATTTGGCTAAGGTGTATGTAAACTTCCGACTTCAACTGTATGTTAAAATAACTGAAATCATATTGAAACTGTGTATAAATTATAATGGATTTCCCTTAATACAGTTTCTTGACTGTGCCCAGCTTGCTAATAATCACCAAAATGATAGCTAGACAATCAGGAAGCATCAAAAATTCAAAAAACGACGGATAGAGGACTATTTTCTTCTCACATTTTCACGGCGTGGAAACAACCAGTCTTCAATGTGGCCGTACCTTATTAAAGACCGAATGTGGCCCCCGGGGCAAAATGAGTTTGACACCCCTGCTCTAGGGCCTGTGCTTATTGGGCCAGTATAGTTAGACCCTGTCTAGAAGAAACCCTAACCCCTCCTCCCAAGGCACTTACTGTATGTAGATGAAAAAACTTGATAGGTGTAAGCAATAGGGAGAATGCAATTTGAAGTAAATATCAGCTCTGTTAAAAGTACACTCAACAAAAACTATTTTATTGATCATAGTGTTTAAAGGAGTATCATTAAAACAGGTTAACATGCCCCACCAACATTAGACAACTATACAGAAAGCCTTTAAATTGTTGATATAAGTAAATCAAATAAATGATGAGAATAGTCTGATTAACTGATACCTGACACACATGGTGGGATAGCAGGAAAATCAGGAAAATAGCAGGAAAATCAGGAAAATAGCAGGAAAATACCGTGAACCAAGAGGTCATGATTTCAAAGAACACGTGAGAACATTTTGAATAAGAATTTGATGGTGATGGAATATTCTCCTAACCCACAGAAAACTGGACACATGAACGTTCTTGCAACGTTCCCATGAAACATGTCTAGAACGTTAATGTGTCTGTTCTGAGAACATGGAAACCATGTTCTGTGTATGTTTGGTGGGACATTGATGGAATATTGTCCTAACCTTCAAAAAACTGGACACATGAATGTTCTTGCAATGTTCCCATGAAACGTGTCTAGAACATTCATATCTTAAATTCAGAGAACAAATAACCACGTTCTGGTTATTTATATTTGACGTTAAGGGAATGGTCCCTTGGAAACAATCCTTGCACATCACAGGAACATTCCTACGAAAATGTGAGTTATTCACCTAATGAGACTTAAGGGAACATTTGTTGTTAGTTGGATAGATCCCTGGACTGCAGAAACCTTTTACTGTACATCTGTGCTACACACTTATTACTTTCACAGTACAGTTTGATGTGGCCTACTAAATACAATATGATACCTGTTATTAACAGTTAGTGTTGGTATATGAATTATAATAAACAACAAGTTATACAAAACGTTTTGCCAGTGAATTAACTACTGTATATATTTTTTTGTTTGTTTGCTATACTGTGTTCTGTTAATACATGTGGCTTGAGACCTCAAAAGATAGACAGTGGAGTTGAAAGACTCACTGAAAGAGAGGATGTAAGTGCTCTGAGAAACAAAGATGGAAGATGGAAGGAACAGCCAAGAGTGTGGAGAGAGCAGGTGCCCCGAAAATCTACCCCCACGTCATTGGAACAAGAGTTGGAAGCCACATGACATATTTAGCATGGGGGCCAATGGGGGGCCGAGCAGGGGCCCTCCATCTGGACTTGTTAAACGGTGTTAAATCACTGGGTTCTGCCGTTACACCCTTTCACCATATATCATCACCAATGGGCTCCAGGAATGTAAGTGATGTAGAACCACTATGTAGAACACACACACACTGTGTTTGTGTGTGTGTGTGTGTGTGTGTGTGTGTGTGTGTGTGTGTGTGTGTGTCACAAACTCGTTCTCCATACTACATGCAATCTGCTCTCCTATTGCATTACCTCAATGATTTACCATTGAGTATGTTGGTCCCCATCAAACATTCCACAGTGAGTGGTTCTCCTCATGATGTCATACTAAGATCATTAGAGTAAAAGTACATCTGGGTATCTGTAAAAGACAGACAGAGCGCCCCGACTCTCATATAATCAATGTATGAAAAGGAAAAGTTTAGAGGTTTTGTCGGGAGGACTTTCCAATACTTTCCACTGGTTGGACTTTGGTTCCTAATGGAACCACTGTGACACCTCTGTAACCTTAATGACCAGGGCCTGAATCTGCAGGCTACAATGTTCAGTTTTTTAATATTTTTTTATCCGTTTTGGAAGACTAACTGTCCAAACAGCAAGTTACAAGTGACCAAATTGGATTTGTATGTGTTCAGACAGTTGTCATTACAGATATGGTTACACTAGTTGTCATTGCTGATTGATGTTGGTGTTCCTGCTTCCTCTCACTCAGAAGTTGTTATGTAGCAAGCTAAGGTGACAACAATGCCTTCCATGGAAGTTTCCCAGTTGCTTTGAATGTTCTAAATCATAATGTAAGTACACTTCTAATTCCTTAAAGGATAAGGTGAATCAAACTTTCAAAACAAGGGCTTTTTTCGCTAGCCACAATAGTCAACAAGCAAGGTAGCTGTTTAGCTTGCTAGCACACTAACTAATTTGTTTGTAAACAAATAAAAAGGTAGTTAACCATGTTCTTGTCAAATTGTAAACATAGTAGCTAGCAAGCAACAAGAATGCCAAGTAGTGCACCACAGTATTTCCCATAAAACCTAGCGGTAAAACACGTAAATGGTTTCAATATTTTTTGGGGTGGCAGCGTAGCCTAGTGGTTAGAGCGTTGGACTAGTAACCGCAAGGTTGCAAGTTCAAACCCCCGAGCTGGCAAGGTACAAAATCTGTCGTTCTACCCCTGAACAGGCAGTTAACCCATTGTTCCTAGGCCGTCATTGAAAATAAGAATTTGTTCTTAACTGACTTGCCTAGTTAAATAAAGGTAAAAAAAATATATATATATCTCATTTTCCTATCTCTCTCGTACAAGGTGACATTTATCAATATATTTGGCTCTATTTACTCTTAGATTCGAAAATGCTAATTAGCATCCAATAGACCTCATGCAAGACTACAAATCCCTGCAAGTTCCTGCACGTCATAATCTCTGACACCTTTGCTGTTAGCTAGCTACTTAGCAACCTTGATCCAAAACTAAAGATATATTGAACATTTTAATTTACTGTTCAATATTTTATTTAACAAATAATTGTTGGCATATTTATGCATTTGGTATTGTGTCTTGTACAGAATACTATCTAGTAGCAGTCAAATATTTACAATGTGCCATGAATACTAGGCTCATTTTTTGCAAAGAAGCTAGCTAGCTACCTACCTAGATGATATTAGCAACATGCCCTTATTTGATCAGATCCTCTTCTCCTTCAGATGGTGGGAGGTCCATATTTAATCCCTTGTCATTTATGACAACTATATCAACAAGGTGAAATATATTTCAATTCATGGTGTCAGAATGCACTACTGTATTAAAGCAATTCAGAACTAACTTGTTGAACATATTATGTTGCAGATTCAAAGCATGAATTAATAAGCATATTATTTGACAAGAAAGCCCCTAGTCACCCATCAATCACAACAAACACTTGAATGCAAGAAATCAAAATAGTGAAAAAGGAATACATATGCTTTTCATACTTAATAACATATTAACATCTGATGAAGCAAAGATTAAATGATTTATTGATCAATGGCACAAACCTGGGACACTCAAGAGCACCATATTAACTATTACTACTATCCTAGAGCGAACAGATTCTTCTGCGTTTCCATTTTAGGAATTAGACCAGCACGAATAACACAATAAGTAAAACAACGTATTTTGCAAATTGAGAAAGTTACAAATTGAGAAACAACTGAATGTGTAAGGTGGGTTTAATATACAATACCAAGTCAACTCTAGCAGAATTATAAACATACTGAAAATAAGCAAGCCATGCTAAATGCAGCTACAGTTGAAGTCAGAGGTTTACATACAATTAGGTTGTCGTCATTAAAACTCATTTCTCAACCACTCCACAAATGTCTTGTTAATAAACTATAGTTTTGGCAAGTCGGTTAGGACATCTACTTTGTGCATGACACAAGTAATTTTTCCAACAATTGTTTTAACAAACAGATTATTTCACTCATAATTCACTGTATCACAATTCTAGTGGGTCATAAGTTTACATAAACTAAGTTGACTGTGCCTTTAAACAGCTTGGAAAATAACAGAAAATGATGTCATGGCTTTAGAAGCTTCTGATAGGCTAATTGACATAATTTGAGTACCTGTGGATGTATTTCAAGGCCTACCTTCAAACTCAGTGCCGCTTTGCTTGACATCATTGTAAAATCAAAAGAAATCAGCCAAGACCTCAGAAAAAAATTGTAGACCTACACAAGTCTGGTTCATCCTGAAGGTACCACTTTCATCTGTACAAACAATAGTACTCAAGTATAAACACTGTGGGACCACGCAGCCGTCATACCGCTCAGGAAGCAGATGCATTCTGTCTCCTAGAGATAAACGTACTTTGGTGCGAAAAGTGCAAATCAATCCCAGAACAACAGCAAAGGATCTTGTGAAGATGCTGGAGGAAACAGGTACAAAAGTATCTTTATCCACAGTAAAACGAGTCCTATATCGACATAACCTGAAAAGCCGCTCAGCAAGGAAGAAGCCACTGCTCTATAACCGCCATAAAAAAGCTAGACTATGGTTGGCAACTGCACATGGGGACAAATATTGTACCTTTTGGAGAAATGTTCTCTGGTCTGATGAAACAAAAATGGAACTGTTTGGCCATAATGACCATCGTTAGGTTTGGAGGAAAAAGGGGGATGCTTGCAAGCCGAAGAACACCATCCCAACCGTGAAGCATGGGGGTGGCAGCATCATGTTGTGGGGGTGCTTTGCTCCAGGAGGGACTGGTGCACTTCACAAAATAGATGGCATCATGAGGTAGGAATATTATGTGGATATATTGAAGCAACATCTCAAGACATCAGTCAGGAAGTTAAAGCTTGGTTGCAAAATGGATCTTCCAAATGGACAATGACCCCAAGCATACTTCCAATGTGTGGCAAAATGGCTTAAGGACAACAAAGTCAAGGTATTGGAGTGGCCATCACAAAGCCCTGACCTCAATCCTATAGAAAATTTGTGGGCAGAACTGAAAAAGCATGTGCGAGCAAGGAGGCCTACAAACCTGACTCAGTTACACCAGCTCTGTCAGGAGGAATGGGCCAAAATTCCCACATCTTATTGTGGGAAGCTTGTGGAAGGCTACCCGAAACGTTTGACCCAAGTTAAACAATTTAAAGGCAATGCTACCAAATACTAATTGAGTGTATGTAAACTTCTGACCCCACTGGGAATGTGATGAAAGAAATAACAGCTGAAATGAATCATTCTCTCTACTATTATTCTGACATTTCACATTCTTAAAATAAAGTGGTGATCGTAATTGACCTAAAACAGTGAATTTTTACTTGGATTAAATGTCAGGAATGATGAAAAACGGTGTTTAAATGTATTTGTCTAAGGTGTATGTAAACTTCCGACTTCAACTGTAGGAATTATGACTCATAGTGTAATACTCTATAAAAGTTTTTTGTTTAACATCAGGGCAACAGCAATCTAATTTGACCTTTTAGGCACAAGTTGCATGGTCAGTGCTGATCCTTGGGACATCCCTACCCTAAACCCTAACCTTAACCATAACCATAACCCTTACTTAACCTTAACCCTTACCTTACCCATTTTAAATGTCAACTTCAATACGGTAGGGATGTCCCAAGGATAGCACAGAACCAAGTCACATGGCCAGGATTTAGAATTGTATCTGACTTCAAAACCCCCTATGTATGTGGTTTTAATCTGCTTTGAAAATGTGTAATTCCATGTGCTTTTTGGCTGTTCAGACTGCAGGAAAAATATCAGATTCAAATCTGATATGCAATTTTCTTTAAGGGATTCTAGTCACTTCAATCTGCCAGTGTGAACAAGCCTAAAGAGTCACAGAGCTAGGATCAGTTTAGCCTTTTAGATCATGATTAATAGGCGTATATGGACGGGGACGATGAGGGGGGGGGGCGACGGGGGTTGAGACGACTCCTACTCTGTGATGCTTTCTGAATACAGGCCCTGGTCATGTGGATGACTTTAAAAACTGTAACTCGGTCACTCTGGAACATTCACCATCTTCTTGGAAGCAACTCCAGTGTAGATTTGGCCATGTGTTTTAGGTTATTGTCCTGCTGAATTCATCTTTCAGCATCTGGTGGAAAGCAGGTTTTCCTCTAGGATTTTAACAGTGCTTAGCTCCATTACATTTATTTTTTATCCTGAAAAACTCCCCAGTCCTTAACGATTACAAGCATACCCATAACATGATTCAGCCACCACTATGCTTGAAAATATGTAGTGGCACTCAGTGATGTGTTGTATTGGAATGTCACGCCCTGACCTTAGAGAGCCTGTTTATTTCTCTATTTGGTTAGGTCAGAGTGTGATTTGGGTTGGCATTCTAGTTTTCTATTTCTTTGTTGGCCATGTAGGCTTCCCAATCAGAGGCAGCTATCTATCATTGTCTCTGATTGGGAATCATACTTAGGCAGCCTGTTTTCCACCTGAGTTTGTGGGATCTTGTTTTTTGCACTGTAGCTGTCTAGCCCTGCAGTACTTTAGGTTAGTTTATATTTTGTTGTTTTGTTGGTGTTTCATTATTAAATTATCATGAACACTTTCCACGCTGCGCTTTGGTCTCACTCATTCAACGACGGACGTAACATGGATTTGCCCCAAGCATAACACTTTGTATTGAGGATAAAATACATTTTTTTAAAGTATTACTTTAGTGCCTTGTTGCAAACAGGATGCAGTATTTGTATTCTGTACAGGCTTCCTTCTTTTTACTCTGTCAATTAGGTTAGTATTGTGGAGTAACTACAATGTTGTTGATCCATCCTCAGTTTTCTCCTATTACAGCCATTAAACTCTGTAACTGTTTTAAAGTCACCAATGGCCTCATGGTGAAATCCCTGAGCGGTTTCTTTCCTCTCCAGCAACTGAGTTCAGAAGGACACCTGTATCTTTGTACTGACTGGGTGAATTAATACACCAACCAAATTGTAATTAATAACTTCTCCATGCTCAAAGGAATATTCAATGTCTGCTTTTTGAAAGGTTTTCCAATATACCAATAGGAGCCCTTGTTTGTGAGGCATTGGGAAAACATCCTTTGGCTTTGTGGTTGAATCTGTTTTTGAAATTCACTGCTCGGCTGAGGGACCTCACAGATAATTGTATGTGTGGGGTATAGAAATGAGGTAGTCATTCAAAAATCATGTTAAACACTATTATTGCACACAGAGTGATTAAGCACATTTTCACTCCTGAACTTATTTAGGCTTGCCATAACAAAGGGGTTGAATACTTTTTGACTCAAGACATTTCATTTTAACATTTTGGGGTGTTGTGTCTAAATGTAATCTATTTTAAATCCAGGCTGTAACACAGCAAAATGTGGAAAAAGTAAAGGGGTGTGAATACATTCTGAAGGGGGTTATATATTTTTGTTCAGTGTATATATGGCGAGGAGGACTGTAGTGTCTCCTTTGTGTCACCACACAGGGCGGCTGGGCATCCCTGAAAACTAATTTCTGTAAAACAAAGTTAAATGTTGCTAATGGGACACTGACAAGGCAAAATAATATTCAGAATCCTCACTTACTGAGTACAGATTTATCTCAAGCAAATATTACATGTCTGATTATGATTAGCATTACTGAATATCTGAATTTGCATGAGTACTCATGTCACTCAAATTAGGAACAACCAATTCAGAAAGAACATTTATCTATGTACTGGGATTTTAATGGGCATCTCTGTGGGGCCAACACCTATTTTATTTAATCTATTGAACTACACTCTTAATAAGACAGAGCACACTCATGCATATCATAATTAATTATGATAAAAATATTTTATTTATGGAGCGCTCTCAAAAGTGTCAACTCTAAATGCAGGTGCAGTGACGAACACAGATTTTTAACATGTACTATTTTTCATGTTTTTTCAACATTATATGAAATGTTTAAGACATCCGAGTTCTTGCATGTCTCAAGATGAGAGCAAAGTTGAAGACCCCCTCTCCAACAAGCCGGTCCCTGGCATGTGATAGACTGGTTGGTTGTTTTTCTATAATCAGTTAGCACAGCCTGCCTTTGAAAATGTCAGAAAGAAAGGATTCTGTTTAACAAAGATGAAAGTTACAGCCTCAATTTTACATGCTGTCTCAATTGGTTTCACTAAATCAATCTGGGTGACCAACCCATGAAAAGTGAATCAGTTGATGCCCCATATGCCTCCCACTCACTCCCAACCCAACTTTCATTTCTGCTGTATAAGTGTGTGGGTGAGTGAACACGTGATAAAATATAAAAATTATTTGTGTACAGTACACATTTTTATTTTGTGGCCATTTTATATTTTACAATTCCATTTGTTTTCCAGGTTTAAGGGTTACTGGAAAATGATCCTGAAAAGATGAGAAGTACAAGTAAAATGGCCCCCAAACATGTGAAATTGATACATCTGTGGAGAACATATTTCATGAAACGTGTGAGAATAGGTTGAAACCTATTATTGTGTCTTAGGCTCTTCCTCATTTCTGCAATGCTATCTTACGACTATAGACTGTGTGTTGAAAGTGAGTCCACTTGCCACAACTTACACCAATATGTATAAACAGCAATAAATGCTAAAATGAAACTTTTTCAACAACCAGTTCATGCTTAGTTTAAAATGACATGATCTGGCACAATAGCTATGCTTGTTTGACTGTGAACTGAGAGTCTGTACAGGGTCACATTGTAGTTCATTGTTCCCTGTCGAGGGTCCTAGATTGAGAAAGCTGGATAGTTTCCTTTATAGTGAGTATGGTAGGCCAGACTGACATTGCAATCACAACACTGGTTCAGCAAGAGACCAAGCCGATTAGAGAGGCAAAACATTGATTTAAATCCCCACTTTTCTCCCCCAATTTTCCAAATGCGTTGGAAGCCATTGGACAGGAAGTAATCCATTGAGTCTGACCAAATTACTCGGCAAAATCGCTCTTCTCAATCTTTCGGCTGTCTCGTCATGACCGTTTGGTTTCAGAGAGCGTGGAGGACTCAGTAAACGACCTGAAACACAAATGTTAGTGCAAACCCATAATCCGATTGAAAATGGAGAAAACGATTCCCCATACAATTAAATGAGGCGTTCGCTAGATTTAGGGGCCACTGTGTCTATGGTCACCATAGACAACCCCAGTAATCTTAATTAGGAATGGGGTATTGGATACAGAGATAAACCCTGCCATACCCCCTTTCAGGGAATTTGGACATAAACTTCTACCTCAGTGACAGCCCAACCATTCTTGGTGTGTTAAACGTCTCAGTCATTTTGCAACCGTGCTTTATGATGGAAGCACTCAATGCATGACCATGACTACTACTACTACTACGTCTTCCGCAACTTCCATCTCCTCTACAGCCATTGTCATGTTCTCATTGTTGAGCTAGTCATCTGGTTCTACATGTGTATAAAAGTATGGAACCGGCATTAGGCCTACAGTATGTGCAATCCTTAGAAGCACGTAATACCATTTAGATACTTACTGAAAATCAATCAGTCTCTCAAACATAGAAAATACCTATTTTACTGAATATTCTGCCTTTAGACCTGGTAGATTCATGCAATGGCACATGAGTAAAATTGCATTTGTGCACATTTCAGTTAGACACTCAACAAAAACATCCCATTGCCATATTGAGAGCACACTAAACCCAACACAAAGTTCATGTTCGCAGAAGGCCAGTATCGTAAACATAGCTAATTTCTTATGGTGGGGTATTTTTCACCATTCTCCTGCTTGTTATCGGCCCCATCCAAGCATCGCTAACTTGTTTTTCACAGGCGATTACTGCTGGAACAGGCTGTCTCAGAGTCCAGAAGAGCATGGGACCTCCATGAGGGGCGCGAGGCACCTCTGGGATCAATGGTAGCCATTTTGTTGATCAACCAACGCAGATCCACCATGCAAGATGCATTTCGTTTGCTAAGTAATTATCTGAAGTGCCTATTCATTGGGCGATTTTTCACAGGAAAAAGTAGACAGCGTGATGATGACGCTGTTTGGTTGAATAACATTTCTAGTCTTTATTTGGCACAATGTTATATTATATTATTACTGTGGACGGACTGCTGGGGTATTCTTACTCTTCCTCAACTGATCTACTTTAAAGGGCATGTCCAGTCAGTAGAGCAAGCAAGAAGGTTATTAAAGTTCTTTAGTCTATTGACTGCTATCGCTGTAGCGCAAAAACAGATATTGCTTTTTGTGTACTTTTGTTCTCTTAAACTAGACGATGAAGGCAATACTTCAATTTGTCCACCTAGAGAGCCTCCACATTTCTATTGGGAACCAAAGTTTGCTATGCAATGGTGTGGCCGACAATGTTAGACCTACTTTTGGGTTATGCAGTTTCAACCAGACCTCTGTAAAATATGCATTGTATTTTGATGCAAATTTTCAAAGTCATTTTTTAAAAGTCTTTTCAGACTATGCCGCAATTTCAATCAATTGCATGTAACTAACTGTAAGTCGCTCAGGATAAGAGCGGCTGCTAAATGACTAACATGTAAAATAAAGGAAAGCCCACTACAGGTTCACTCCAAATGTTTAATTTACTCTGTATCAGGGGTGTTAAGCAGTGGTGTAAAGTACATAAGTAAAAATACTTTAAAGCACTACTTAAGTTGTTTTGGGGGTATCTCTACATTATTTTACAATGTATATTTTTTGACTACTTTTACTTTTACTTCACAATAATGTACTTTATACCAGTGGTGTAAAGTACTTAAGTAAAAAATACTGGAAAGTACTACTGAAGTAGTTTTTTTGGGATATCTGTACTTTAGTATTTATATTTGGACAACTTGTACTTTTACCCATAGTACAGAATGATGACTTAAAAGGGTGGACATCTGTAGATCTGAATGTCAGGAGTGTATACAAGCTTTTGTTCCCGCCCAGCTCATACCTGATTACAAAACAAAGCTTATCACCATGATTCGTGATGTTGATATCTAAGTCAGGTGTTAGAGCTGGGACAAAACCCTTTACACATTCCTGCTCTTCAGGACTTCCTGCAATGACTGAAACCAGACCAAACAGCTTACTAGTAGCTATACTAATGACCGGCTGTCCAGAGGGTAACAGCAAAGAGAGGAATATCTAAAGTAAGCACACTGTTGACTCACAGTGGTGTAAAGTACTTAAGTAAAAATACTTTGATTTGTTTTTTGGGGTATCTGTACTTTACTAGTTATATTTTTGACAACTTTTACTTTTACTTCACTTCATTCCTAAAGAAAATTAGAAACTTTTTACTCCATACATTTTCCCTGACACTCAAAAGTACTTCTTACTTTTTTTAATGCTTAGCAGGACAGGAAAATGCTCCAATTCACACACTTATCAAGAAAACATCCCTGACCATCTCTAATGCCTCTGATCTGGTGGTCTCACTAAACACATGCTTCATTTGTAAATGATATCTGAGTGTTGGAGCGTTCCCCTGGCTATCATTATTTTAAAAAACAGGAAAATGGTACAGTCTGGTTTGCATAATATAAGGAATTTGAAATTATTTATACGATTACTTTCAATACTAAATATTTTAGCTACTACATTTACTTTTGATACTTAAGTATATTTAAAACCAAATACTTTTACTTTGTGACTTTCACTTTTACTTGAGTGATGTTCCATCAAGGTATCTTTACTTTTACTCAAGTATGACAATTGGGAACTTTTCCACCACTGGTATTAAGCACATTACAACAGACACACAATCAATTGCTTTTGTGGAAATTGGCACATTACCTGTGTGATCTGAGACAGGTCACCAAGTTTGACTGACTGGGTTTTGACCCTGGGTCGTCCAGACAGCTCAAGACCATGCTAGAACACTGAGCTAAAGTTTGGGCATTAGCATATATACCTAAACCCATCTCTGCTCCACATGCATTGATAATCTATCATATTGAAGTGAATTTGGGGTGTTGAGAGCATATAGAACCAAACTCCTGATCTTCTTGTCCCAAAACAAACACACGAACCAGTCACTCTCCTTACCAAAAATGTCAACCAAAATTGATTTCTGGCTCTGTGAAGTCATGTATTCATAATCTACACAGAAATGGTTACAACATAAGACCACTGTAATATTATCCTTATAACAATTTGAATGTTGTATTTCAAAATGATACTGACAGCCTAGGACTATTGTGAAAGCCCACTACAGGTTCACTCCAAATGGTTAGGTTACCCTGTATCAGGGGTGTTAAGCAGTGGTGTAAAGTACTTAAGTAAAAATACTTTAAAGTACTACTTAAATTGTTTTTGGGGGTATCTGTACATTATTTTACTAGGTATATTGTTTGACTACTTTTACTTTTACTTCACTACATTCCTAAAGAAAATTATAAACTTTTTACTCCATACATCTTCCCTGACCCCCAAAAGTACTTGTTACTTTTTTAAATGCGTAGCAGGACAGGAAAATGGTCCAATTCACACACTTATCAAGAGAACATCCCTGATCATCCCTAACGCCTCTGATCTTGCAGACTCACTAAACACATGCTTCATTTGTAAATGATGTCTGAGTGTTGGAGCGTTCCCCTGGCTATCTGTTCATTTAAAAAAACAAGTAAATGGTGCCGTCTGGTTTGCATAATGTAAGGAATTTGAAATGATTTATACTATTACTTTTGATACATAAGTATATTTTAGCTACTACATTTACTTTTGATACTTAAGTATATTTAAAACCAAATACAGGTCACCAAGTTTGACTGACCGGGTTTTGAACCTGGGTCATTCAGACAGCTCAAGACCATGCTAGACCACTGAGCTAAAGTTTGGGCATTAGAGCATATACCTAAACCCATCTCTGCTCCACATGCATTGATAATCTATCATATTGAAGTGAATTTGGGGTGTTGAGAGCATATAGAACCAAACTCCTGATCTTCTTGTCCCAAAACAAACACACGAACCAGTCACTCTCCTTACCAAAAATTTCAACCAAAATTGATTTCTGGCTCTGTGAAGTTATGTATTCATAATATACACAGAAATGGCTACAACATAAGCCCACTGTGATATTATCCTTATAACAATTTTAATGTTGTATTTCAAAATGATACGGATCATAAATGCAACAGTTGGGGACTATTGTGACAGTTGGGGACTATTGTGACAGTTGGGGACTGTTGTGACAGTTGGGGACTGGTGGGACAGTACGTCAGTTAGGTATCAAGGTGCAAAGCAAAAGATGATCATCTTTTGTGTTGATGGCATTCTGGAACGCTTCACTTGTATATATTATATAGAGTAGGGAAGGTTGCAAATAATTGGTCATGTTTATGCCAATGTCTTGTATTTTAAGGAAGATGGCATTACTTTTTATTTGGTTGACTTGCTACAAACATTTGCTACTTTGCAGTTTGAACCTTTCTTACTGAAAATCTTTTCAATGTGAAAGCAATACATTTGAATTAGGACAAATGTCATTTTGTACGTGATTGGAGAAAAACGGAGACATTGTTCATCTCTCCGCTGTGAAAGGGTATGTAAAAAGAAAGTATTTATATGGCCTCATTTTCCAGACTCATTTTATTAGTGACTAGTGATCTGAAATGGCATGCAATTGCAGTTGAGACTTGTTGGGCATGATACAATCTAAACGTTCATTGATTCTAAATATCCACTTGTTTCAGATAAGTAATACCATAAGAAAGAGGTAAAAAAAAAGGAGGAAATCATATAAGGATATTTGGCTTCATCAGATAGATCCATTTAAGGGGCAGCAGGGTAGCCTAGTGGTTAGCGTGTTGGACTAGTAAACGAAAGGTTGCGAGTTCAAATCCCTGATCTAATGAGGTACAAATCTGTCGTGCTACCTGTGAACAGGCATTTAACCCACTGTTCCTAGGCCATCATTGAAAATAAGAATTTGTTCTTAACTGACATGCCCTGTTAAATAAAAAAATAACTGGGGCGTTACTTCAATTTCTGATATTATACTGCCATCTACTGTTCACAATTTGAAAGCATCTACTTGATTGAAGCAAGGATATTTTATAGAACGAAAGCTGGATTTCATATGCAAAACATTGAATGACAGAAAACAGATGGGCCTTGAGCGTCAACACCGAGCGTCAACACCGTTGCGCTTCCAATTACATGCTGGCCTCGTTTCGTTCGCGAGCGTTGCAAAATAAATGTACACACGTTATTGAATAATTTCATCCAAACTGCTCCCGCCCATCAACAAGCATCTGCTTAAGGAGGCGCTAAATAGACGCTTGATGCACTGCAAGTCCTGCCTCTCCCATCTCCTCATTGATTTTTAGGAGCATATACCCATGTGGTGATTGAAAGATGAATAAGGTCCACACTCCAGTCCAGCTGGAGGTTGGTTGCCAACACCATATAACATCCACAGAAGAAGAAGACTGAACTAGGAGAGATTACTAGAAACTAACTAGGTTTCTCCTTTTCTTATTTTAAAAGAAGCTGCAATGTGACATTGGTGTAGTGCTTTTTTTTAGGTGAGAGCGAGCACAAAAAAAAGAATGAATGAAATCATAATTTCTCAAAGTATGTACAGACACTGAACAAAATTATAAACGCAACATGTGAAGTGTTTGTCCCGTGTTTCATGAGCTGAAATAAAAGATCCCAGAAATGTGTCATAAGCACAAAAGGCTTCTTTCTCTCAAATTTGGGGTGAAAATGTTGTTACATTCCCGTAAGTGAGCATTTCTCCTTTGTCAAGATGATCTATCCACATTTTTTGAAATATAATACACCTTTATTTAATTAGGCAAGTCAATTAATTATACTCCTGAGCAAATATTCCATAACTGCAGGTGGCAGTAAATCAAGAACCTTAGGTTTAAACCTGTTCAGAAAACACAATTCAGGTGGCAGTATGCGCCCTTTCAGTTTGTTTACCTAGTCAAATATAAGAAGAAGAAATGTACTACTTTAAATAGCAACTGAACATAATAAGCAACTTCAACTTTGGAAAACGGCCTATAGACAGACAGGTTGGCTGACATTGTCACGAAAATTATGTAAATGATTTGCGTGCATCGACGTGGCCTGAAGGCGTGCGTTGTTATGATTCTGAATGGTCAGATAGCTAGGAACAATGACAAGAAGCTGGGGACCCGTAGGTGGCTCGTTTCAGCTCATTGAATCTTGTTATTGATACCATGTCTTGTTTTTTAGGTGTTTTGACTGATGTCATGACTCATGTCTATGCTAATATGATTAAAATAGCTAGCTATCTAACCAACGACTGTAACAATGAATTTGAGAGACAGGAAGTGCTCATTTTGCAAACGCATTTGTGTTTTCAATCAAAATTGAGACTAAATCATATTTACATGTTGTCAACAGTCTAAGCCAACCCTGTCTGTTTTGCCCCATAGTTGCGCATACATCGGTTTTGTTGCTAAACAACCAACCTGTCTACGTGACATCGATGGGTCAGAAACATTTATTCTAGTGTCAAAACTACAATGTGTAAATGGGATCATTTTGAGGATAAGATTTGCAAGATAATTCGGGAAAAAATGGTATGTCATGGAATGAAGGGTACGTAACAGTTTCTTCAAGTTTTATTAGCGAATCGCAACCAACTGCATACACCGCCATCTACTGTACTGGAGTGTGAAGCCGGTCACGATTTATCTATACCACTATATTATCTTAACTAACCTTGAATTTCTAATCAAATAAAATAATTCTCTACAAACATCACTACTCCTATCACCCCCACCAAAAATACCACCCACTCCCCATTCCCGTCCAACCTCTCTGACCCTGTCAAGCCTCTCCATTTCTACATCTTACATTTCACAAAATAATAATACATGTTAAACCGTTTCCTCTTCCATACATCCATTACACATTCCAGTACCATGTTTCCCTTTCAATTTCAAAGATGAATTCAGTCCCTTATGCCCTAATCTCATCCTACACAACCTCCTCCTTTATGTTCCCATGATATGACACTATCTACCATGCAGATGTCCTTGTCTCTGCCAGAAATCTAACCCATTTTTCGGAATAAATGTTTTCATTTCTCCTCTACCCAACTGCACCTGTATGTCCACAATATTACTTTTCACTGCTCTTTTTGCTATTATACAGTGCATTCGGAAAGTACTCAGAGCCCTTGACTTTTCCCACATTTTGTTACATTACAGCCTTGTTCTAAAATGGATTAAATTGTTATTTTCCTCATCAATCTACACACAATACCCCATAATGACAAATCAATAAAAAATGTAAAACTGAACTATGACATTTACATAATTATTCAGACCCTTTACTCAGTATTTTGTTGAAGCACTTTTGGCAGCAATTACAGCCTTGAGTCTTTTTGGGTATGACGCTACAAGCTTGGGACACCAGTATTTGAGGAGTTTCTCGCATTCTTCTCTGCAGATCCTCTCAAGCCTCTGTCAGGTTGAAAGGTGAACCTTCGACCCAGTCTGAGGTTCTGAGCGCTCTGGAGCAGGTTTTCATCGAGGATCTCTAATGTACTTTGCTCCGTTCATCATTCTCTCGATACTGACTAGTCTCCCAGTCCCTCCTGCTGAAAAACATCCCCACAGCATGATGCTGCTAGGGATGGTGCCAGGTTTCCTCCAGACGTGACGCTTGGTATTCAGCCAAAGAGTTCAATCTTGGTTTCATCAGCCCAGATAATCTTGTTTCTCGTGGTCTAAGAGTCCTTTAGGGCAAACTTCAAGCGGGCTGTCATTTGCCTTTTACTGACGAGTGGCTTCCGTCTGGCCACTCGACCATAAAGGCCTGATTGGTGGAGTGCTGCCGAGATGGTTGTCCTTCTGGAAGGTTCTCCCAACTCCACAGAGGAACTCTGGAGCTCTGTCAGAGTGACCATTGGGTTATTGGTCACCTCCATGACCAAGGCCCTTCTCCCCCGATTGCTCAGTTTGGCTTGGTGGCCAGCTCTAGGAAGAGTCTTAGTGGTTTCAAACTTTTTCCATTTAAGATTGATGGAGGCTACTGTGTTCTTGGGGATCTTAAATGCTGCAGAATTATTTTGGTACCCTTCCCCAGATCTGTGCCTCAACACAATCCTGAGCTCTACAGACAATTCCTTTGACCTCGTGGCTTGGTTTATGCTCTGACATGCACTGTCAACTGTGGGACCTTATTTAGACACGTGTGTGCCTTTCCAAATCACGTCCAATCAACTGAATTTACCACAGGTGGACTCCAATCAAGTTGTAGAAACATCTCAAGGGTGATCAATGGAAACAGGATGCACCTGAGCTCAATTTCAAGTCTCATCGCAAAGGGTCTGAATACTTATGTAAATAAGGTATTTCTGTTTTTGTTTTTTAATACGTTTGCACAAATTTCCCAAAAACATTTTTGCTTTGTCATTATGGGGCATTGTGTGTAGATAGATGAGTAAAACAAATAATTTGATCAATTTTAGACTAAGGTTTACTTAACAAAATGTGGAAAAAGTCAAGGGGTCTGAATACTTTCCGATTTCACTGTGCATCGTTTGTAATTTTGTACCTTTGCGCTTCCATGGCTTTCTGTTGTACTTCACATCCTCCGTATGCTGCACTGTTCTCCGTCACAGTTACAACATTCCACTTTAGCATCAGGCCCACATTTCCCATACTCGTGATCCCCACCACACTTTGCACATCTCATTTTACCTTTGCACCCATTAGCAACATGCCCCATCCATTGGCACTTAAAGCACGGAAGTGGAGTCGGCACATATTCTCTAACCGGATAACTGAGTAGTGATCCTAGCTGCACCCTATTCGGCAGGTTCCCAAATTGTAACAATGCAATTGTAGTGTCCACTCGACTCTTTTCATACTTTTCGCGTCAATAACTTTTCCTCCATTCGGGGAAGCCTTAACTTCTTCCATGGTAATTTCCAATGGCATCCCAGTAATTACTCCTCCTCAATGCACGTCAATCTGTGTCACATAACAGTTTTCCTTGGGTTGGGTTTATTTCAACCCTGCCCACAGCTGGCAGCACCCAAGTAATTATCACATTGGAGCCCAGCTGCACATGATATAATCATAATGCCCATGGTCAATTAAGTTTGACATCCCTATGAGGCTAGTTAGGGACCATCAGTAACTTACACAATGTACATTTTTATTTAACTAGACAAGTCAGTTAAGAACAAATTCTTATTTACAATGACAGCCTACCAGGGAAGTGTGGGTTAACTGCCTTTTTCAGGAGCAGAACGACAGATTTTTACCTTGTCAACTCAGGGATTCAATCCAGCAACCTTTAAGTTACTGGCCCAACGATGTAACCACTAGGCTACCTGCCACTCCATACATGGGACAAACTAACTATATTATAGAAATTAATATACAAATATTGAAAGCATTTAATAAGACAACTAAAAGGTGTGGAACATGAAAATATTTTCCCACTTACATTGTGTAATTATTTGATGGTCCCTAACGAGCCCCACAGATAGGCTATCCAAAGTCAATCCAACTTTGCCAAGGTCACACACCAGCTGACTGAAGCTAAATGCTGAAAGAAGTTGGCAAGCTAGCTTGCTAGATAGTCTAGGCTTTTCCAGATACAAGATCTGGTTAGAATGTTTCAAGTTATCTAGAAGGGTGAGTGACTGTAACTGTGTACTGTTTTGGCAGGGTGAAAGTACAAACGCTTCCCACATTCGAACACACGTACAAGAGACACCCCACATCAAAGCAAGCCTCCAAAATCCAAATCTCATTCTCAGTCGCATTTCCTACTAAGGATAATTGAAACTGAGGCTAAATCAGGAAGTTCAGGCGCCCCGGAGGGTAAATTTCTCCTTATTTGCAGTCATTTTACGCAATATCTTTAGCATGCTGGTAGACTATTGGTTAGATTGTTGGGCCAGTATTCAAAAGGTTGCTGGATCGAATCCCTGAGCTGACAAAGTAAAAATCTGTTGTTCTGCCCCTGAGCAAGGCGGTTAACCCACCGTTCCCTGGGCAATGAAGATGTGGTTGTTGTTTATGGCAGCCCCCCACACCTCTCTGATTCAGAGGGATTGGGTTAAATGCAGAAGACACATTTCAGTTCTACAACTGATTAGGTATCTCCCTTGTTTCAAGATTGGCTTACTCTGAGTTTGGTGTACGGAACACAACAAAGGTTTTTAATGACATTCCAAAGTCACTTGGCTTGGCTTATTAGAAATGTACACTAGGGGGAATCCAGAGATGTCCGTGTACACGTGCCACCTCAGTAGAATCACAGAATTGTCACCATGGAAATATAATCTAACTAGATCATTTTTTTCTATGGTTGTCACTGCAAACTATTGTCCACTAGATGGTGCCTAAGACCTTGATGTGGACAGAATTTAAAACAACTTGACCCCTCAACCCTGCTTTTTCCTGTAAGGGAACGAACTGTAGCCAGTAGCCTGTTAAATAGCAGGGATCAAGTGCAGTTAGCGTAACATGGTTTTGTTATGTCTCATGTTGTTGAACTGCACACGGTTTAGAAGTTGTAGTAACTCGTGATAAAACAGTAGAACCTTTAGGTTGGAATGGATTATAGTATGGATTATGGATGACCGTGGACAATGGTGTCTCTGTTTCGTTTAGTGCCATGATCAGTTGTGTAAAGCACTTAAGTAAAGGTACTTTAAAGTACTACTTAAGTTGTTTTTTGGGGTACCTGTACTGTACTAATTACATTTTTGACAACTTTTACTTTTACTTCACTACATTCCCAAAGAAAATAATGTACTTTTTACTCCATACATTTCCCCTGACACCCAAAAGTAGTCTCTACATTTTGAATGCTCAGCAGGATCAACATTTTTTCAAATTCACGAGAATCAAGAGAACATCCCTGGTCATTCATACCGCCTACTGTGTTGGAGTGTGCCCCTGGCTATCCGTAAATAAAAAATGAATTGTGCCATCTGATTTGCTTATTGAAAGCAATTTGAAAGGATTTATACTTTTACTTTTGATACTTAAGTATATTTTTGCAATTACATTTACATTTAAATAAGTATATTTAAAACCAAATAGTTTTAGAATTTTACTCAAGTAGTATTTTACATGGTGACCTAAGGTATCTTTACTTTTACTCAAGTCTGACAATTTAGTACTTTTTTCCACCACTGGCCGTGATAAAATATTCTCGTTCCTGTTTCAGCTCATACTGAAAATAAAAAGTATAGATTGAAAAGAGTGTCCTGTGACAATCCAGTTGTTTATCAATGTTCAACACCGGTAAGTTGAACCATTACTATAGTACAAATGTTAGCAAAATGTGTTTGTAATACATATCTGGGTATGTATGGGGTTAACCACTGTGCATGTTATGATGATGATTTTAATGTGTAATATGACTAATTTACCATAAAGCAGTATTGTATTGAATACCATATGATAGCCTGAAAATGAAACGAACAAAAAAACATTTAATAAATAAGGTATTTATTTAAATAGATTAAGAATACATCATTCAACATTTTTGTCCAACACAAGCACTTTTAAATACTGTAGAGAACTACCCATGAAATGACAACACTTTTTAAAGCAGAATGTAACCATGTCTGCTGTGGGACAAACTTCAACGTCTGTTGATGTAACAAGTATCATATCATGTAAACAGTTTTCTGAACTTCAGAATGAAAGGTAACAACTCTCGTTTACAGCACCTCCATAGCCCCCAAAAAACGATGTAAATACCCCATATCCATTTGAAATAATATAGTTTGGTAATTGAAGTCATGAAATTGGCTAATCTAAATGGTTATCAATCTCATGCACTATCCCTTAAAAATGTATGTTGTAATACACAATTGTACAAACTACAAAGTCACCATACATACAGTCCTTAAAAAATACTATAATGAATTATATTCCATGTTAATTGCATTGATCATATTAAGTAGTCCTACCAACTCATAACAATTTAAGTGCAGATATAAATCCATAGTATTTACCTTATTATTGGGCGGGAAATGACTGTATAGGGAAGTGTAACCAATACAACTAATATCACACCCTCATTCGATCTCCCTTTAATACAGGCACTTTTCAAATACATTTACAAAGACAATACTGTGAGGTGAAATCAAGAGTTAAACTTGGCCAAATTGTGATAATATAAATAATGTTAAATGAAAAAAGTAGATACAATTATGAGAGAGAGACTTATTTATAGAATCAAAAAATCCACAACATCCACTTTGTGTAATACTTGAAAACAGACCAGCTGTTCGAAATGGAGGAGCGACCCAATCTCCATTCATTGTTAAAGGCTCTGTGTTTTTCCTGTGTTTTATCAACTCAAAAAACTGATTGGATTGAATCAACTCAAAAAACTGATTGGATTGAATCAACTCAAAAAACTGATTGGATTGAATCAACTCAAAAAACTGAATTTGATTTTTAAAGTCATCAATGTAAAGGAATTTCTTTCTTTTTTTACCCACCTTTTAACCCAAACCCATGACACAGTGAAATGTTTAGTTGTTTAGTAAAATGTTTAGTATAAAAACGGCTGCTTTGGGCCTTTTAATGTAATCACATAGATTGTGGGGTAACTTTGATGTACAGCAAAGTTCAACAAGCCCCCCCCCCCAAAAAAAATGCCTTTCGTGAACTAACACCTTCACTTCACCTTTTCCCCTCTTACTATCTCTGACTTTGTTTTAGGAAACATTGACTTACTGGGATAAGTGGTTGTCCCACATAGCTATCTTAAGATGTATCTTTAAGTTGCCCTGGATAAGAGCATCTGCTAAATGAATAAAAATATAACATTTCTGAGTCAAGGCTGTGTCAGGTAATCCAATAGGATGCCTACTAGGGGGGAAATCTTTGTGACGTCCAACTCTGGTCATACTGGGTCATATTCATCAGTGCACACACTAGCAAAGCGTTTACCAACAGAAAACGAAAATGAATGTTTCTTATTGGACAAGTTCAGGTAGTCCCTCCCTGTTTCAGTCGGGTTTCTTCCATTTGGTGACTAGTTAATACGACTCCGGCTGAAAAGGGATGATTTCTATACATATTTTTTGTGAACAGCTAATTAGTGGGTATATACTCCCTAGACTCTGAATATTATAAATAGACCTTTCCCCACATTGAGTAGAACATTTTACATTAGTTGATACATAACCATGAACAGCTGGGACCAACTAGACCTAGATAGATTAGTTTAAAACTAAACATGTCTAGTAAACCGATACCTTCAAATAAATCCCTCAACAGATTGGTCTTTCAACAGCAAAATAAGGTACAACAAATGTTTCACTTGCATGTCTTCAGTTAACCCATACCATTTAACAAAACACTACTCACAGAGCACAACAAAAAACACCTTATACCAATCCATCACACTGTTTTCTGTTTGAATACAGTGACAGTACAGATCTGACACTTGAAGCCTCCAGGCATCTATGGTTTAACTTTGCGAAAATTCTGTTTGTTGCATCAAGTGAGGTGGCAAAAGTTTTAGTGGTAGCACCCTAGACTGAATGACTAAGGGTTCGTCCCGAAATGGCACCCTATTTCCACTATAATTAAAGATGCACATTAGTGTGTGGGGGGTCAGTCTTCAAGCTTTCCGCAATGCTGAAGCTCTATATGATGACAGGAGGTTTCTGCCTGTTCTGGCAACCCCACTCTGAGCTGGGAGTGTTGCTGGACACTGTCTGCCTCCTTCTCCCTCAAGAACATTTCTAACCTGTCCATGTAGGATGGCCGCCGGGGTAGGAGGAAATAGTGCGTGGCACTGGCTTTCCTCCCATCCTCCATGATAGGCACGATACAGGGGGAGCGTGGGCCCACCAAGGGCCCAGTGGACCCCTCCCTATGCTGCTGTTGTGGCCTCTGGAGGCCTTTGCTGACATATTTGGGGTTGGGGGCGAAACTCTGCGTAGGCGGCATCACCCCATTCACGTATATAGGGAGGCTCTTGGGACTAGGGGTGCTATCGGGGGGCGCTATCGGTTTCCTGGGAGGGACTTTGGGAGGCTTGTCCTTGTCTTGGTCCTCGGTGACAGACCAACGGTGGCAGTTGGCAGTCTTGGAGGGGCGTGGGGGGATGGGGATGCGGGGAGGAACTTCAGGCTTGTCCAGCTGGGGGTTGCCCCTGTAGCTGCCATGGTGGTGGTGGTGAAGGTGACACGACTGGCGCAGGCCGGAGGGCTTGAAGGAGCTTGCAGGGCCCGAGTGGGAGCGCCGCAACTTGGACCATTGGGGCCGATCGTGTTGCTTGCTAGAAATGTCCCTCGCTGCTACCACCACGGCCCCTGGCCCTCTCTGTCCCCCAAACTGGGCCTGCTGCTCCTGGGTTCCACTTTGGGCTCCACCATTAGCCAAGCCGCTAGCCCCGGGGGGCCCCTCAAGGTAGGCATAGTTGACCTGGCCACAGCCCCTGAAGCTTCGTCGTCCGGTGGCTCCATAGTGGAGGGCCAGGGCATTCGTGGAGCAGCGCTGAGGAAGTAGGTGCTGCCTGTCGTCGATGAAGAATTCCACCTCGCTGTCCGCCGCCTCATCTGAGGAGTTATCCTCTGGGTCAGGGAGAGGGGGCAGGGGCTTGGGGCCGCAGGACGGACTCTGCTCATAAACTGATAGTCTCTGGAAGGAGGGGACCACCTGGTCCCCCTCAGGAGGGCGGGGTCTGGTGGAGTGAGAGGTCAAGGGATGGCTGCTAGAGTACAGTAGATGGTAGGGCTGGGGCATCTTGTCTGTAAAGACAGCAAATAGAGAGAACATTTAACATAACTTGAATGAAAGGGTCATATTTGCTATACAGAATGAATCTGATAATGTTTTTAATACTCACAATTTACAGTCAAATTAAAAGAGAATGAGCAAAGGAGAAACATTAATTTATTGAACATGGAAAATAGAAAACAGAAACATTTTAGCCTTACAATTATATTATCTTCACTCTTATCTCCTCCCACAAAACAACAGATTTGAGCCAAATGTATTCAACAATAGTGTACAATACACAACCACACTACACATAAATGATACAAAGAGCATCAATTTCCATCCCAAGGAAGGAGTGTCCTCCACAGACAGACCACTTTCTGAGAGGAAGCTCTGCTCTCTGTAAAACATCAGCCACAACAACACCCAGATTAGTTGACAAATAATTTATCAGCGACGCAAGTGACAATCTTTAAGAAGCTTCCCATAACCTTCGGGAGCTTCCTGAACAACATCCTCCAATGAAAACATCCGATTCTGATTCCGCCACAGAGCTCAGGGACAGCCAGTGACCAGACAGCAAGAGATAGCCTTCTTCCTTTCTCTCTGCCCCAGCCCTCCCTCTCTCCCATCCCCAAGCCCAGTGTAGACTACAGCAGACCTGGGTCCAAGCAGTATTTATTTACTTTCAAATACTTTAGGTGAACTTGATTTAGCTTTTAGCTGACCTGGCATAATGGAACCAAACCCCTCCTACATTTCCGCTTTTGGGACTATTCCATTGTTGCCATTATGCTTGGCAAAGCTCAAGAAAACAAACTACTATTTCAATCTAGGTCTGATCAGACTCAATTCAACTCTAGGCTCAATCAAATCTACAATCCAGTATTAACGCAGTAGCAAATAAAATTTAAATTCCATTTGTCGAAAAACACAACAGAACAGCTTTGGATCGGAAACAATCCTAGGTAGACACTGCCACAAGTGGAAGGTTCAAGTTTTCTAAATAAGACACATGGCATGTCCACAGTATGAAGTACTTTGTAAACAAAGACACTGGGGAAATGTGTGTTTACACACGCAGCCCAATTCTGATGTTTTACCCAATTATTGGCAAAATAGCTGATCTGATTAGTGGAAAAATATCAGAATTGGGATGCCTGTGTAAACGCAGCCTCAGACTGGTTGAATTGAATTGTTTTTGCTAGTGCAAAAATATTGCAAATGTCTCCCGCAAAAGTATTTCACTCACTGTCAAAGCCCTGGGACACTGTGTGGTGTTGGTGATGCTCTCTCAAGTTGTGTTCCATCGCGTCGTCAGCATCCAGGCTAAAGCACAGGCTGAAACACAATGTCACACAGACGAATGCTTGAATTCAACACTTGGCCACGTAGATAGTAGATACAGTATGTAGACTGGTCCTACACTTGTCATTGTGGCTGTAATGTCATGCATTATGTATGCATTAAGCTTGAGTCCGAATTCTAACTTCCGGCAACCACACGTAATTCAAATGAACTCAAAGAGAAGTCAATGCAGGATTTTTGTGAGAGTTGGGCGCGAGTTAGGATTCGTCCTTCAGTAACATGATTGCACTAAACCCATTCTCACTTTTTGCAATAACCATACTATGTATGTCAATATTTGACAAGCATCAATATAACAATATCAATTACACAATTTGAATGAAATATTTTTTTTAAAATAAAAAATGATTGCAACAATAATAACAATATTAAACATCAATACAGGGACATTCCTGTGAATACAATGAAAATACAACTGATTATCAAGTATTTCGGAACTATATTAAGTATTTCAAGTATTTCTGAACTACACTATTTTTTTATGATGAAATGTTTATCAATTACTAATAATTCCTTAAAGTGTACCTTAATGTAAAGTGTTGCCCACTCACCTGTTTGTGCCATGTGGCTGTCCCCAGTAAGCCTTGTTTCGGGCCATGCTGTGACAGAGACTGGGGGAAGGCAGGCTGCTCCTAACGGACATGTACATGTAGATCCATTGAGCACCCAATCCTCACAGAGACACTGTCCATCTGCTTACTGCAGTCCAGCCAACCAGTAGTAGTCATCCTGTCTCCTTGTTAGGTGCTGGCATACCTGAATAAGAGTGTGACAGAGAGAGAACGAACGAGAGACAGAAAAGGCACGAGAGAGGGAAAGAAACAGAGAGAGAGAGGAAAAGAGAGAGGGTGAGAGAAAGATAGTGAGAAGAAATAAGCAAACATTCAAGTGTTCATCAACTATGTTGCTAACCATTTATTTCCCAGGCCTGTTTCAGCTTCCTTTTGCCTGGTATTTTTGCCTCTTACACAACAGGTAAGCTACCTGGTACTAAATACATAGTGGGCCTTGTTATAATAAATCCAGTCAACAACAAAGTAATTATTAAACAATGTACTTTCCATTTGACAATGTAATTTCTCTGAAAACACCAAATAAATTACCAATATAATTTAATCATAACCTCTTACCCCTTTAACCATAACCTGACCACTACACTCCTTGTACCAGCGGTTGCTTTGCCTTGCTTTACTGAGCTAAGCCTCTCATGTGTGTCTCTCCTTTGTAGATCCAGCTCAAAGAGCCTGACTGAGTCTGACTGAGGCTTGGAGTTGCATTGCACAACCTCTGGGTCAACAGTGGGCAGGCCTAAGCACTTTCTCCACTCCTTCTTCCCCTCCCAGGCCTGTGAGGCTGTGCTCTGCTCTCTGTACTCTGTAGTCATTCTTATTGCAGTGCTGCAGCGTAGGCCCACACCAAGGGGCCACAACAGAGCCCTTTCAACAGAGGCCATTGTGCAACAAGCTCCTGTGACGCTGGAATGACAAACACTCCCAGTGTGACAGTGCGCCAACACTCACACACACGCTTTACTGTGTGTGCGTGCGTGTAGCCGAATGTGCGCAAAGTTCCTCACACATTTGCATACAAGCGTGCACTCACACGTACACACACACAGTAAAGACCTACTTGGTCAGGAGGAGAGCGCCACTGGCAAACAGTTCAAGTACTTTCCATATGTCATATGAAAAAAGTGAATGTCTGATACCACAGAGATCAACATGTTTTTTTCAGAGCTGTACAGCCAGGTGTTCTTGTCAACTTTTTCTTTGAACATAGTCTTCATACCACCCAGGAAAAAAGGTTCAATTCCAAATTCAAAACACTGACAGCTGACAGCTGACAGCAACAATATCGATAATGACAAGTCCACTGGGGAGAAAGACTGGACAAAGTGTCACCACAATGCTACACAACAACCTGGGCCCTTTCCTTGCGCCACGAACGGGTCATGGTCTTGCGAAAAGCTGCTCTTTATGCAAGTGTCAGTGTGATAAAAGGGGATTTGAACTATAATTGTAATGGTGAAATGTTGGTTAACGTGTGGTGTGGGAAGCTTATGCATATACCATCCATGGAACGCTCTCTAGACAAGACATAACATTTATCTACCTTCAAGTACAAGAAACAACCTTCTGCGTAATTTATGTCAAGAGAGAGCTCGGAGATGCAAGAAACCAAACAATAAGGAATTCTACCGGCAAATAACTCAGTGGTCATGAATGAGGCCACTCTGGGCCATGAATGGCCCTTTGTGTTTTGGCTGTGCGGAGAGAGAGAGGCCTGCAAATCCCAACGAACTCTCCCATGAGGTCAGGCCAGAGACATGCCATGGAGACATCCAGGGATGGCAGAGGTGTGTGAGAGAGAGAGATTCCTGGTGAGATTATGACCCGCCATTGGCATCTAGAGATCCGTTTGAGGAAGGGGAAACTAGCCTAAAACACAGTCAGCACTAAGCCCATTAGAAGAGATAGGTGTTTATCATTTATCAGGGACAGTAGGATAAGGGGGGGTGTTGTAAACATTACACCATTGATAAAGCCTCTAACTTTTACCCATTGAGTGAAACAGGTGTAAATGATGCTATTCATCACATATCAAGCTTCTCTGGCATTCAGCCATTTGTGGACTATTGCCCAAATTAAGGTTGGCAGCAAAGAGAAAAGTGAAGAACGGTGATAACTTGTGCAATATTACACCAATATAAACTATATTTTAAGATGGAGCAACTCACTTCTGATAGTCTTTAGTTTTAAGCCCTGAATACCAATAACACCACCTATCTCCATTTGATCATAATACATCATTACTATTTTCTCTTTTCATAGAGCCCATATTGCAATTAGGTCTACAATATTATGATTTGCTTTATAAAGTGGCAAGAGAGCAAAGCAAAGAAAAATCAAGGTAATAAAGACAAAAATATATATATTTAAACATGACCAGAATATGTTATATTTGGCCTGGCGTAGCCTTATATAATAGGCTTGTTATTATCATGGCGTATTACACGTCAATAGCAACATTCTTATTATGCATTTCTGTCAAATGTATACTGTGATGAAATAAAATTCATTTTGTCACTGTCAAATGTTCCCAACCCGGGAAACTATACCTGATCTACCTGTGCAACAGGCAAAGAAGCATGAACAGAATAACACACCCTGTCCGGCAGACTCTCCCAGCTGACCGGTGACTCAGGTGCGAATCATTTCCCAAATAGAGGCCCTCAACATTATTCCATTACTGTGTTCAAGTCAAGTTTATTTGTCATATGCACAGGATACACATGGTAGGCGACACAGTAGGCTACAAGTAAATGCTTAATCGCATATTTCCGAAAATAGTATTAAGATATAAAATAAATAAAAAGCCTGTTGATCTAATAATCTTCTCATTCACAAATAGGCTAGTGTCTGTTATTGACACAATACTTTCATTTCAGTCGCAGCAGGCTTTAACATAGTAGCCTACTATGTTAAAACAGCCTATTTGATTGTAATATTGCTACTATACTGTCATTGTAAATTAATTTATTAGGCTACTTACCATCAAAGTAGGCTGTTGTGTAGTGGAGGTATCGTAGTATAGTAGCTCCTTCGATTTCTAGCAGGTCTATCCAGTTATTGGCCGACTGCTGACGACAACAAAACTTGCACGTGCTATATCTTTTCCGACAACATTCGCTCGGGGAATTAATTCGCTCACAGCAACGCGGTTTCTCTATCTTTTTATAAGCATGGGTCAACGCTTGAACATTTGCTCCACCCGCGCCTTGCTCTTAAAGTGACCAGTTCTTATTTCCAGCTACTTGTATCTATCCTCTCTCTTTGACATCTCTCCAATACAGCACTGTTCCGAGGTGTAAAGACAGGCTACCACCCAGAATAGTCTGACATAGTAACCTGTCCGACTTCTGACACCAATTGGACACTTCTGACACCAGCATAGCAAAGGAGGGCGGGGATTCTTGGAACAAACATTTAAACCCAACAGGAGGGGTTCGATTATCTGGTGAGGACACTACAGTAAATACTGGTCAACTGGACATGATATGTTAATAACACTGACGTGTTAAACACTTCCAGAGTAATTAGGCTACAGTTTAATAAGTCGTTTTCGATTATACCAATTTATATTAACATGTATTTCTGTCAGTGGGGGACGAGGTGTTGATGACTGTAGATACTATCACCATTCACCAACGTTGTTTACCACCGAATGAGGTCTAGATTTAGATTTGATTGGGATCCCCATTAGCCAACGCCAAAGGCAGCATTCGGGAAGTAGCGGTGCTGAGGGTGCTGCTTCATTTGAAAGAAATTGGCAAAATTATGTAAATGAAGTATTTCTGTATTTTAGTCACAATACAGTTGCACATTTTTCTAAAAACATGTTTTCACTTTGTCATTATGGTGTATTGTGTGTAGATGGGTGAGAAAAAAACGTAAATTTAATAAATTTTTAATTCAGACTGTAACACAACAAAATGTGGAATAAGTCAAAGGGTATGAATACTTTCTGAAGGCACGGTACCTATACATATGCCTTATCTAGGTTTACTAGGTCAGATGTGGAGAGGCGTTGTGTTGTGAGGTGTTGTTTTATTTGTTTTTTAAAGAAAATGTTGCTGTTTGCTTGGATAATTTGAGATGGAAGGGAGTTCCAAATGATCATAGCTCTATATCAGGGTTCCCTAACTGGTGCCCGCAGGCTGAATTTGGCCCATGGGTGATTTTATTTGGTCCCCCCAAGTTTCCTGGACATAAATGACTGCAAGAACACCAGCATATCAGCTCTAAGTGATTTTAATTGACAAAATCTGTTCCAAAGTATTCCCATGCATTATAGAGAGCATTATAGAGAGATATATGTGATTGTTTGAAATTATTGTTTTCGTCAAATATTACATCTGTTTGGGCTTCTTGTGGACTACAAATTATTTGTAATTATGTTCCGACCCCATGACCATCCCCTCAAGAAAGAATCGGCCTGCGGCTGAATCTAGTTGATGATCCTTACTCTATGTAATACTGTGCATTGCGTTTCCTTGAATCACAGTATGGACATTGATGAAGTGAAGTTATATTGCACGTCAGATAACAATGTGGGAGTGAGGGTGTGGGGACCCAAGAGCGTGTGTGGGTGGAAGTTCACGGGCGAGTGTGTGGGTGGCTTTGGGCGAGTGTGTGTGAATAAGTGTTTACATGACAAGTAGTACAATGTGTGTGATCCATAAAGATCCAGTGGAAGGGCCATGTGAGCAGGTTGGAAACCTCTGTCTGAACTAACTTGTCTGTTGTACTGACCAATATAATATCCATGAACTTTGTTCTGCCAAACCAAACACACACACTACCCACCTAACCCTTCACCCTTCCTTTTGGCCAGGAGTTTGATGTGTTGACATCATAGAGACAGGAACTGCCATATAAGGTCATGTCTGACTGCACCTGCAGCCAGGCTGCAGAGGAACAGAGTGACTCTACAGTATATAGATCCACTGCAAATGCTCCAGCAGCACAACAGTTTAACAACAGAATCATCTGGTGGTTTGACAGTTTTAAGTGTGAAATAGACATCTCATGTCTATCTGTGTCAGTTCTCACTAATGTCACACAGTATTTATTTAATAAATTGATCACTAGTCACTTTAAATAATGCCACTTTAATAATGTTTACATATCTTAAATTACTAATTTCATATGTATATATTGTATTTTATACCATCTATTGCATTTTTCCTATGCCGCTTGGCCATATATATATATATGTATTTATATGTACATATTCTTATTCCATCCCTTTACATTTGTGTGTATAAGGTAGTTGTTGTGGAATTACAGCACTGTTGGAACTAGAAGCACAAGCATTTCGCTACACTAACCATGTGTACGTTGCCAATAACATTTGATTTGATTTGAGTAATTGAACAGCTCACATCTGCAGTCTCATAAAAGCATCTTTGCGACCTCCACGTCAATTGGGCTTCTTTCTGCCAAGCTTTCTGCTGGGATAATTCAAGCACGGGAATACCATGAATCGTTTCCTAATAAAACAACCAGTACGCTGGTTATTACCCAGCGGGTGACGTTTGGAAGTTTTGTTCATGTATTTTTAGCAACCAGTAAAAAAATATTTTGGGGACTTGTAAACTGGTTTTGTGGTTGAGAAGACGTCATATAACAGATTACAACCAACTGATCTCTGCTATAACCAGGTATCTTGTCTTTTTTCATTACAAGATAAAGATGTTATTGGAAAGATGTTATATTTTGGTTGTTATCAGTCAAATAACCATATAACAACCAGATAAGTTAATAACAAACATTTCTTATACAACCATTACACAACCTGACCATAAAAAGAGGTCATAATGACGTCATCATTGCAACCGTTTTTGCCCACTGGATAGAGCACTCAATGCCTAAACACAACATAACTATTCTCTAAGGCTTGGCTGGATTCAATCAATTAAACTGGCACTGATGTCAAACTGCACTCTGGAAAAATGGCTGTTTTCATGTCATGTGCCATTAAAATGTAAGATTATATCAAGGTAACTATTGGCAAATATAAATTGTTGGAAGTAATATGAAGTCACTTTGATTTTAATCAGCAATTTTTTGCAGAACATGTTTCCATGCAGTTTTGATTGAATTTCAGCTTAAGTCTTTAATCATCTCATGGATCTTGAGGTCCACTTAGTGAGAGGACATTAACAGACATGCATGATATATGGCTTGGTCCTCTCCCCCTGTTCCCCCCTACTGCAGCTTCTTACAATGGGCCATTCCACTGAGAGCTCTGTGGGTTGTAGCTACGGTATGGGGTGGGCCCAACTGAACTCCCACAGGGGGAGGTCGAGTCACTTCCTGCTTTGAGACCTCTGTCCCTCACATCTGTTTGTGCCATGCAGATCCCCCATTTGCAACTTCCTCGGCTCCATCTCCATCAAAGTCTTATGATGGATAGATTGCCGTGAAGAAATCTTCAAGCTCTTTGACTTCAAACGGTTGGTCTGAACTGTTTGAAGACAAGGAGACGTTTTTGAGTTTTTTTTTAGCAATAAAACTCAACATGAAATCAAGAATCTGTACATTGTATGAATGTTGAATGTTCATTCTCTTACTGGCTGGCAGTTAGCCATGCTGACATGTGTAGGAGGTGAAATATCCCAGCTGTCTTGATTAAAGGTGTTCAACTGTACACATCCATTCTGGTAAATACATTGTGTAGACTCGGCTTCATTACATCATGTCAAGAGGAGTTTCCTTATAGAAAAACCACCTATGAACAAACATGACATAACAATTACATTTCCAGGACAGGACTTTATATGGCTGGAATGAACTTTGAATTGAACTATAAATGATGTTTAAGTAATGTCCTTGAATCTGATTGTAAAAGTAAAGTTTTAATGCAGTAGTTAAGAATGAATACAGTTAGTGCTGTTAAAAGAAATACATTATGAGAAAGCAACAGGTAGGGAAAACGTTCATTTTGCAACATTAAATCCAACTTGATCTCAATACACTTACCAGTCAAATAGACTCCTAAAGTACGTTGAAATCAATTAAAAAAACGTTATTTCCAAAACACTATATCCACCCATTTTTCACATTTGTGTTTCTTCATCAGAAATGATTGCCTATGGGTACCTCCATGTATGTGTAAAATATTATTGTTCTCAGATTTTCAATTCATAGATTCTAGGTGTTTTTTTTGCAAAACGCTGTATATCCATTGTTGAGCTTGAATGGAAAGGTCATTCCCTTTATATTTGACTGTGGTATTTGATTGTCTCACCTAGCTATCTTTAGATGAATGTCACTCTGGATAAGAGCATCTGCTAAATGATTAAAATGTCAAATGTAAATGTTTTACATACAGATCTCATGTTACTGTACTGATTCATTAAAAATATATATATATATATAGTTCTTTATAAAAAATGTAGTTATTTGTTTCATTTGCTGTGTAAAACCTAGCAGTACTACTTACTTCTCTTAGAGTGAGGCGACTATATAGTATAGCATTTAGCAAAAAAATCTGGATTATTTGTCTCTTTGTGATAGATTTAAAAGAAATACATGTCTGTCATTGTCACGCCCTGACCTTAGATATCTCTGTTTTTCTATATATTTTGGTTAGGTCAGGGTGTGACTAGGGTGGGTACTCTAGGTTCTGTATGTATAGAGTTTTTGTATGTCTAGGGGTTTTTGTATGTCTATGTTGGCCTGATATGGTTCCCAATCAGAGACAGCTGTTTTATCGTTGTCTCTGATTGGGGATCATATTTAGGTAGCCATTCTCCTCATTTGTGTTGTGGGATCTTGACTATGTGTAGTTGCCTGTCTGCACTATTTTGTATAGCTTCATGTTTCGTTTGTGCTCTGTTTTGTTTTGGAGAGTTTTCAGTTTATTAAAATTATGTGGAACTCTACTCACGCTGCGCCTTGGTCTCACTCATACAACGATCGTGACAGTCATTCAACAACCCCATGCTATGATTAGATAGTTAAAACCCCCACCTTTCCCTTTCATAAGTTCTTTAAACAATAACAACTAACCATGTAACATTTCTGAAAATGGATATATAGCGTTTTGGAAAGAAACTCTTCAAACTATAATAAAATTGAAAACCTAAAAGTAAAATCCATTCCCCAGCAAAAAGTAGGTCACATGTGGGAAACATGACAATGAACCTTTATAGGATTAAGATGGGATGAGACACGAGTTTATGGTCATTATCACACCCTGATCTGTTTCACCTGTCTTTGTGCTTGTCTCCACCCCCTCCAGGTGTCGCCCATCTTCCCCATTATCCCCAGTGTACTTATACCTGTGTCCTCTGTTTGTCTGTTGCCAGTTTGTTTTGTTTCGTCAAGCCTACCAGCATTTTTCTTGTGCACCTGTCTTTCTCTAGTTCCTGTTTTCTAGCTTTCCTGGTTTTGACCATTCTGCCTGCCCTGACCCTGAGCCTGCCTGTCATTCTGTACCTTGTCACACCACCCTGGATTACTGACCTCTGCCTGAGCCTCCCAATCTGTACCTTTTGGACTCTGCTCTGGACTACTGACCTCTGCCTGCCCTTGACCTGTCATTTGCCTGCCCCCCTGTTTCTGTAATAAACTTTTGTTACTTCGAAACTCTCTTCATCTTCTCCTGAGCCTTGATAGTCGTAACTGTATGCTCCTAAGCAAACAATGTCAACACAGCCTTGCATTCCAACTCCACTACACTCATACCTCTCCTTTGCGATATCAAAACGGTATTGGGTAAAGTAGGTGTACAGTATAGTATACAATGGGTATTTCACTATTTCATGACCACTTGAAGTGATCCGCCTCATTCTCAATGGGCGATGTCACAATCAGAATCCAGGAAACGTGTCATAAAGTTTGTGATTAAACTGTGTGATGAGGGCCATGACTAATGTCCATATTTCGTTCTTACTTACTCACTTATCAATTTATTCCACTGTTTGTATTATCACTTTTCTGGTATGTGATTATAATGTACTGCTTTTTTTCTCTCATAAAGCCTCCTCTTGAGCACAAGATGAATCATTGTCCTTCACAAAATCGAGGTCTATATGGGTCCGTTTCCTTATATGGATCAGTTTTCCTTACCCAGAGATTAAGTGTAGCCCTGGATGAAATATCATTGTTGATATATCATTTTTTTGTCCAGGCCAGGACTAGGCTTAAGGTCCTAGAACCCTGCCCTATGTGTGTTATAGATACAGTACCAGTCAAAAGTTTGGACACACCTACTCATTCAAGGGTTTTTCTTTATTTTTACTATTTTCTACATTGTAGATTAATAGTGAAAACATCAAAACTATGAAATAGCACATATGAAATCATGTAGTAACCAAAAAAGTGTTAATTAAACAAATCAAAATATATTTTATATTTGAGATTCTTCAAAGTAGCCACCATTTGCCTTGATGACGGCTTTCCACACTCTTGGCATTCTCTTAACCAGATTGACCTGGAATGCTTTTCCAACAGTCTTGAAGGAGTTCCCACATATGCTGAGCACTTGTTGGCTGCTTTACCTTCACTCCGCCCAAACCATCTCAATTGGGTTGAGGTATGGTGACTGTGGAGACCAGGTCATCTGATGCAGCACTCCATCACCCTCCTTCTTGGTCAACTAGCCGTTGAAAAACAAATGATAGTCCCACTAAACGCAAACCAGATGGGATGGCGTATCGCTGCAGAATGCTGTGATAGCCATGCTGGCTAAGTCTGCCTTGAATACTAAATAAATCACAGACAGTGGGTCTTCCTTTCCTGTGGCAGTCCTCATGAGAGCCAGTTTCATCATAGCGCTTGAAGGTTTTTGCGACTGCACTTGAAGAAACTTTCAAAGTTCTTGAAATTTTACGCATTGACTGACCTTCATGCCTTAAAGTAATGATGGACTGTCATTTCTCTTTGCTTATTTCAGCTGTTCTTACCATAATATGGACTTGGTATTTTACCAAATAGGGCTATCTTCTGTATACCACCCCTACCTTGTCACAACACAAATGCATTAAGGAAAGAAATTCCACAAATGAACGTTTAACAAGGCACACCTGTTAATTTAAATGAATTCCAGGTGACTACCTCACAAAGCTGGTTGAGAGAATGCCAAGAGTGTGTAAAGCTGTCATCAAGGCAAAGGGTGGCTACTTTGAAGAATCTCAAATATAAAATATATTTAGATTTGTTCAACACTTTTTTGGTTACAACATGAATTCATACGTGTTATCTCATAGTGTTGATGTCTTCACTATTATTCTACAATGTAGTAAATAGTAAAAAATTAAGAAAAACCCTTGAATGAGTAGTGTTTGACTTGTACTGTATGTTTATTTGAAATAAAGTAAGCTTAAGAACAAATCGTTCCAGGAGTGCTACCAATATGGCAACCCAGTCATTGAATGAATAACTGCTATATTCCTCAGTGTACTGTAAACTGAATATCCTGATAGTCTTTCCCTCTACTCACAAGTCACTTCCTTCTCTCTCAGATGTTCCTTATTGAGTTCTCCTTTATGTGTTTACTGATGTCTGCCCGTAGGCCCACATCCTCGGGTTACGCTCTGGGGAGGATGCTAGCCAGAGTAGCCAGGTGACTGTAACTTGTTCTTCCGTTCTGTGAGCTCTGGAGGGTGGGCTGCTGTAGGGATACAAAGGCCTAGCGTGGTGGTGTGGTAATGACATTACCGCGCCAGAGAGCTACTCTGCTAAATGGTTTTGGCTTATCAGTCTTCATCTCCTCTCCTCTCACCAACACTATCACCACTTCCATTTCCTAATCGTTGTAGCTAACATCCAATAGTGCCACTTTTGTGGGATTTTTTATTTAGAATTGATATGCTGATGAAATATCCCATTAATTATGGAAATTATTTGTCTTATGCCAATTCATAGCTATATTTCCTGTATCGTATCTATTCATTGTGCATTTTCTTTAAATTAACCTTATACACACCAGTATCTGACTGGTGTATTTCTAGGGAGATCCAACCAATCATAGCCATGTCACACCTGCAGTATGACTCAAATAATAACATGTATACCAAGGCAATATCATAGAGCCCAATCTTGTTTAAGCAGTGGAACCTGACTGGCTAGTTGGAAAACTTGTACTTCCTGTTGTTGTACTAAAGAAGAATTGGTACATTTGAGTCATATCCAATCAGTGAGCACCTTTTTACATGTGGGGAACCATCCAATGATCAAGCGGTCAGCTGGAGGGAGTGGTTTGCCACTGTCACCCCATGGTAACACACACACATACAGTACACAATGTCAAAATACACACACACACAATGTCAAAATGCACACACATGCACTAATTAACAGTGTGATTTCAATAACAGAGGCTTGAACAATCGGATGCTTGTTTATCAATGTGTCAACGTGAACGCATCTGTCCCTATCCAACTAAACTAGTCATGAAATAACCCTGGCTGAATGAAAGCTTGGCATATCTGCTTTGGTCCAACATGAAAAGGAACTGGACTCCTTAGATGTATGCGTGGGCTATACCATGACCTTTGACCTTGACCCAGAAGAGAACAGCTGTCACAGCAGGGTGGCGGGCTGAGACATCAACCACGGGGAGGAAGAGGAGGATGGACAGAGGATGGATGATGTTTGTTTTTCTTCTGCGAGTCAACTAGGAGGTGGGAGAAGAGCTCCGGTAGCCCACAGATGTGGAATAGGGTTGATATACCTGAACCAATGAAAGTTGTGAATAAGGCACTTTAAGCTGTATGCATTAGGGCTGTAACAATATTGAGTCTTTAAAGTTGATGACACAAGTGTACCAATATTCTGTGTCTGTGTTGTGTATATGCATTGGTCATTTCAACTGGATAACCTAATCAAAACACTGCACTCTATCATATTGAGGGAACTTGAATGCAGATGGGAAAACCCACTAGGCACAGACGTCTAGTTTTGATTTACATTTGGTTGAGTTGTCAACTAATGTGAATACAACATGAAAACATCAAAAAGTATTGACATGTTATTGGATTTAGGTTCAAATTTGGGTGAAAAAAATATGAAATTCCCTTACGTTGATGACTTTTTGCAAACCCAATCAGTTTTCCACCTGTACATATCCCATCTGTAAACAGCCCATCTATCTACCTCTCCCCCATGCTGTAATTATTTATTTATCTTGCTCTTTTACACCCCAGTATCTCTACTTGAACATTCATCTTCTGCACATCTACCATTCCAGTGTTTAATTGCTATATTGTAAGTACTTCACCACCATGGCCCATTTACTGCCTTAACTCCCTTATCTTACCTCATTTGCACTCACTGTACATAGACTTTTTTGTTTTCTTTTTTTCTACTGTATTCTTGACTGTATGTTTTGTTTATTCCATGTCTAACTCTGTGTTGTTGTATGTGTCGAATTGCTATGCTTTATCTTGGCCAGGTCACAGTTGCAAATGAGCCTACCTGGTTAAATAAAGGTGAAATAAAAAATTTCAATATACAAATTTATTCAATGTCTTCACAAATGTTATTTTGTTGTTGAAATGTTGTGGAAACAATGTTGATTCAACCAGTATAAATGGCATTGTACTGCATATACAGCATTTCAGTTACACACAGTTGTTTGCAATCATGGCCAGCTATGGTTAGAAATGTTGAAATATGGTTCTATATAATTTTGTTGTGTTGTGTGAGTGTATACAGGGGTGTATTCATTACGCCGATTCTGTTGCAAAACGCTTTGTCTGTTACAAATGTTTAGCAACATAAACAGTTTACTCCAAACGGAAACCGGTTTGCAACGAAAATGAGAGTTTCCGATGGACAAATTCAGGTAGGTCCCTCCACGTTTCATTCTGTTTTCTTCTGTTTGGTTCTTAAACGATTTGCGGTTTCCGTTGCAAGACGTAATGAATACTCCACTGGATTCCATGGTTGGTATAAAAAGTTGGTAGTTAAACCCTAGTGAAAAGTATAGAGTATTCAGTCTGTATCGTAATCCTGGGATTCCAATAGAACAGAGTATGTTTTTTAATCAACGATAATTGTTTCAATTGCCAGCAGGAGATTGGAAATGAAAAGATTAGCACTAGACTACATACACACATACACATACTTTCACAGGATGCTGAGAGAGGGTGAAACAAAGTGAGTCAGTGACTAAACAACTGGGCACGGAAGTGGGCATGGATTCAAGTGATTTTAACACAACACAAATTATTTCATCGTGACGGCCAACTGTGAAAGGCAAGTTTAAGTAGGATCTCCTAAATGAAAGGGGTGATTCTTTGCTGTTTGCCCAGGATACAGCACTGGAGGCCTGGGCAGCTTCCCTACCCGTAGTTCCAGGCCATGGAGGTTTGCAGGCCCAGCAGGAAGCCTTCCGCAGCCCATTGTGAGAGAAAGGCCAGTGCATTAATTTACCAGTGAAAGACTGGGAAAAAGAAACTCCAGCACACTGGCATTCTTGTATGATCCACAATATTTTTAAATGGGGCTACTACTACTGAAGTACTCCCAATTAAAAAGAGGAAGAGAGGGCGAGTGGGGAGACAGAGAGACATAGATAGGCTAATCTGGGATTAATTCAAGAGAGATATGTAGGCTTATGATGAGTGGGTTGGAAAGTAAAAATGTATTTCCACACCAACACTGAAAATATGATGAACACATTCATGTTAAGTTCTACCTCATTTACCTGTATACAGAAAGTACTTTGTGAAATGTTAAACGCTTATATTCATCATTCTATGACATTTTTATATTTACTTGTTTTCTTTCCCCTCAGGGACGCTGTGAGTGGATATGGGTGACAGTGTGTACACAGCGTGTGTAACCACCTCCTGGTGAATGTGGTGGTGGTGGTGCTCGTGTGTGTGCGTGTGTGTTTGTGTATGAGTGTTTGTGAAGTTCTGTTGTGTGTATTCATCTGATTAAGTTAGGGGAGCAGTGACTGGGACGTCTATGTATTTTCGGCCCACAAATTTCCTCCGAGGTCCTCTGGCCTCTCTCTCTGGCAGGAACTTGTTTTGGAATCCAGAGGCATTACAAAATATAGCCGCACCCCCTCCTCCCTCCTCCCACCTACTCACTCCCACCCTCCTCTCTTTCCATCCACCTCACACTCCACTTCCTGTTGAGTCACAGAACAAGACAGAACCATGTTTTACACTTTTACAGCTCCCCTCATCCCTTTCTCCCTCCCTTCTTTCTGCTCTGTCTTTCGTTTTGTTCAATCCCTTACAGAGGGAGAATGAGTTGGAAATATCTTTCCCTTGGCAGCAAGCAAAATCAATGAATAGCAGATGGTATATGTGTACAGTATGTATCCATTCCTGGCAATTGAAGTTCAGCAGAGTTCATTGCTACAGTGCATGACAAAGTGGATCACTGAATTATGAGCTTTGCAGAGAATATTCAACGGCAATATTATACCGTAAAGAGAGGATAGAGGGGAATCTGTGAATTGTAACCATCCTAAGTGCTGGTATGTATCAACAAACACATTCAAAGGCGCACGCACGCACGCGCACGCGCACACACACACACACACCACAAACCACACACACACACAGAGAGAGAGATACATAGTTAGCGTGGAGGCACAGCAGCCAACTGAGTCAGCAGCAGTATGTTAAATGAGTCAACCAGGCAACCACTGAGCCCTTAGTGTTTCCAGGTCCTCCCACACACATACAAGCACGTAGCCTACATTACACAGTGCCCTCCCTTTGCCTCACCATAGACCTTTCCCTCTGTCTGCCAAATTTGTTACCACCTGGTTTTTATTAAATGTAATGATGCTTGTATAATGTCAAAGTATGCAATATTTTTTATAGCGAGGGAAAATGTTTGAGGCAACAAAATTGGACAGAATTGGACAATGTTGTAATGACATTTCTCACAAATGGGCTCTCTAGTAGTTACTTTACCATATATGTAGCCTACATAATGTTAGGGAACGAGAAACACTGAGATAGGGTGCAAACAATTTAAGGGTTTTATTTATAAAATTTGCAAAATACAAATTAAAACTAGAACAAAGTGCTTTAAAGTGCTTAAAAAAAAATCGAAATAATAAACGATTTATTTAATATTTTTAAACAGACCGTCCTAAAAGCCTCAATTTAAAAAAATAACTGAGGATAAGGTTCAGGAACAGAGTGTAACATACAACTCACAAGAGGGGACTACAGACAGAGAATTTGGGAGTGGCCAGTTCCATTCTCAGATTGAAGGGGGAAGTCTGCAAACATCGATTTTAAATACAGACTAACATTATATAAAAATGTTATTGTCACGACTTCTACCGAAGTCGTTGCCTCTCCTTGTTCGGGCGGTGCTCGGCGTTCGATGTCACTGGTCTTCTAGCCATCATTGATCCATTTTTCATTTTCCATTGGTTTTGTCTTGTCTTCCCACACACCTGTTTTCAATCCCATTCATTACCTGTATTTAACCCTCTGTTTCCCCTCATGTCTTTGTCAGAGATTGTTTTATTGTCAGTGTTGTTTATTTGTTGTATTGGTGCGCGACGGGTCCTCGTACCCATGGTTTTTCATGTCTATAGTTTTTAGTGTTATGGAGCATGTTCTGTGGACAGTTATTAAAAGACTCCATTTACACTCTATTTTGACTCTCCTGCGCCTGACTTCCCTGCCACCTATATACACAGCGTTGACAGTTATGTACTGATCAGATTTGAAATACAAACATAATTTGACATTATTGTAGCATTAGTACACAACATCAATGTATCAAACTACTTAGCTATTTTAAACTCTTTAAGGGAAATTAATTCCCCCGCGGTGAATAGAGGGGTGGCATTTCCCAACACTGCTCCAGATCCCTTTTTCAGTATTCGTACTTCAGTATTCCTTTACCAGAACACAACCGGCATTCATGCTGCGCAGACATGTTGCTGGTGTGGTGATACTGATGATTTGTCGAGACTGATGGTTTGTTGACAGCAGTAGCATTTTAGCTAAGCCTAACCTACTACTTTTTGCAGCAGTTTATGAGAACAACGCAGCAGGTTAGGGGAATTAGCGTAGCAGGATAGGAGAATTAACGTACCGGATTAGGAAAGGTGTAAGGGTTAGGTTTAGCAAAAATGATTATCCCGGACGTGACAACTAGATAGAGCTGTACTGGTAACGTAAACTCACCCCATTCCGTACAAATGTGCGAAACCGCAACATTCAAACGAGGCTACAAAGAAAACTAATGGGACTGTAGCGACTGTGTTGACGTCAAAATCGGGGGTGTGATTCAAATTCGACACAAACCTTCAAATAGGTATGTAATGACACATTATATAAACTCTTTATAGTGTTTTATTTACATTTTAGAGACGATAAGGTGATAAGTTGGACAGATTGAGTGAAAAAAAGCACACAACATCTCTCCTTCTTACTATCACGCATTAGTTTCGCTTCCCCACCCGACATTTAAAAAAGACCAGACGGGGCTCATTGCCTGCTTGAATTATGCAGAAACGGGCAGCATTTAGGTCATGTAATTGATTCTGTTGGAAAGGGGAGAAATGTAGCTTTACAATGGTATTGACATTACAGTTGATCTGGAAGTATTACGTTTTTGGGGTGCTAAAATAAGGGCAATTGTACGGACCAAGGCGATGTACAATTTTACGTGAGCTTACATTAGCCACGACCATACAAACCTCATTCTCGACAAACCATCAGTATCATAACACTGGTAACTCTGAAGAGACATGGAGGTGAAGACATTATGGGTAACTTTTACGGTTTGTTGATAATGGTAATGTTTAAATTATAAAGTTAGATTATTAAATTATAACAGTGACTGTTAATGTAAAACTATGAAGCAGGCATTCAAGAAACACTTAACAAATGTCAAAATTCAAAAAGGCAATCTCTGCGATAAAGTTATGTGATATAAGAAACAAAATATATTTGTCACGTCGCTATTTATATATTATGTGTTAAGTGTATCGCCATGTGGATAGTGCAAAGTTTGACAGTTTTTTACTGTGCAGTGCAGCAGTCACACATACAGACCTGGGCCAATAGGTACTTGATTTAGCTTGCCTGGCATGACAGGTTGACAGATTTTGCACTTTTGGGAATATTCCATTGGCTCCATTTTGCTGGACAAGCTAAATCAAAAGCATCTATAATATTCGAATGAGAACAAATACTATTTTGACCCAAAGAAGCCACTGACTTGAGCCAGGCTAGAGTATTTCCTATGATTCTATCCCTCTTTAGTGATTTAATTAGTTTACACTATACCCACCCACATATATTGTCACAGCCATATAGGAATTGTGTTAATTGCTACAAGAAATGAAATGTGGTTCTACTGGTAATGTGGACATTGACGTAGCCAGGATTACTCACATTAGAAGTGTTGCAAGAACCTGATCACTCACATCAACATTCCCAACACTGTAGACAATGACATTAGGTCATGACATGAGCAAATAATCCGTGGTATGTACAGTACTAGTCAAAAGTTTGGACACACCTACTCAGTCAAGGGTTTTTCTTTATGTGTACTGTTTTCTAATGAACTTATCCTCAGCAGCAGAGTTAACTCTAGGTCTTCCTTTCCTGTGGCGGTCCTCATGAGAGCCTGTTTCCTCATAGCGCTTGACAGTACTTGAAGAAACTTGGAAAAGTAAAAAGAAAATCTGCATTGACTGACCTTCATGTCTTAAAGTAATGGACTGTCATTTCTCTTTGCTTATTTCAGCTGTTCTTGCCATAATATGGACTCTCTTCTGTACACCAACCCTACAACTGTTCATTTAAATGCATTCCAGGTGACTACCTCATGAAGCTGGTTGAGAGAATGCCAAGAGTGTGCAAAGCTGTCGTCAAGGCAAAGGGTGGCTACTTTGAAGAATCTCAAATATAACATATTTTGATTTGTTTAACACTTTTTTGGTTACTACATGATTCCATGTGTTATTTCATAGTTTTGATGTATTCACTATTAATCTACAATGTAGAAAACAGTACAAATGAAGAACTACCCTTGAATGAGTAGGTGTGTCCAAACTTTTAACTGGTACTGTATATAGTCCCTCCATTTGAGAAAGTCATAAGTATTTGGACAAATTCACTTATAGTGTATTACAGTGGTCAAAAGTTTGGTATTTGGTCCCATATTCCTAGCAAGCAATGACTCCATCAAGCTTATGACTACAACATTTTTCGATGTATTTGCAGTTGTAACGCCTGTCGTCGGAAGGAGTGGACAAAGCGCAGCGAGAGAAGTGTTCATGAGTTATTTTATTATCACAAAAACACTTGAACAAAATGAATGCGAACAGTTTTGTCATGTAACAGACTAAACAGAAAATAACTACCCACAAACGCAGGTGGGAAAAGGGCTGCCTAAGTATGATTCCCAATCAGAGACAACGATAGACAGCTGCTGTAATGCTCCGGGTGTCGTGGGTGTGGAGTCAAATGCAGGAGACAGAGTTCAATGCTGTGCGTCTTTTACTAGCACCAACGCAACACAGGGTGCTCACAAAAGTAATGTTCCCAAACACAGGGGAAAAAGTACAATGGAAAAAATCACGACTAAGCACGTACCTCTTACAACAGAGCCGAAGGTTTACAATGAAATAATCCCGCACAACAACCAGGCAGACCGGCTGTCTAATAAAGACAAACTAATTAAACATGAACAGGTGCTACCACTAAACATACAAGGAGGGGGAGGAAAAACAATCAGTGGCAGCTAATAGGCCGGTGATGACGACCGCCGAGCGCCACCCGCCCGGGAAGGGGAAACACCCTCGGTCGGACTCGTGACAGTACCCCCCCTCTGACGCGCGGCTCCCGCAGCGCGCCGACACCGGCCTCGAGGTCGCCCCGGAGGACGAGGTGCAGGGCGATCCGGATGGAGGCGATGGAAATCCCTCAACATGGATGGGTCCAAGATGTCCCTCACCGGTACCCAGCACCTCTCCTCCGGACCGTACCCCTCCCAGTCCACGAGGTACTGCAGGCCCCTCACCCGGCGTCTTGAGTCCAGAATGGCCCGGATCGTGTACGCCGGGGTCCCCTCGATGTCCAGAGGGGGGGGGGGGGGACCTCCGGTACCTCACTGTCCTGCAGGGGACCAGCTACCACCGGCCTGAGGAGAGACACATGAAACGAGGGGTTAATACGATAATAGGAAGGGAGTTGTAATCGATAACACACCTCGTTTATTCTCCTCAGGACTTTAAAGGGCCCTACACACTGCGGACCCAGCTTCCGGCAGGGCAAGCGGAGAGGTAGGTTTCGGGTCGAGAGCCAGACCCTGTCCCCCGGTACAAACACGGGGGCCTCACTGCGGTGGCGGTCAGCACTCCTCTTCTGCTGTCCACTCGCTTGTCGTAGAGATTCCTGGACGGCCCTCCAGGTCTCCTTGGAGCGCTGTACCCATTCCTCCACCGCAGGAGCCTCGGTCTGGCTCGGATGCCATGGTGCCAGGACCGGCTGGTACCCCAACACACACTGAAAAGGGGACACGTTAGTAGAGGAGTGGCGTAGTGAGTTCTGAGCCATTTCAGCCCAAGGAATGTATCGTGCCCACTCCCCTGGCCGATCCTGGCAATACGACCGCAGAAACCTACCCACCTCCTGGTTCATTCTCTCCACCTGCCCATTACTCTCTGGGTGATAACCGGAGGTCAGGCTGACAGAGACCCCCAAGCGTTCCATGAACGCTCTCCATACCCGAGACGTGAATTGGGGGCCCCGATCAGAAACGATGTCCTCCGGCACCCCGTAGTGCCGAAAGACATGGGTAAATAATGCCTCCTCAGTCTGCAGGGCTGTAGGGATACCGGGCAACGGGAGGAGACGGCAGGACTTAGAAAACCGATCCACAATCACTAGAACCGCGGTGTTCCCCTGAGACAGCGGGAGATCGGTCAGGAAATCTATGGACAGATGTGACCATGGCCACTGTGGAACGGGGAGGGGTTGTAGCTTCCCTCTAGGAAGGTGCCTAGGAGCCTTACTCTGAGCGCACACTGAGCAAGAGGAGACATAACCCTTAACGTCCTTAACCAACGTAGGCCACCAATACCTCCCCTGAAGGCTCCCCACTGTCCTCGTCACCCCAGGGTGACCCGGGGAGGGTAGGACGTGAGCCCACCGAATCAGTTTGTCCCGAACACCAAGCGGCACGTACCTTCGCCCCGCTGGACACTGAGGAGGCGCGGGTTCAGCCCGTAACGCCCGCTCGATGTCCGAGTCCACCTCCCATACCACTGGGGCTACCAGCTTTGAGGCGGGAAGGATGGGAGTAGGTTCGGTGGACCCATCCTCGGTGTCATAAAGGCGGGACAGTGCGTCAGCCTTCACGTTCTGGGAGCCCGGTCTAGAAGACAAAGTAAACCGGAACCGGGTGAAGAATATGGCCCACCTTGCCTGACGTGGGTTAAGTCTCCTAGCTGCCCGAATATACTCCAGATTCTGGTGGTCGGTCCAGATGAGAAAAGGGTGCTTAGCCCCCTCAAGCCAGTGTCTCCACACCTTCAGAGCTCTAACCACCGCTAGCAACTCCCGGTCCCCCCACATCATAGTTACGCTCCGCTGGGCTGAGCTTCCTTGAGAAGAAAGCGCAGGGGCGGAGTTTTGGTGGCGTACCCGAGCGCTGTGATAGCACGGCACCCACCCCAGCCTCGGACGCGTCCACCTCCACTATGAATGCTAGAGAGGGGTCCGGATGCGCCAACACGGGCGCATCAGTGAACAGCGCCTTCAACTTGTTGAATGCTCTGTCCGCCTCTGCTGACCACTGCAACCGCACCGGGCCCCCCTTCAGCAGTGAGGTAATGGGAGCCGCTATCTGGCCAAAACCCCGGATAAACCTCTGGTAGTAGTTGGCAAAACCCAAAAACCCCTGCACCTCCTTTACCGTGGTTGGAGTCGGCCAATTACGCACGGCCCTAATGCGGTCACCCTCCATCACCACCCCCGAGGTGGAAATGCGATATCCCAGAAAAGAGAAGGCTCGTTTAGAGAACACGCATTTCTCAGCCTTGACATATAGGTCATGCTCCAGCAGTCTACCAAGCACCTTGCGCACCAGAGACACATGCGCGGTGTGAGTGGCCGAGTAGATCAGAATGTCATCGATATAAACAACCACTCCCTGCCCGCACAGGTCCCTGAGAATCTCGTCTACAAAGGATTGGAAAACGGCTGGAGCATTCTTTAACCCATACGGCATGACGAGGTACTCATAGTGGCCGGATGTAGTACTAAATGCGGTTTTCCACTCATCTCCCTTCCGAATACGCACCAGACTGACTATACGTGCTCCTGAGATCCAGTTTTGTGAAGAACTGCGCTCCGTGGAACGATTCCACCGCAGTAGCGATGAGAGGTAGAGGGTAACTATACCCCACTGTGATGGCGTTTAGACCTCTATAATCGATACACGGACGCAAACCTCCCTCCTTTTTCCTCACAAAAAATAAACTCGAGGAGACGGGTGAAATGGAGGGCCGAATGTACCCCTGTCCCAGCGACTCCGTGACATATGTCTCCATTGCCAACGTTTCCTCCTGGGACAACGGGTACACGTGACTCTTGGGAAGCGCAGCGTCCACCTGGAGATCTATCGTACAATCCCTTCCCGGTCGATAAGGTGGTAATTTAGTCGCTTTCACTTTACTGAAAGCGATTGCCAAATCGGCATACTCCGGGGGAATGCACACCGTGGAACCCTGGTCTGGAATCTCCACCGACATGGCACCGATGGAAACTCCCAAACACCTTCCAGAACACTCCTCTGACCACCCCTGGAGAACCCCCTGTCTCCACGAAATTTTAGGATTGTGCCGGGCCAGCCAGGGAGTCCCCAGTACCACTGGAAACGCAGGCGAATCAATAATAAAAAAAACTGATACGCTCCCTATGATTCCCCTGCGTCACCATGTCCAGTGGGACCATGGTCTCCCCGACCATCCCTGACCCTAATGGCCGGCTATCTAGGGAGTGCACGGGGAAAGGAGAATCTATCGGCACCAGCGGAACCCCTAACTTAAGGGCGAGTCCGCGATCCATAAAGTTCCCAGCTGCGCCTGAATCGACTAGCGCCCTATGCTGGCAAGAGGGAAAAAAGTGAAGGAAAGAGATTAAGACAAACATATGGCCAACAAGGGGTTCTGGGTGAGTTTGATGCTGACTCACCTGGGGTGACCGAGAAGCGTTCCGCCTGCCATCTCTACTCCCAGACGGACCCCCCCAGCACCGATGAGACGTGTGCCCTCTCCGACCACAGTTGGTGCAGGGAAGGCCACCTCCTCCGGTACCCCTCGGCGTAGCCCCTCCCAACTCCATGGGAATGGGAGCGGAGGGGCTGGGTGGTGGAACGCACAGAACCCTCTCTGAACGCCCGCGGGCAGCCAGCAGATTATCCAGTCGAATGGACATGTCGATCAGCTGATCCAGTGACAGAGTGGTGTCCCGACACGCTAACTCCCGGCGGACGTCCTCTCGGAGACTACACCTGTAGTGGTCCATAAGGGCCCTGTCGTTCCACCCAGATCCGGCTGCCAAGGTCCGGAACTCCAGCGCGTAATCCTGGGCGCTCCTCTTCTCCTGCCTGAGATGAAATAGTCGTTCTCCCACCGCTCGGCCGTCTAGAGGGTGATCAAACACGGCACGGAAGCGGCAGGAAAACTCTGTGTAGTGCTCCCGCGCTGAGTCTGGGCCATTCCAGACTGCGTTCGCCCACTCCAGAGCACGACCCGTGAGGCAGGAGATGAGGACACTCACCCTCTCTGCTCCTGAGGGAGTGGGTCTGATGGTGGCCAGGTATAGCTCCAGCTGAAGCAGAAACCCCTGGCAACCCGCCGCCGCTCCATCATAAGCCCTCGGTAGCGTCAGACGGAGGGTGCTGGAGTCGGGAGATGGGGAGTCCGGAACCGTGGGTGCCGAAGGTGGAGAGAGGAGACCACTCCTCTCCCATCTGTCCATTCTCTCCATCACTTGATCCATCGCGGATCCGATGGAGGACGGTGGTGTGGTGGAGAACCCGTTCCTCCATCGATGGGAGAGGGTTGGCTGCTGCTCCTGCTGACTCCATAAATCAGTGGTGCGGGATTCTGTAATGCTCCGGGTGTCGTGGGTGTGGAGTCAAATGCAGGAGACAGAGTTCAATGCTGTGCGTCTTTTACTAGCACCAACGCAACACAGGGTGCTCACAAAAGTAATGTTCCCAAACACAGGGGAAAAAGTACAATGGAAAAAATCACGACTAAGCACGTACCTCTTACAACAGAGCCGAAGGTTTACAATGAAATAATCCCGCACAACAACCAGGCGGGCCGGCTGTCTAATAAAGACAAACTAATTAAACATGAACAGGTGCTACCACTAAACATACAAGGAGGGGGAGGAAAAACAATCAGTGGCAGCTAATAGGCCGGTGATGACGACCGCCGAGCGCCACCCGCCCGGGAAGGGGAAACACCCTCGGTCGGACTCGTGACAGCTGCCTCTGATTGGGAACCACATTCGGCCAAAACAAAGAAATAGACAACATAGAATGCCCACCCGAAATCACACCCTGACCTAACCAAATAGAGAAATAAAATGGCTCTCTAAGGTCAGGGCGTGACAGCAGTTTGTTATTGATGCCACTATCAATGTACTCATAGGTTCTTAAGAATATAGTTCTCATAAACATGCTCACGTAATGCCCTGTTAAATGATTAATGATGTTAGTAGAGAAACAATGGTTATGCGAATTCATGGTTGTAACATATGGTTGACGAGTCATATTGTGATCCTACAATAAATCTATATCAAGCATCATACACATTGTTAGTCATGAAGGCTCTGCCATAGGGGAATGTGTACTGTCACTCTTTGCATATTAATTCACTGTTTGGCAGCTGGGTGGGCGGGAGCGTGTCCTGTGCACACACGCTGTCACGCCTATTCCTGCGCTAGACGTGGCAACCTTCATTATGCACACCTGCTCCCTGTCATTACGCACACCTGGACTTCATCACCTTGATTACCTTCCCTTTATTTAGCCCTCAGTAACCAGGAAATATTGGTTTGTTTTCATTCACGGTCTGTATGTGGCGCATGGTTTATTTAGCTGCATTCTTAATGATTAAACTCATCTTCTGCACCTGCTTCCTGGACTCCCGGCCTATATGTGACAGAACACTACCTCATACATTTTGGAAGGAGCAGAAGATAAAGACATCTCCCAGATGGTTGGTGAACAGGGACAGCTACTCAGTAAACAGCTGGCTCATCTGGGTGCGGCTATAGATGAGGTCCTCTGTGTCCTCCACTGCCTTGACACCACCCGAGAGGATTCGCCTACAACTAGCGGAGGGCCTTTTACCTCGAGTCGTCCCGGTGAACCAGTCCCTCAGCCTACCCAGCAGTCTGCCTAGGGAGGTGATGCCCGACTGTCCCTCCTGGACAAGTAGAATGGGACTCCATCCAAATGCCTTGGCTTCCTACTCCAGTGCTCCCTCTATTTCGCCCATCAGACTGGAGCCCCACCACCGAGAGGTCCAAGGTTGCCACGGTCACTTCCCTACTGACCAGGCGGGCGTTGGCTATAGCCGTCTAGGGGAGAGTGACTCTGTTCACAGCGGTCTTCAACCATCCAGCAGAGGGAGGTGAGTGACTATTCCAACTCCGGCAGGGTGCACAGACAGCTCAGGAGTACCTCACCTTCCGGCCAGTGGCAGCCTCCATCGGAGGTGGTCAAGATGGAGTTGGCGTGCCTGGATGACAACCTTTCATTGGACATGCTCGTCACGATGGCCATCCATCTGGACGACCTCCTTCAGGAGTGCCAGCGCTTTCCTTGTTCTCCTCCTTTGGCCATTCTGAGGCAGAGCCTGAACCCATGGAGTCAGGGGTCACACCTCGTCGAGGCAGAGCAGTATCACCAGAGACACCTGGGGCTGTGTCCCTATTCTGGCCAGGAGGGGCATCAACTCCAGCGGTGTCTGGTGCATCCCAAACAGAGTTCCACTAGGCCAGAGGGACGGCCCCGTGATCATCCGTCTCCCAGGTGAGGTGTGAGTATTCCTTCATGGTTTTCCATCAATCCCTTCCTGGTTTCCATTTTGCTGGCTGTCCCTTAGGTGTTGCCTATACAGCCCTAGTGTACTCCGGTGCCGTGGGGAATTTCATCGACCAGACCCCCGTCTCCTATCATGCACATCACAGCACCACTCATCCTTACCGTGGGACCCTTGCACCAAGAAAGCCTTCCCTTCCTCATCACTGCACCCATTCAAAGTCTCCATGGTGATGGATAAACTTTACATCAATGGGCAACTATATAGGGACTCTAGAGTAACTCCCTGGCTATTTTAATTCAATGTTCAAATCTGAGTTTGTTGTAGTGTATCATGACTTCAGCTATAACAAATGCATGCGCTATTGATCTCCTTGTTACGCACGCCTCTATGTAGAGGGAACGCAACACCCTGCTACAACTCAACTCTCCGTGAAGTGAAAGAGGTATGGACTGTAGGTCCGAGTAAGGATGACAAAAGGCAGAGAATTTACCGTTTACTAGGAACTTATTCCTTCACACGGTAATATGGGGAAAAGGGTCTGGACGGAACCAAAGAAAGTAAATATCAAAGCCCCATCTCCTATCTTACCTGCCTAACCACTACTTACCTAATTTAGCACCACCTGGTGCCCTAACCAAAATACAGGGGGTGGTCTGCCCAGGTCTTACCTATTGTGCCTAGACAGTGAATATACTACGGGTATATGTATGCCCGCGGGCCTCTTGCCTAAGCACTCCCTAGGTGCCTTCCCCCTTGGGAACAAATGAAACAGAATAACACAAACAATTTCAATAACCAAAAAACTGCGTCCTATTGACACACAGACATAACCAATCAGCTCTCTCACTCAACCAATACAGGACACACCAATCTCCCTCTGAGAACAACCAACACAGTACCACCATCAGCCTCCTCTCTCAGCAATGATCTTTCTGCAATCGCCTCTCAGCAATGATCTTTCTGCAATCTCCTCTCAGCAATGATCTTTCTGCAATCTCCTCTCAGCAATGATCTTTCTGCAATCTCCTCTCAGCAATGATCTTTCTGCAATCTCCTCTCAGCAATGATCTTTCTGCAATCTCCTCTCAGCAATGATCTTTCTGCAATCTCCTCCCAGCAATGATCTCTCTTCTGAACAGAACACTGGCTTTTATAAAGCTTCAGAAAAAATGCGTAATTGGAGACAGCTGTGTCTTGACGAGGGGGTGGGGTCAGCTCTCCAATTAGCCATGGAGTCGACCAATCAGCTGCTTGAGGAATTTCGGGAAGCCATTTTCTGAAATACACACACGCAAATACACAAACTACAACTGGGGAATGTAACACTCCTCTTGACAAGTAAAGGGTTGCGATATGCAGAGAGCTGTGGTTTGAAACAAATGGTTAATGATTGTTTTACGAATCCCTTTTGGCCTGACAGTCTAGGGGGGATGGTAATGAGACCCGTAACATAACTCATGCAATTTATAATAGTGACAAAGTAAAAGTGAGAACGAAATAACCACGACAACTGAAATCTACCGTCAAACTCAAGGTTTATTGTAAAACACACGGTAATGGGGGGAGCAGGAAAAGGGGCTGAGCTGGACCCAAGGAAAGAAATAATAAGTATTCAAAAACACCCCTAAGCTAGACTAGCCTATTTCAACACCAGCTAACTAACTAACCAAAAATACAGTGGGTGGTCCGCCCAGTTCTAACTGGGGTATTTAACAAAGGTTACCTACGGGTAGTGTATGCCCATGGGCGACTTGTCTTGTTTCCCCCTTTTCCCACCAGTAAACAAACACCATAACCAAAAACAATACTCACAGGTGATGACAAAGTGATATGGAGGTGCTCAAACAAAAGATAGCTCAATACATAAAGAGAGTGAAACAGAGAGATCTACAGACATGGCATTTACAGAGAGATTGAGCTCTAGAGCAAACAACTGACAGGGTTTTTAAACCAAGGGAAAGGAACTGTGATAGGGTAGGAAACAGGAGGAGGTGTGTCTTCTGATTGATGATTGGGGAGTGATGATTTTCACCTGTGAGGGGAGAAGGAGAGAAAAGAACACAGGATACACACACAGGATACTGGTATCCGTAACAATGATACAACTAGCTCATCAACTAAGTTAGGTCACTGTTCGGACACGTGCATTGATCTGCTCTTCTGTAATATACCATTGCAATGCTTAAAATCCAGATCAATGCCAGTGGGCTGGACAGACCATAATATTGTGACCATAACCATGAACACCAAGGTTCCTAAGAAACCTCCAAGGATTGTGGTCAAGAGAAATGTTAAAACACTTAATCAGGAGCTATTTCAAAAATGATTTGGCTGATTTATCTAGAGGATGATTTAAATCACGCTACATAATGTTTCATTGATTTGCTCATGGAGGTAATGAACCATCATTCCCCAGTAAGAAAGAGTAGCCTGGTTGAGGATGAAAATCACCACCTGGGCACCAGGATGCCTGAAGACCTGCTTTCCTTTACCTTGTGGTTCCATATCGGTTGAGAGTAGAGGTCGAACGATTATGATTTTTCAACGCCAATACCGATTAATCTGCCAATTTTTTTAAATGTACTTATTTGTAATGACAATTACAACAATACTGAATGAACACTTTTAACATGCATCAATAAAATCAATTTAGCCTCAAATAAATAATGAAACATGTTCAATTTGGTTTAAATAATGCAAAAACAAAATGTTGGAGGAGAGAGTAAAAGTGCAATATGTTGCATGTAAAAAAAGCTAATGTTTAAGTTCCTTGCTCAGAACATATGAAAGCTGGTGGTTCCTTTTAACATGTGTCTTCAATATTCCCAGGTAAGAAGTTGTAGGAATTATAGGACTATTTCTCTCTATACCATTTGTATTTCATATACCTTTGACTATTGGATGTTCTTATAGGCACTTTAGTATTGCCAGTGTAACAGTATAGCTTCCGTCCCACTCCTCGCCCCTACCTGGGCTCGAACCAGGAACACAACAGCCACCCTCAAAGCATCGTTACCCATCGCTCCACAGAAGCAGCGGCCCTTGCAGAGCAAGGGGAACAACTACTCCCAGTCTCGAGTGACGTTTGAAACACTATTAGTACGCACCCCTCTAACTAGTTAGCCATTTCACATCGGTTACACAAGCCTAATCTTAGGAGTTGATAGGCTTGAAGTCACAAACAGCGCAATGCTTGAAGCATTGCGAAGAGCTGCTGACAAACGCACGAAAGTGTTGTTTGAATGAATGCTTAGGAGCCTGCTGCTGCCTACCATCGCTCAGTCAGACTGCTCTATCAAATCATAGACTTAATTATAACATAACACACAAATACGAGCCTTTGGTCATTAATATGATCGAATTCGGAAACTATCCTTTCAAAAACAAAACGTTTATTCTTTCAGTGAAATAAAATACGGAACGGTTCTGTATCTAACGGATGGCATCCCTAAGTCTAAATATTGCTGTTCCATTGTACAACCTTCAATGTTATGTCATTATGTACAATTCTGGCAAATTAATTACTGTCTTTGTTAGGAATAAATGTACTTCACACAGTTTGCAATGAGCCAGACGGCCCAAACTCCTGCATATACCCTGACTGCTTGCACAGAACGCAAGTAACACCATTTTCCTAGTTATAAGAAATTCATGTTAGCAGGGAAAATGAACTAAATATGCAGGTTTAAAAATACATACTTGTGTATTGATTTTTAAGAAATGCATTGATGTTTATGGTTAGGTACATTGGTACATACATTGCTTTTTTTCGCTTGTTAGGCTGTGATTCAATGACAAACAGGCACCGCATCGATTATATGCAACGCAGGACACGCTAGATAAACTAGTAATATCATCAACAATGTGTAGTTAACTAGTGATTATGTTAAGATTGATTGTTTTTTTAAAATAAGATACGTTTAATGCTAGCTAGCAACTTACCTTGGCTTCTTGCTGCCCTCGCGTAACAGGTAGTCAGCCTGCCAAGCAGGCTCCTCGTGGAGTGCAATGTAAGACAGGTGTTTAGAGCGTTGGACTAGTAACCGGAAGGCTGCAAAAACTAATCCCAGAGTGGACAAGGTAAAAATCTGTCGTTCTGCCCCTGAACAAGGCAGTTAACCCACTATTCCTAGGCCGTCATTGAAAATAAGAATGTGTTAACTGACTTGCCTAGTTAAATAAAAGTGTAAAAAAAAAAAAATGTCCAATTGGTGTCCAAAATTACTGATTGTTATGAAAACTTGAAATCAGCCCTAATTAATCGGCCATTCCGATTAATCGGTCGACCTCTAGTTGAGAGTCCTGTGAGCGCCCACCAGCCCATCTTTCCACCCTCCCGTATCGTTGGCCCCGTGATTTGGGATGTAGATGTGGACATCCGCCAGGCTCTGGAGAGGGACCCGGCGCCTGCTACCTGCCCTCCTAAGCACATCTACATCCCCACGGTGGTGAGGGATCGGCTGTTGACCTGGGCACACATCCCTTGCCGCTGGACACCCAGGTATCACCCCCACCAATCAATCCATCTCTGTGAAGTACTGGTGGCCCAACTTGGCACAGGATGTCGCCCGCTACGTCAACTCATGTTCTGTATGTGCCCAAACAATCTCCCCGGCACACTCCACCAGGGAAACTCCTTCCCCTTCCCGTACCTCAGCAACCTTGGTCCCATCTGTCCATAAACTTCGTTACGGATCTCCCTCTGTCTGATGGTTTCAGAGCTATTATGGTTGTAGTGGACAGATTATCTAAATCCTGCTGTTTTATCCCTCTGGTCTCCTTAACGCTCTCCAGGTCGCTAAGGCACTGTTCCAGCAGGTCTTCTGGCACGATGACCTTCCAGAGGACATCGTCTCCAACCGTGGCCCCCAATTCACATTGTGTGTATGGAAAGCCTTCATGGAGCAGCTGAGGGCCACAGCCAGCTTCGCTTCAAGGTACCGTCCAACGGGCAGGTGGCGAGGACTAACCAGGAGCTGGAAGATTCCGTAGAAGGACCGGCAGGGGGAATGGGCCCGGGTTCCTTCCCTGGGCAGAGTATGCCCACAACTCACTTCGTCACTTCTCCACCAGGCTGACTCCTTTCCAGTGCAACCAGGGGTATCAGCTGGCCCCGAGGACCCTGAGCCAGATCGAGGCCCCTGCGGTGGATGAGTGGTTTCGGCTGTCACGCCTACTCCCACTACCCCGCTCAGGCACCCAACGTCGCCGGTCTACTAACCACCGGCCCTAGCAATCTTCATTACACACACCATTGTTTATCATATATGCATAGTCACTTTAACTATACATTCATGTACATAGTACCTCAATTGGCCCGACCAACCAGTCCTCCCGCACAGTGGCTAACGGGGCTATCTGCATTGCGTCCCACCCGCCAACCCCTCTTTTACGCTACTGCTACTCTCGGTTCATCATATATGCATCGTCACGTAAACCATATCTACATGTACATACTACCTCAATCAGCCTGACTAACCGGTGTCTGTATGTAGCCTCGCTACTTTTATAGCCTCGCTACTTTTATAGCCTGTCTTTTTACAGTTTTATTTTCCCTACCTACCCATTGTTCACCAGATACATTCTTTGCACTATTGGTTAGGGCCTGTTACTAAGCAATACACTGTAAGGTCTACACCTGTTGTATTCGGCGCACGTGACAAATAAACTCTGATTTGATTTGGTTCCTTTTATTTAGCCATCGATCATAAGGTCTGTATCGTATGAGACACTGACTGCAGATTGGGTTCCCGGTGGGATGGACTAATAAATGGTCATCTTTGATCATCACTATTATAGTTCAAATTATCAAATATTAATTTCCTGTGCTATAAGTATGAAGATCCCTCCTGAGCTCCATGCAATCTTAGCGGGTGTAGGGATAAACATGAGGCCCTTTTCCAGAAGCTACTGTTCTGCCGCTGTAAGCCTAAAAGTAACTGATAGGTTAAGGACATTGGTGTGTTGGGGAGTGACACTAGTA